>NC_142759.1:332776-650553 GCF_054948205.1 Urtica dioica subsp. dioica
AACTCGGAGCCGTGGCCTAATTATAATAATAATAATAATGAATTGGACATCATCAACACCGCCCAAACGACGGCGGCGACGGAGGCAGTGGTGGCGGGAGGGCCGAGCGTGGTGGAGAAGCTGTGCCGAGCTCTGAATTACATAAAGGAAATGATTCGAGACAAGTCGGTGCTGGTCCAGATTTGGGTGCCCGTCGAGGGAGGACAAGGCAAGCGCGTTCTCGTCACCCGAGATCTGCCTTTCGCCCTCGACGACGCCTGCCACAGCCTGGCCAGGTACCGCGACATCTCCGTCAAGTACCAATTCTCCATCGACGACGACAACGACGACGACGGCAACGAGAAGAAACTGTCGTCGTCGTCGTCGGTGAAGGGGCTGCCGGGGAGGGTGTTCTCGGGGCGGGTCCCGGAGTGGACGCCGGACGTGCGGTTCTTCAGGAACGACGAGTACCCACGGCTGCAGCACGCCCACCTCCACGACGTGCGCGCCACCCTCGCCCTCCCCGTCTTCGACAACCAAGGACGGGCCTGCCTCGGCGTCATCGAGGTCGTCATGACCACTCAGAAGATCAAGTACCGCCCCGAGCTCGAGAGCGTCTGCAAGGCTCTCGAGGTACACTCTATATCCTTCATTCCTCGCTTGTCTCCGAAACTGCCTGTCACTTGACTCTCTGTGTATGTGTTTTGCAGGCTGTGGATCTCAAGAGCTGCGAGGTTTTGGGGGCCCCTAAGAATGCCAGGGTATGTATGTATGTATGTATGTATGTATGTGAATACCAAAGGTCGAGAAAATGAATATGTAAAGTAGTGAATGGGTGGTGCAGGTGAGCAGCAGCAAGTTATATTACTACGAGGCGGCGTTGGCGGAGATCAAAGAGGTGCTGCAGTGCGCGTGCGAGACCCACGGGCTGCCGCTGGCGCAGACGTGGGTCCCGTGCGCGTCCCAGGCGGGGATGGGCATGCGGCACTCCCACGAGAGGTTCTCGGAGTGCGTGTCGACGGTGGACAGCGCGTGCTACGTCGGGGACGGGCGCGTGCGGGGCTTCCACGAGGCCTGCTCGGAGCACCACCTGCTGAGGGGGCAAGGGGTGGTGGGGTCCGCCTTCACCACCAACGAGCCGTGCTTCTGCCCGGACCTGCGCGCCTTCCCCAAGGCCCGGTACCCGCTGTCCCACCACGCCGCCCTCTTCGACATGCGCGCCGCCGTCGCCATCCGCCTGCGCACCGTCTCCGCCGCCGCCGCCGCCGCCGACTTCGTGCTCGAGTTCTTCCTGCCCCTCCACTGCCCCGACCACAAGCGCATGCTCACCTCCCTCTCCCTCATCGTCCAGCACCGCTGCCGCACCCTCCGCGTCATCACCGACACCGAGCTCAAGCAAGAACAAGAAGAAGAAGAAGAACACCACCACCCCGATCCCCCGCCCCCCGCCGTCCGCCGCCGCACCAAGGTCGAGAAAACCATCACCTTGGACGTCCTCCGCCAGTACTTTTCCGGCAGCCTCAAAGACGCCGCCAAGAGCATCGGAGGTACTACTCTCTCTCTCTCTCTCTCCTTTATAGTACAACACATGTGGAACTGAGAATGAGGGTGATTGGCAGTGTGCTCAACCACACTGAAAAGAATTTGTCGACAACACGGGATCAAACGGTGGCCGTCTCGCAAAATCAAGAAGGTGGGCCACTCCCTGCAGAAGCTCCAGCTGGTGATAGACTCGGTCCAAGGCGCTTCCGGAGCCTTCCAGATCGACTCCTTCTACTCCGACTTCCCGGAGCTGGCCCCCTCCGCCGCGGAGCCCGAGGCCGCGTCCACGTCCTCCTCCGGGAGCCTCCAGAGCTCGAGCTCCAGCCAGTGCACCACCAGCGCCGGCGCCCTCAAGCGGGTGTGCAGCGAAGTGGTCCTCAACAAAGACGACGGCGCGCAGAAGAAGACGGCGATGCCGCGGTCCCACAGCCACAAGTCCCTGCTGGACCAGCGCGAGCGCGTGAAGGTGAGCTTCGGGGACGACAAGACGAGGTTCCGAATGGACGCCACGTGGGGGCTGTCGCAGCTGCGAGACGAGATCGGCAGGCGATTCGGGATCGATGACATGGCGGGTTTCACCATCAAGTACTTGGACGACGACTCCGAGTGGGTGCTGTTGACGTGCGACGCCGACTTGGACGAGTGCTTAGACGTGTGTCGCGCCACCACCATCAAGCTCTCCCTCCACCCTCTCTCCCGACCCGCACCCTCCTAACAACCGTTTTTTTTTTTTGTATAGTTATACAGCAACAATAATGTTCAACTACAGTAAGATGTTGAAGATTATGGTCAATAGTCAAATTTGTTGTTCCTTGCTAGGCTCAAACGGGCATGTTCATATTTATGTACGCCTACGATTATGGTGAGTAGCTTTAGTTAAGGTGCTTTTTTTATTTCATGGTGACTGCTGAGTCTCCAAAAATATGATTGTTAATTTTTTCGCAACATATTGAATGGAATATTCCGCAAGAATATATGATTGTCAATTTATTTCATCGGCCTTTTTAATTTTTTTCTTTTTATCTCTTTGCCGCAACTTCACAGTCATGAAGTTAGACTCCTCAAATATGATTGTCGACTCTGTGTCATGAAACATTTCCTCTGAAGAACTAGTAGCTAATTCCGGGGCCTGCAAAGAAGAATGCTACTAGAAAGCGGAAAGAGACTAATAGAGATAAGTCAAATAGTGATGAGACGCCTAGTCTACGAAGGTGAAGGCTATCTGCAAGCCTAGAGATTATCCATTGAAGAAGAAGAGTTCTACTGGAGAAGAAGAAGAAAAGTCACCAAGAGTTAATTGTAAGGATTAATTACTGTTGAATTTTAAGATTTAATATTTAATTTTATATTTTTAAACAATAATAAAAGAAATAAAACAAAAGAATGAATAAGAGGAAGAATACTATTTTATCATTTCTTGTTTAACACCGTCATGTAGATTTTAATGGAAGGAGTACAATTTCATTAATGCAAGATTACAAGAGCACGAATGCTATTTTTCGAATTTTGGGGGACAAGTCATTACAAACGTCAAAGTTCGGGGGAAAATAATGTAATTAATCCGTTAGTTAAATGCTACGACACTCAATGTACATCCGGTCAATGTATATGTACTCATGTATTTTATATGTTTGAAAATTAAAAATATTATACAAAAAATTAAAAAAAAATTAGTATATAGAGTTTATATAAAAAAATCCCAAAAGAAATAAATACCAATACATACGTAATATATATGGATATTATTAAATCTTAAATATCATATATTTTACATGCATAAAAATTGGATACTTATTATTTTCGTCTTTTATATATTTTGTGGTGTGATTTAAAGTGTGAAAATATACAAGTTTGATATGTACGATTTGTTTTGTTTATATTGGGACTATATTTAAAAGTATTTTTTTATGAATTTATATTTTAGCATTTTTTTCGTTAGATTTTTTGCCTACGTGTCCATTTTCCGTAAATCAGAAAGTTTAAAACGACGTCGAAAAAAATGCAAACAGCGTCGAAAACTGCATTTTTGAATCTTGATTTGAATATTTTAGCCGTAACGTGTATTCTAACGGAAGAAGTTATATTTCATGTTTAAATAGTATTTTACCAAAATTTTTTTTGTCTAAATCCCCTTTTTATATTTTATTTTCCGATCACTTCTTAAAAAGGCTTAAACCCTTCAAAAGTCTTGCAAACAAAACAACACACCCAAAAACCCAAATGCGAAGCCTCTTAACCTTCCACCGCCGCTCCGGAATATTACCGGCGAGCAAGTTCTTTCTTCACCGGAGGCCGTACATCAGGTCTCCCCCGAGACCCCCGCCGCCGCCGAAGCCTCCGTCGCCGCCGAAGAAGCCGCAGAGCTTCACATTCCACGACCAGACATGGGAGGATCCGTACAGCTGGATGACGAGCCTCAGCGACAAGGTGGCGATGAGGCACATGAACATTTACATGGAACAAGAAGAGAAGTACTTCGACGCAGTCATGTCCGACACCGAACGATTCCAGAGCAAGCTTCAATCGGAAATGGCTTCTCGACTCGCCTTCGAGCTCTCATCGTATCCAACTCGCTGGGGACCGTGGTTAGAAAACCTTTATTTTCTTTGAGAAATCAGAACGATAAATTAGCGTCTCGCTTATTCCGTTTTCTTTTTCTTGTTTCTGTTTGGCTCCGTAGAAAAGAAAAGAAAAAATCTGAAGGTTTAAAACAGTTTTGTTTATCTTCGTCGATACTTTCGAAAAATATCCGTAGAAAAGAAATCTGAAGGCTGAATCAGTTAGAAATTTGTAGAAAAGCCTTCTCGAAGATTCTTCTGAGCTCAGCCAGACCAAGCCATTGTCGGATCTTTTATGGACTCCGATTCAGTGTCGACCTTGGCTAGAATCTTCGTCAATTGTTTCCTCTCTGATTCAGAATTTGAAAAACACAAAATCTCTTTCGTTCGTTGGATCTCGAGAAATCAGAACGATGAACTAGCATTTCTACTCTTCGTTTTTTTTTCTTGCTGTTTCTATTTGGCTGGATCTTGTTTCTATTTCTGCCATCAGTAAGTAAGGAATTAGTTTGGTTAAGGCTTAGCCGCTTCGAAGGAGTAACATGATTATATCTATAAATTAATCTGCTCGGTACTCGTCAATTCTCCGGGTACCATGGTTAGAGTTTTCGTCAATGCTTTCCTCTCTGATTCAGATGAAGGAAAAAAAAAATAGATTTCTTTCATTTTTGTATTGGATCTCCAAAAAATCAGAACGATGAAATAGCGTTTCATTTTTCTTTGTTTCTGTTGTTTGGCTCTGTAGCAAGAAGAAATCTGAAGGTTTAAAGACTTTTGGTTTCTCTGTGAAGGCTGTACTATCGCCGCGTCGAGGAAGGGAAGCCATTTCAGGTACTGTGTCGGAGACTCGCGAGCTTGAACGAAGAATTCATATCGAACAAATCCCCTTCAGCCGGGTTCGATTTCACATCGGGGCAGAAGATCGAGCAGAAGCTCATCGATTACAATAAAGAAACCGAACGATTCGGAGGTAATTTTCTCCCCTTTTTTAGAAACCCTAGATAATAGAAAGAAACAAACACTAGTTTTTTCTATACATAGGTCTTGCTCACGAAGGGTTGTCGGAAGTGTCACCGGATCATCGGTTCATTGCGTACACAATGTACGACATAGACAAAGGCTTTACCAGGTTATATGTGAGGAATTTGAATTCTGGCAGTGCCTTGTGTGACAAGCCACAGGTAGACAGAGTCACGACCTTGGCGTGGGCCAAGGATGGCCGGGCTTTGCTCTACGTCGTCACTGATCCGAAGAAGAATAGGCCGTACAGGTTGTAATTCGTAAGCTTATATAACTGTTTTCCAGGTTAAAAAAAAAATGTAATAATAATCAATTTCTTTCTTGCTTCACAGGATATATTGCAGTACGATGGGATCAAGCGATGAAGATGTTTTGGTACACGAAGAACTGGACGAGGATGCGGATCTTATTATTAGGAACACTAAAGATTTCCGCTTTGTGGCTGTGAATCTGCTCTCTCCTAAATCCTGCAAGGTATGAGTGAAGATCGATTCTCCTGGTTCAAACGACGAGACGAATCATAACCATGTGTTTAGATGTATGTGATAAACGCAGCCGATCCTTTCTCTGGGCTGAGTTTGGTGTGGGAATGTAATCAAACAAGAGCCTTGTGTATTATAGAGCACCATCTGGGTTTCTTTTATCTTTTCACCAACGCCGCAAAAGCTGGTCAACCAGTTGACTCTCATTATCTTCTCCGTAGCCCCGTTGGAGCTTCTAACACACTGAGAGTATGGGAGGTTGGTGGGTTAATTACACTGTGTATAGTTGTAGTTTCTTCCTCTGCAAAAGAATGAATTATTGTAGTTATGTCAGATTACTATGTTGTTATTTTTGGATTTTTTCCCACTTGGTGTTGATTCGATTCTCCTATTTGAAAGTCGGTGGAATGAACTCATAAGACTTTAGGCAATAAAAGAATTAATTAATTGTTAAGGGTGAGAAACAGTATTAGTATGAGTTGTTAGTCCATACATACAGGTATGAAAGAATCATTTACTAAGGAATGATTTCCTTACTAATCTAAAATTGAATGACATGCATTATCTAAAATAAAGAGACAAATAAAACTTATAGATAGGAAACCGACTAATCCTACACTTTTCATTCTGCATTCTGTGAACTTCTTTGATCCATTTTGTTTGACATTTTTATATATATTAATCTGCTCTGTCCTTATCGCTTGCTCTCAATTTCACTCTGTCATAATTTGCAGGATGTATTTACTGATGAACCTGATTTGATCATTGAGAATGTTTATTTTTTCAATTCACACTTGGTACTGTCTCTAAAGGAAGATGGGCTGTATAAACTCGGTTCAATTCCTCTTCCTTTGCCTGCTGAGAAGGTTCATTTCTGAAAACAGTATTCTGACACGAAATCCCTATTCGCGAGAAATTCGAGTTTTAACATCAAAACTCACGCATGCTTTCCTCTTTTCTTTCTGATTTTTGAAGGGACTGTTTTCTCTGAAAGAGCTCGACATGTCATACCTACCTCTTCCGAAATACGTTTGCCACTTTTTACCCGGACCGAATAATGATTTCTACTCCCCAACTGTGCGCTTTACTATATCATCGCCCGTGGTATGTGATACTCGGTTAATTTTACCTCATTTTGCTCCATTTTTTTATGTGATAAATTTCCTTTGGTGGTATTATGAGAAGCCTTAATCTAGTGTGGCTGTTAGATGCCAGATGCAGTTGTTGATTACGACATGTCTAGCGGAAAATGGTACATCGTTCATCAGCAAAATGTTTTTCACGAGAGAGCGAAAATTCTCTATGGAAGGTCTTCATTGGAGAGCATAGCCCAAGAAAAGCCGAACGAGCATAACTTGTGGAATGACCTCTCTGAGTTCTACGCCTGTGAGCGCCACGACGTCTCATCTGGGGACGGGGTTCGGGTTCCGCTCACAGTCGTTTATTGTCGTAAAAAGAAGAAAGAAGATCACAAACCGGGTCTGATTCACGGCTACGGAGCTTATGGTCAGCCGCTCGACAAGCGTTGGCGCAGTGAACTGAAAAGCCTTCTCGATCGTGGTTGGACTGTTGCATTTGCCGATGTGAGGTCTGTCAAATATGTCATCTATATTAGCTTCAACAAACTTGTACAAACTCAACTAATTTGTTTATATTTGAACAAACTCAACTGACTTGTTATTATGGTAGGGTTATAATTAAGTTAGCCTATTTTATTTAATAAAACTAATATGTTATTTAAATTGTAAAATGTGTTTTTGAGTCTCTTTGGCGATAGATTTCATTACCATGACTAAAATGCTACAAAATCAATAGTTTGACAACTATTTTGCTCAGAAAATTGGTTGAGAGACCAAAATACCCCACATGATAGTTGAGAGCTTTTGCGCGAAGAAGCTGTTTTTTCCTGCAAGTATGAAACTTTTTTTTTTTTTGGTGGTATTATTATTTTTGATCCAGAGGCGGAGGTGGCGGCGGTAAGACGTGGCATTATGACGGTCGAGGCTCAAAGAAGAGTAACTCAGTTAGAGATTATATCTCATGTGCAGAATATCTTGTTGAAACAGAGATTGTTAATGAAAAACAACTTGCTGGCGCGGGTCTCGGTGCTGGAGGACTTGTGGTCGCTTCAGCCATTAATTGTCGCCCAGACTTATTCCGAGCTGTAGTTTTGAAGGTAAAGATACTTGTGAGCGTTGGGTATTTTAAAAATCTAATAAACATGAACTAACATTTCTCTCTCTCTCTCTCTTTTTTCATTTTGTTTTAGTATCCCTTTTTGGACGCCACAAACAATCTTCTATATCCGATTGTATCACCCACGCCTGTTGATTATGAAGAATTTGGAAACCCTCACAAAATTGATGATTTTCACGCTATACGAAAATATTCTCCATATGACAACATTCAGAAGGACGCTCTTTATCCGGCTGTCTTGGTTTCAACATCTTTGCAACTCAACACAAGGTGATCTTTCGATCTTAAAGGCTATATTTGGAACCCGGATTTCACCATGAAAATTGAAAATATGAAGGAAAATGTGAGAAAGTTTATATTTTTATCATGGAAATTTTAAGGGCAAAGAGAATGGAATCCTTAGTATTACGAAATCCCTACATATGCAAATTTTCAATTTCTAACTATGCCAAGTTGCTTAGTCTTTTTTCTGACGACCTTACTGTTTCCGGTGACATATATATATATATATATATATATATATATATATATATATATAAATATATTCAGATTTGGATTTTGGGAATGTGCGAAATGGGTCGCACGAGTTCGCGAATTAACGGTGTACGACCCAAACCGACCGGTGCTGCTTAATATGACGATGATGCCGGTTGCAGGAGATAACCGTTACCTTCAGTGCAGAGAAGCAGCTTTAGAGTCTGCGTTTCTCATCAAGATTATGAGACTTCCTTGATCTCGTCTCTGCCCTCCAAATTAAGCAACTTAATCTGGGACAAGTATGTTCTTTCTGTTCTGAAATTTTGCCATATATAGAAACAGTTTAATTATTTATTGGCTCAAAGAGAGAGAGAGAGAGTATTAATATCTTTGTTTCTACTGTTTTGTCAAAATGTACGATAAACTTTAGGGTTTGAGTAGTTTTGGTCTGGAATCTGGTCTTTCATCTGTATTATATTGTTCTAGATGGTTTACTAATTCATACAGGCATTGTCAATGCAGATTTATTAGTTTATTTATTTATAGTTATAATAATAATTCATGTTGAATTTTTTTTTAGGCAATCATCAGGTTTTTTAATTTAGTTTTGTCAACTTAGCCTTTCAGAAGCCAGTTTCCACATATGAAACTTCCCATTAACAATGTATATGGATGGTATAAACAAAATTTAATAGAACTTTGTTCATGTATTAGTTGGTCGGGTGTTTTTTTATTTATTTATTTATAAAGAAAGTACGAAAGCTAGATCATCATTATCTGTTAAGTGAAAAGAAGTGTTTAGAGCGCAAAAACTACCCCACCAAGTTGAAGAAAAGAGCCTTTGGTAATCAGAACCCCACAAAATCCAAAAGGGCAGTACACAAAAAGAGCATTGACATTTAAAAAGAAATGATTATTCTTACCACAAGTGGTGAATCATATATGTAATGCTATAATGACGCATAATAACCATTCCAATCAGATTGTAGTTTCTGCTTCGTGTGTCTACATTTATATGCTGTTCAACATCATAAGACTATTGCTTAGTGCTTTTCAGCTATGCAGTCCTTCCCACTTCTTAAAGGCTTTTTGATTAAAAAGAAAAAGAAAAAGTGTAATATGTTCAAATTTTGCAGTGATAAGTTAAAAGGTGAGCTTGGATATGGGAACTTATTCGGACATGTTTAGTTTTCAACCAAGGTAATGATGTGAAAACTTCGAATATTCTTGGGAGTTTTTTTTTTCGTTAGAAAAGCTCTACTTTTTCAGATTGAGAAACTACAACGTTTATGATTATGTAAAAAAAAAAGTAAAAAAAAAAGTAAAAAAAAAATAAAGAACAGGGCATTCGAATATTTGTAATAAAAACAAGATGACTTTACAATGGGACCAAGAAGTGAAAAAAAAAAACGTAAATGTGTATAGCAAAAAGAAGCAGTTTGAACTTTGAAGCAGCAGAAGTGTAAAGATGACAACAATGCCACGACACTTCAGCTGCTTCATCAGTTTTTGACATCACTCACTTCTCAAAGATACAAATTTCTCAATGCCAACTCTACAAAGATTACCCCCCCAAAAAAATAAAAATAAAAAAGGGTAAAAACTCCAAGCAATATTAAACATGATCTAGCAAAATCATCCGCACATATGAATTAAAAAAATTGAAAAAAAAAATGCTTTCTTTTTTTTTTTCATGTCACAGACTCTTCTTCTTCTTCTTCTTCTTCTTCAACTTTAGGTAACTGAGCTTCTCCGACAAAACCCGGATCAAGAAACTTGGCCACGAAGGCCCACAACTTATAAACATCTTCGAAATTGGTGAGAAAGCCCAACGAGGCCGTGACGACCTCCATCGGGCCGGACCCGCCCTTCCGAGCATTGTCTCGGTGGCCGTGGCCGTCGACGACTCGGATGTGGCTCAGGAATCCGATCCCCAGAGATATCCCTTCTCTCTCCGCCAGCCTCTGGACGGCCTCGGGCCCCACCGTCCCTCCTCGTCCGTCCCTGAGGTTGAACGCCAGCGCGGCCCCTCTCTCGTACTTGATCTTGGGCCCGTAAATCACAACGAGCCCGCCGTCCGAGCCCGGGCCCGCTTTGAGCTGGAGCATCGAGGTGACGAGCCAGTTGATTAGGAACCGCAGGCGCAGAGTGGTCTTGTTCAGGCCCAGCGAGTTTATGTGGTCCAGGTGGCGGCACGAGATCTCCGGCTCCCTCCGATCGTCTCCGTACTCTCTCTCCTCGCTCCCGTCGCCTCCGTCGTCGTCGTCGTCGAAGCTCGTTCCACCGTTGGCCAACGAAACCTCGGCGGCGCTGAACGAGACTCTCCTTCCGCGGCTCGGCTCTTCTCCTCTCCGCCCCAGCAGCCTGAACTCCCCTTCCGTCTCTCTCCTTATCGCGCTCTCCTTCGAGCAAATCTCCGCTTCTCCGACGATCTCTTTCTCGCCGTGGGAGGCCGACAGCACCGCCGCGTCGAAGGACAAGGCGGCGGCGCCGCCGCCGCCGTCGCCGTCGTACATCGGGCTCCCGTAGACCTTCGGAGAGACTCCTCCTCGCCGGAGATGGCTGTTCTTCACCCCGGAGGAGGAGAACCAGTACGGCGGGAGGATCGGGGAGGCGATGGCGCGGTGCTTGTCGGAGCCGTCCTGTGGGCTCTGCCCGAGATCGATCCAATACGAGTTGTCGGAGGACTCGTCCTCGCTGAACACCGGGCTCTTCATGACGTCGCCGGCCTCCTCGAATATCGTGCTCGTCCCGTCCCTCTCCGACCCGTTCTCCATCATCTCGGCCTCGGTCAAGATCACGTCCCTCACCTGCGCCGACGTGTACGCCCCCGAGAACGCCGGAAGCCGAGCCTCGGAAGCTTTCTCCTCCGGCGGCGCGGCCGCCGCCGCATCGTCGTCGTCGAGCCCGTCGACGGAGTCGCTGAGGTACATCGGGTACTCGGGAGTGATCTTGACCATCCCGGAGCCGGTGGAGCCGGAGTGGCTCTGGAGGCTCCCCATGACGGACTTCTTGATGAGGAGACAGCCGAAACCCGTCGGGTCGGAGCCGAAGACCCTGTAGAAGGAGGTGATGACGAAGTCGGGGCGGAAGAGAGAGAGGCCGAGCGAGTCCATGTCCTTGGGGCCGAGCGAGCCGGCGTCGAGCAAGACGTGCCAGTTGTTCTGCTGGGCCAGAGCCATCCACTGGTACGAGTACTTGGAGCCGGTGACCCTCGACTGAACCGGGAACACGAACAGCCCCGTGGCCGAGTCCTTTCGGCGCTTCTTCTTCTTGGCGGAGATCTGCTTCCTGAGGTCGGTGGAGCAGAGCTTCAAGGTGGGCCATTTGAACCAAGCGCTGTGGACCTTGGCGCCCTTTTCGCGGGCGCTCTGGGCCATCCACGCCACCGACTGGCTCTCGTGGTCGAACATGGTCAGAAGCTTCTTGTTGCTCTGGAACGGGTACGACTCGGCCAAGAGCTTGAAAGCGGAGCCGCGGCTCACCGTGAAGACCAAGCCGTACTCGTTCTCGGGGATGTTCAGGTAGTCCATGATGCGCGCCTTGATGTCGTGCTCCACGGTGCCGCGCTCGGCTCCGCCGTACAGAGCGTGGTTGCTCAGGTTCGCGGTGATCTCCGACAAGCTGAAAGTCGACGACTCCCAGTAGTGGAGGGTCTGGAGGTAAGAGAAGAGCCCGAACCCGCAGTAGTCGAGGCATACCTTGGGGGACAAGTTAGGGTACTCGCTCACCCTCAGCTCGTCGACCTTCTCCGACGACCGGTACTTGGGGTACATCGTCAGGAACTTCGAGAAGCTCTCGTTGAGGCCCGGGATCGGATCGTCCGGGCCGTACGTCCGGTCCGCCGCCATGGCCGTGGCTCGGAGGAAGTCCTTCTGAGCGTTGAGGCGGGCGAGGGAGCGGGACCGCCCGATTCCGGACGTGATGATGTCATCTCCGCCGGAGTTGTTGTTGTCCTGGGTTTGGGGGAGAGAGCCGTCTTCCGAGGCGTCCTCGAGGGCTTCCCTGAGCTTGTTCTCTTGGAGCTTTCTGAGGATGGACTGGTTCTTCTTCGTGGTCTCGGCCGAGGAAGAAGAAGAATCTGAGCTCTCTCTTCTTTTGCTGCTTCTCTTCTTGTCCATCAGCAGAGAAGCGCAGTGAGATATGGGCTTCCATAGTGAAAGATGCATCAAAACCCAGCTTTCAATTTCAACGCCAGAAAAATTTGAGCTTTTTCAAGATGGGATTTTTTTTTTTCTAGGTCATGACGACCCCTTGAGCTGTACACGGATCTTTGAAGCAGATCAAGAGATACCCAGATAGAATTTTCTGTAAAGATTTCAGCTTTGGATAATAATTCAGTGAATTGAAGTCATTTAAGGACACGAATCTAAAGGCTTTATAGAAAAGAAAGAAAGAAAACTCAAATTTTGAAAAGGAATTGAAGTCTGACTGTCTGAGTGAGTTGGTTGGGTATTTCAAGTCAAAAGCCCCCAAATTTCACATGGAAAATTGAGACCCAAAAAAAATTTCGAACGGTCAAAGTGAAGCCCTAAAAAATCAGATCCCGAAAATTCAGAGACAATCACTCGAGTTCAAAGAGCTCAAAAATGTAGGCGTATCAGGAAACGATAGACAGTAGATGAATCTCTTGAGAGTGAATTAAGAGAAACACCTGAAGAATAAGAAGAAGAAGAAACAGAGCTCAAACACAGTCACAGAGACAGACACAGACCTCTCTCTATCTTCAAAACCTCTCTCTCTCTCTCTCTCTCTCTAGGATTGATTGTGTCTCTCTGAGCGGAGAGGAATTAAAAGCAACCAAACCCACCGCATCAAATGCTCATCTACTTTCAATAACGAAGAAGAAGAAGAAGAAGAAGAAGAAATGGTAAATCTGATATATTTTATTTATTATAACTCTCTCACTCTCTCTCTCTCTCTCTCTCTCTCTCTTTCCTGAAACAGTTACAAAGGACATTGACTTTTCATTACCTTAGCAATGCCAAGTAAGTAAACGATTCCTTCTTTTTTTGTTGTTGGTGTGTGCTTGTGTTTATGTTTATCAACAATTATTTTCATTTTTATTCCTATTTTTTGTTGCCTTTCTCTTCTAAAAATAACCCCATTATAATATTTTATTATTATTGTTTCGTTTTGGTGCTCGTGGTGGGACCCACTTTCCTCCAATAGTCACGCCTTAAAGTCAAACCATCGGCTGGTTTCGTTACAAAAGCTGATTTCTGTCCAAATTCTTCTCTTCGTTAAAAAATAAAAATAAAAAGAAATTAGGAAAAGTGAAAAAATGTTTGTAATATACCTCTCATATAATTTCCGTAACTGTTTTTTTTTTAGTAAGCTTTTCTTTTGTTTGAATTTGATACCCCAAAATGAAATCGTTGCTTTTGTTTATGGTCATCTCTTTTTTATTCCTACATGCAATGTTTTTGACCGGACAAAACTTAAACCTTACTCTTTTAGCTCCTGATTGTTGAAGCTTTTTCTAATGTCGAGTTTGTTTTTTATGTACAATTTTTTAATAAAAAATAATTACTTTAAGTTTCATAAAATCTATCATGACAGTGTTTATTTTTCTGTTTTTTAAAAATGATATAATTTTGTTTTATGATATGGCTTAGTATGAAACTTTTATTTTTGTTTTCAAAATACAGAGCTCATTGATACACGGACTTATGTATTCTTTTAGGCATAATTTATATTATCTACTTAAATCTTTGTTTGCTCGATAGATAGTTATAGTATCATGCATATCTTAAGTTGATTTTATCTAAATTTTGATGAATATAAATCAAGGTCTTACGTAATTGTGGATAAGGTGAGGTCTTTAAATTAGTAAAAACATGTATAGTCTATTAGTATATAATATTGATAAAAATTAAAAAGCAACAACTTTGCCTTGTATATTCCGTAGCTCAAATTTAAGAAATTATGACGAAAAAAAAAAATTACAAATGGTGATGTGGTTTTCAGCCAATTAAAGAAACTATAGTAGAATATATAGGTCAGATAAAACCTGAAAAATCCACGTATTAATAGTAGAATATACATGTACACAATATGCTGATGTAGTTCTTCTAATGTTCTATACTTCTATTTATTAAACAATTTTTTTTATTTTTCTATTGTCTTAAACGATATGCATAGTCAACTCGTAAACATAGCACGCGGATAATAGTTTAATTAAATAATATTTTCAGAGGATTTTTTTCGATTTTCATTTTCCTAAGAAATTAGTTTTAAGGCTTGTATTCTCTTCGCCCACTACTATCCTTGCCAGCCTTTGTTCAATGTTTATTTGGCTGTTGAAAATATAATTTTGAGTTATCAAAACATTGGAATTTCAATTACTCTCAATAATTAATATTTTCTCTCCTTCTTTTTCTTCTTCTTATTCATGATTCAACTTGGTGCTTTTAATATTCTATCTAATCTCAGGTTTGGAGATTAATTAACTGACATAGAATTTATTCAAATTCTATTAAGTTTACTACGTTATTAATATATTGCCACTATCCTCAAACTTAAAATTTATATTTTCCAAAAATGCAATTTAAAGAGACAGAGGCAAAGAGAAAACATCCAATAAATGGAAACAAAAAAGCATGCAATAAGATCTGTATGATATTGTATATGATATTCAAATCTATTGCACGTCTACATGATAAAAGGTTGGGTAGGTTTGGGGTCCCATATTTCATGTCCATCAATTATATTTGATATGAATATAATTTTACATTAGTACAATCAAAGCATGTTACTGTCTTCTCTCGAAAATGAAAAAAAAAACATTTAAAAAAAATATCACAACTCGCAACAAATACTATATACGTATCTTAATAACTGGTCAAAGGCAGCGTATTATACTATTAAAGTCTAGTGGTATTGTTTATTTACCCTATAGTCTTTTCACTTATATGTTTATTTATCGTTTTGTCTCATGACATGGTAATAATATATTTTCCCAAAGAATGGACTAATTAGAAAATAGCTTAAATACAGTTGGATTTTAGCTAGCGATGCTTCATGGATCCAAAAAAAAAAAAAAAAAAAAAAAACATTTTGGAATGTACCAGTAGGTCCAAAATTTATTCAACTGGTCTTTATAGAAAGGATCATACTTAACCTTTTGCCATGAAAAAAAAAAAAAAAAAAAAAAAAAAAAAAAAAAAAAGCGCAGTAACCACTTAAAATATTTATGGTAAGTAGAAAGCTCGATTAGATTTAGAACCACTCCCAAAAAGATATTTTGCTTTTTATTATTATAATGTTGCACTTTAGTTATCACATTCCCTTTTTGCTGCCATGAATGTAATTTTGTCAGAATTTTGCTCCTCGTAAGGGTAAGGGTAACGACTAAGAGCATCTCCATTGCCAATATTCGGTGTAATTTGCTTTTTACTCAAATAATAATATACCAATTATGTATAACATATAATATAGATAAATAATAAATTATTTAAAAATAAAAAATGTAACTAATAAAAATGAAAATTAATAAATTTCATTACATAGGTAATACAACATTTTTTTAGGGAATAGATAATACATCATAAAAAAACATAAATGAGAAAATTACATCTACTATAATTTTATTGCTATTGTTTTTCTTATAAGTTTAACTATTTTTATGTTGTTATTTTTATCTTTGTATTTTGTATTTTCTTGTAATGTTAATAATTTTGTGGTCATAGTATTTGTAGTAGTATTTTTCTAATTGTCCATTTAATTAGATTTGATATCTATAAATTATTGTTATTAATTATTTGCTTAATTTGGTTTGATATTTATAATTTTTTATAATTATTGGCTTAATTTAACACAACTTCAAACACTTATAAACATATTGATAAAGATTGGATTTTAATCCTCTATTTTTTTATATTCTTTTTTTCTTCTTTTAATCAAGGGTACAAATTGTTTTTTTTAACAGTTGTAGAAAAATAGTCTGATGATGGGTAATGAATAGTGTCTTATCCTCCAACAATGTGGCATCTTAACGAGACTTGTCTTTGGATTCTCTCTAAAAGAATTGGATCCAAAAGAGAGCGCTTAAAGCCTGATTTGGACTTGTATTCCATGTATTTATTTTCACTTGGTTACGACAAAAAAAAAAAAAAAAAAAAAAATCGCCTGGATTGATTTTAACATGAGGTGAACATCTAAGTGATTTTTTTTTAAATATCTGGGATATAAGTTTCACGATGACCTTTGTGTGTCACATGAGCATGAATATGTATATTTAAAAATATATATATATATATATATATATATATATATATATATATGTTAAATGACCTAAATCCAGTTTCTCGGATATGGAAAACAGACGACCATTCCATTTCAGAAACTATACTGGTTAACCAGACCATTTTTTTGTTTTATTGTATGACACCAATTTTCGGGTTTGGATCGGTTCAGTTATCGATTAGACCGGTTTCGGTTGATTTCTGAGCTCGACAAAAAAACTTACTAGAGGCCTAACCGAAATAACTCATCAAAGAGAGATTTCAACTCCCAAATCGACTGATACTCTCTCTCACCGGAACTTTTCGAACTTCTCTCATTCTTAAAGATTATTATCTTCAATTTTGTTCAATTTGTACTGTTTATAGCCGAAAATAAATACCTTGACATTGCATTAAAATAGCATCATCCTAAGTAAAAGGAGTGACTTTGACAAAATTCAGAACCTGTCACCACAAAATACGTCCTCAAAAGTGTCACTAAAGTAACCACAAAAGGAGAGAATGATTCCATATTCATTCTGATATCATCTTCTTAAATTAGAGAGCGAGCTTTTGTTAGTCAACGCTCTAAAGTCACAATCTTCGATCATTCTCCTCCGCTCATAACTTTACGCCGCAGCCTCAATCTTCCTCCAATACTATCGCAGCTCGCTTCACTAACCGTCTTCAACGGCGGCACAGAGTCATCGCAGTCGGAGGAGCTCGGAGTTGGACTTGGCTTCGCCGGAGAACTAAGCAAACGCTTCTTCGGAGCCGTTGCCTTTGGTGGGGTATTAACGTAAATACCACCTCCTTCCTCGGCCTGGCTATTACGCCTCTTCCTCAGTCTTGCGCCGATACTCTCCGAGCTCGGCTCGAGATTCTTTTTCTCGTCGGGCTTCGGAGTAGTCTTCAGCGCTGCGTTTCCATCGCCTTTCACAGGAGGCTCGACGGAGTTCTCGGCCGCCGGAGAACAAGTCTGCTTCGGATTCGGAATCACAACCTCTCGACTCGCAATGCTTTCGAGTGAGAGAACTGGCTTCTCGGGAGAACATTGACGATGATCGTCCTTGTCCGAGAACGCCAGTGACCTTTTCACGGAACTCCCGTTTACGACATCGTTGGTCATCGGGTTTGGCTGCGAGCGACGGGTTTGGATGAGATAATGCGCCACCGATTTAAACCCCAATCGTGTTATCTACAATGCAATAAAAAAAAAGAACTCTCCTCAAACATTTGTAAGATAAAAACAATACGAATATACAATCACTCTCGTACCATTGCTCAACCCTTAAGACCTTTATAACAATGTCGAGAATATTACGTTAAGCCTCTCAAACAATAAATATATACATATATATATATATATATATATATGACCTTCTTGTAGAGAGTGCCGGTGGGAACCCAGCCCTTTGCGTTGCGACACAAACTACAGTTGCAAATTCCGCGACAAACCGGACAAATCCACTTTGGATTCTCATTGGCTTCAATTACATGCTCGCCGTACCTATCAAATACCCCCAAAAAAAGGTCTCATTATTATCGGCCTAACATAGCACAGCTTAATATTTGAAGAGCATGGATATAATAGATTCGTCTGCATATATACCTCATGTATAAGCAATCACCACAAAACTGTCCTTGAACCATGTCGCACTCGCTGCAGCGAGTCCGAAGCCCAAGAGTTTTCTGCCTGATAATCAATAATATTAATCAACATCTTATATTCCCAATAATGAGAAGAAAAAAAAAATCACAATATATGAATCTAAACCTGCATTGGTGACAAGTCTTTCCTCTGAATGGGTCGTAGATTCTCTTCCCGTCGGCTCCGCAACCGTCGACGAATAGAGTCCAAGCCTTGTCGGTACTTCCCAGAAGCTTCTCGTGCTTCTCCGAGTATATCTCATCAATCGAACCCCTTTCCATCAAAATATCTCCATCATTATCTTTCTTGTTGTTCTTCATCTTCTTCGACATTTTTAACTCCGAGTACGTCACAGCCGGCGTATTCTTCAACCTACACAACAAACACCACAAAAACGCTATTCATATAAACATAAAAAACGTTTCAATTTCTCATCTTTCAGATAAATATTCTCATTTATTTTCAGCATTGAAAACAATATTCAGATTCAGAACTAAGACTGCAAAAGAAAAACAAAACAAGACATATTTGATTTAGTGCTCTACAATCAAAGGCATTTCTAAAACCGCAATATTATAGAAATTAATTTTGTGACCTGGAAGATCGTCTCGTGGGCTCGGAAAATGAGTGCGACGGCGAGATCGAAGAAGGCGGCGATTTCTTGAAGGTCGAGAGGCGGCGAGGTTGAAGATGAGGCTTGAGGCCCAGAGAGAGCTCGAAGATCCCCAGCTTCTTCATCTTCTCGAGATTCTCTCTGATTCTCTCGTCTCTCGACTGTTCATACTCCGATATCGGCGTACCACACACTTCGACTTCCTTCGATGGTCCACGCCAACCTCCCATTGTCACTCTCGGACCGATCAAGGGTTTCGTTTCGATCTCCAACGGTCGTTTTTTTGGGGGTAAAGAGGAGTGTGAGGGTTTAATCCTGTGTTGTGTGTGTAATGTGTATGATGATTATATACCCTTTTTTATTGGGACATTAACCTGATAATAATACTAATTAAATTCCGGTAAAGGGGAATAAAATTTATACGTACTTTGAGGGGGAAATTTTATTATTTATAATTTTATATACGCATAGCAATATCAGAAGTTTTATTGTTTTATGCACATTGTCATTCAAATTAAAAAATATATATAAGTTTTTTTTTTATTGGGATAAACATGAGAGGTGTGATTGGGTTAGGTTAATCGGTTTTTTCATGCGCTATTAACTCGTATTAATTCGAGCTGATATGAGTAATTTATTTTTTTTAAAACTCAAACAAAAGTGATCCAAATTTAAAACTAAACCAAACCAAAAAAAAATAATCGGATTAGTTTTTTCGGATTATTTTTCTCAACACAAAACAATATAACTCGATGAAATCATATTAAATTTAATGTATGTATATCCCTAATATTATCTAACACGACCTCTTAAATTTCCTTATCTTGATAAAGACTACATCTTAAAATAAAATAATCATATTCTTAATAACCAAATCTACATGTATTCTTAATCAAAAAAGTCTACTAAAAATTTATTAATTTAATTAAGTCACATCAATATTATTAAAAAAAATTAGTTGTATTTCCCAACAAAAAAAAATATGATTAATATCATCAAGTTGGCTCGACTCAACCCGATCACACGACCATCAAAAATCAAACAACCCGAAAAGACTTACGTTTTGGATTGGTAACAACTCGAATGTCTTCGTGTTTTGATGGGGTGTTTTAATAATGAACGTGACTTGTTTATTTGATCGAGTTGTTCGGTTTAGCGGTCTCATGAACACCCCTAATAAAAATACTCTTATCGTAAGTTTCTTATCATTTTTTTTTCTATTTTTCCCTAAATTTTATTTCTTCTTTCGACCCGATCAATAGACATATTTCTTTAAACTACATTGAAGATACAACTAATTATCCGTACATGCCCTAAAAAAAATAATTATCTTTATACTTTGTATTATCAAATTTTCGGTTTTTTCCATGTGTTTTCTTGAAATTTGCTTGTGTCTCAAAAAAATAAATTATATCTCTCAATTTTGTTGTGATCTCCGCACATGTTTGCTAACATCACAAATTTGAAAATCAATGGTTTTCGTAGTATTTCATCTCAACTCATCGGCAAACAAAAAAAAATAAACGGTTTAAATTATCTATAATGAAATTACTTCAAAGATATAGTTCTGGTGACACTATTTCATTAATGTGAAGTCTCCTCATGTATGAGGGCATGAGTTTAATTTTCAAAAACTAGAATATATGCTTAAACATTCAATACAATCAACTATACAACATGTATAAATAAAAAAAATTATGAAATTAATTATAACATATATGCCGAAGATTTTGTTATTTTGCTTGACATTCTTATACTCGTACGTGTGACTGATTTAATGTTTATTCGCCTACTGATTTAATGTTCATTTGCAACCTCATCGTCGACCACATCCATATACAACGACCATTTTACGCCGTTCTCACTACTCTGCATTCGCTATTCAAAACCATTTAGCAAAGCTCGCCTCGTGCCGAGATCAGCCTCAATCAACAAAATATACAAAATATTTATACTAGAAAATGATTTTTTTTTTTTTTTTTAAATCTAAAACTAAATTGATCATTCTCAATCCATTCATTTGACATTTTTTTTTTATCACCAATTTCTTGTGAGCGGAACAAGTTTTATGGATGTCGTTCGACTATGGGACTACAAATTCCGAAACAAAAATTATGTCCCACTCATTTGCCCAAATTTACTAGTTTAACAGAGTAATGGATTATTTTAAAACACCTATAAATGTTTAGGCCAATATAAAATTACCTGTTTTGTTTACACCATTGTTTTACATTCTTATAAAGGCCTTAGTGCCATCATAGTTTGTGATTGGCCCAACACAATTTGATAAGCCCACTAAAAAAATTATAAACAAACAACAAAATAACACCCATTAAATCATAAACTCCCCAAGACACCTACTAAAGCTCTTCTAAAAACATCATTTTTTTTAAGGAAAAAACAATAACAATAAAGACGTCACATTTATCCAATAGTCACACTTTCACAATTCTTTTTGGAGACTTAAGTATCTCTTACTCTAAAGAAAGTCTAAATTTTCACAACACATAGAAGAAATAATCGAACATTGTTGATGAACTACCCAAACCCACACAAAAAAACTCCTCAACAACCCTGAGTTCCTTTACTTGTGTCAAATAAGGTCAAACCAACTAAATATACACAAACTTAGAAGTTTCATGAAAATATTTAGTGCAATCCTTGGATTCTCATGGAACAAGAAATAACGTACCTATATATATGAAATATGACTAGGTAATAAGTATTCTTAGAAAAGTGGGTGATACATTGCTCAAGAAGTAGTATCAACCATGAAATGTTGTGTTCTTTTGGTGATATTTCTGATGAGCTCGGCCTTTTTGGCAGAAGCTGAAGATTCCCGGGAAAGATTAGGAGCTTCGTTTATTTTTGGGGATTCGCTAGTCGACGCCGGTAACAATAACTATTTGCCGACTTTGTCTAAGGCGAATAGCCGTCCAAACGGAATTGATTTCAAAGCTTCTAATGGAAATCCCACCGGCCGTTTCACCAATGGAAGGACTATTGGTGACATAGTTGGTACGTTAAATTTATGATTTTACGCATGTTTTTTTTTATGAAAAATTTCCATAATTTTTATGAAGAATTTTATTTTCCAAACTTAACAAATCTTTATTGTTTTGTTTCAGCAATATTGCGGCAATATTATTAAAAATAAATAGTATTCATCTATATTTTGTTTTTTTTATAAAGAATGACAATAGGCCTCTTCCTTTGTTTTATATATATATAGTCTTTGTGTCATGAGCTATAAATTATAAAAGAAGAAATTGTTATATGATAAGAAAAATTGGAATCCTATATGGTATTGCGTTTTTTAGGCGAAGAATTGGGAACACGGAACTACGCAGTTCCATTTCTGGCACCAAACTCGAAAGGAAAAGCGATATTATATGGAGTGAATTACGCGTCCGGTGGTGGTGGAATATTAAACGCCACGGGAAGAATATTTGTACGTACCTTTTATTTATTTATTTATTATTATGTGCAAAAATGTTTGTAATGAGTTAGGGAAATAATGTAATTGAAGAAATGAAATGTTAATGGCAGGTTAATAGGCTGGGGATGGATGTTCAGGTTGATTTCTACAACACGACGAGAAAAGAGTTTGATAAACTTTTGGGTCCAACGAAGGCAAAAGATTACATAACGAAGAGATCAATATTCTCTATAACCGTTGGCTCTAACGATTTCTTGAATAATTATCTGCTTCCGGTACTTTCCATCGGAGCTAGAATTTCCCAGACCCCCGATTCTTTCATCGACGATATGATCACGCATTTGAGGGCTCAACTTACTGTAAGCAATCATTTTTTTTTTCATGTCGTATCATTGCTCGACTATCACATCATTGTTTGATTATGATTTAAGAAAAAAAAATGTTTATTTAGACCGTTTAAGCAAAATGAGCGTAAGATCATATATTATATTTACGGAGTTTTTTTTTATGAAGTATAAATAATACCTTCATTTCTTATTGTGCAAACTTCTACATTCACTTATTAAATTTCTACAGTTTATACTCTATTTGGATAACTATATCAGATGACACATAAGACCGTTTGAGGGCATTTCAAATGCTTAAGTAAACTAGATTAGGAACTTAAAATATAAAAAATGAATGTATTATTTAATTATAATATACTTTACTGGCCCTATACTTTTATCATATCTGCATAAATTGGAAAAAAGAGGGTATAATTTTGCACAGCTAAAAAGTGAATGTATTATTTTACAGAAATTCGAAATAATGTGGTCTTATTTCGTACAATTAGAAAAATGAGGGTATTAGTTTTGCATAAGAAAAAAACTGAAGGTATTATTTTTAGAGGTTACCCTTCTTTTTCTTTTTGTTGCACTTGGAAGATTTAAAATATTCGAAAAAAGTCAATGGCATTTAAAAAAAAAACTATTTACAGATATTAACATGTAAATAGCACACCAATCATCATTTACTCACTGAATTAACATGTATAATGTTGATTAAAATTTTTTTTAACGGATTTGTGGTTTTATTTCAGTGAGTAATTAATAAATACATGTTAATAATTTTTGGTTTGTGTAAATTTGGAACAGAGACTTTATCAATTGGATGCAAGGAAGTTTGTGGTAGGAAATGTGGGACCCATTGGTTGCATTCCGTACCAAAAAACCATAAACCAATTGAACAAAGATCAATGTGTGGATTTGCCTAACAAGCTTGCTCTTCAATATAATAAAAAGCTCCAAGCTTTGCTTGGTGAACTCAATGCAAAACTCCCAGAATCCACCTTTGTCTACGCAAATGTTTATGATCTTGTTTTGGAGGTCATCACAAACTATGACAAATATGGTAAACCCCTTTCAATTACTCATTCTCTCAATATATAATATTCTAGTTAACTCAATATGATCTTTACATTCGTAAAATTTATGACCGGATCACGGATATCATGCCTGTTTTTTTTTTTTTTATGTGGTTTTATAGATTGATTTCAACATGATCTTGATAATTCATATTTATTCTGGATAGGATTTGTGACATCTAGTAGAGCTTGTTGTGGAAATGGGGGGCAATATGCGGGAATAGTCCCGTGCGGACCAACTTCGAGCCTTTGCTCGGATCACGACGCACACGTTTTTTGGGATCCGTACCATCCGAGCGAGGCTGCGAATCTCATACTCGCCAAGAAGCTCATCGACGGAGATAAGCGATACATTACTCCGATGAACCTTAGACAGCTCCGAGATCTTTGATTCATCATCATTCCACTTGTGTTACATTTTTAAACATAACTCTACTACTTTATATACCTATCTTTCATTTGTTAATTTGGCTTAATTAACCGAAGACATTTGTGTGGCCTGGTTTGTTTTTTCGAGTAATACATTCAGAAACATATATTGGAAAAATCGATGGTTATACATTAATATTAATTATATATATAATTAATACATGTTTTCAATATTGGAAAAACACGTTAAATAAACAAATTAATGTGAATTTTGACCAAAACTCAAACAATTTACATTATATATATATATATATATATATATATATATTTGAAACGGTTATTTTTTTAATAATTTTTAATTAAGTATGTTTCTTAACAGCTTTAATGTTTTTACTATATATGTGTGTGTGTGTGTGTGTGTCGTTAACTTATTCACTAATTATTCATATATAGTAAATTATAACGTTTAATTTATAATAAGAAATAAGAAGAAAAATAAGTAGAGAAATATAAGCTAGAATATAATAATATAAAAAAAAAACTTTCTAGATATATAGCCATATTAAAACTTAGGTTTTGGTATATAGCCAATCTTCGATAAATCTTATATAAATTGTCACAAGATTTTTTTAAACAAAGAAAAAAAATATTAATAATTGTAAATATTCATTGATAGTTGTAAATAATCATCCGATTTCAAGAACTGCTTAAAAATGGCCAAACAGTGTCACATCAGTATAATGCTTATTTATTTAAAATATATAAAAAATTGCTATTTTGTAAATCTCTAAATTACTCCAAAAAAAAAAAAAACAAGGCCTGCCATGTATGCCATTTGTGGTTTTTGATTATTCCGATGGACAAATAGATACAACAAAATGGCTATACTGCTTCGACATTTCTGTCTTCTCGTAGGGAAGCAATATCTATTCATGAGAGACAACAAACAAAGATCATCGGTCGAAAAGTGATATTTTTAGATGAAAATATATGTCAAATGCATGACCAAACACGTTTTGTTTTTTTATCCACCTTTATGTTTTGCATTGCATGTGTGTGTAGTTTTTAGTTTTTTTTTTTTTTTTTTAAAATCACAGAGTGTGTAGCTAGTTATTTCACGTGAATAATAATAAAAGAACGTAAAAGAAAAGATCTGGTATCTTTTGTTTTGTGGTCTCTTAACTACTCTTATGTTTTACATATTTTAAGTTGTAGAATTTCCATCAAGTGGACAGCCAAAAAAATACTCATTTATGTTATTATATATAATTAAGAATTTTTTACAACAATAATGTTTTTGAACAAACTCGAAGTCTCTCATTAGATAACAGGTAAAATACTATTATAAAAGAAAAAACTTAACTTTATTAGAAGCGTAACATAACTTTAAAAATGCTAAATCACTTCTAATTATAAGCGAAAATTGACTTTTAAAAACGACAAGTCATTTCTAAAGGATCATTGAGATTTATATAAAATAGAAATAAAAATTTCATCAAATTTTTTTTATTTAATTTTGGCTTTAACTGTAGAAGCACGCTCATAATGTTGCTTTTAATATTAAAGTCCAAATTAAAAGCGTCATTTCTATTACATTTCTCTTTTTTTCTTCATTCGACCCATCGATCTCACTCTCTCTCTCTCTCTCTCGGCGGTATCTATCCTTTCTTTATAGTATTTGGCAAGTATTCAGAGGTTTCAATTAAGTGGTTAATCAAAATGTATGTGACATATAAAACTTTGTATTTTTTGACAAATGAGCTCATACTAATGAATAATAAAAAAAAAAAAAAAAACTGAGATTTTGGTTAGCCTTAGTTAAGATTATCACCCTTAATCAAAACTCATAAAAATATGATTAGCCTCATTAAACCTTAATAAAAAAAAATCGATAAAAAACGGTTAATCTTTGTTATCTTTTTTTACTTTTATAAAAACATATTTTAGATATATTTAAGACTGATTACCTTTTAAAACACGATTATATTACTTATGTGCATAAGAATAAGACCCCTTACGTTTGAGGTTTGAAAAGTAACAAATTATTTAAGTTTATTTGGATAAAATAAGGGAAAATATCAAGAATATCCATCGTGTTTAACCGAAATACGAGATTTATCATTTCTATTTATAGAAATATCAAACATATCTCATTCAGTTTAATGTAAATGACATATATCTCCCCTAAAAATGTTATATTACGAATATCACAATTTTGTTTATTGTTTACAAAAAATCATTTGAACTCCCCAAAATACCCTTAATAGAATATATATTTATTTACTATTTTATAAAAAAAATCAAAATATCTCTTTATAAAAAAAATCCTTAACTTTTTTAATTTAATTTTTTTGTATATAGAATAGAATAAAAAAAAATTTCATTAAAGGTATTTTGGAAAATTCGATTTTTTTTTTGTAAAAAATAAACGAAAATAGTGATATTTGTAATATAACATTTTTTTACCGAATGTATATGTCATTTATATTAAACTGAAGAGATATATCTTATATTAAACTGAAGAGATATATCTTATATGTCATAAAATAACAACGTGTGGTATACAAATGGAAAAACGACAATCAATTAGTTTATTATTATTAATATTCATGAAAAAATAAAGTGGAAGTAAAGCCGGTAAAATGCGTCAAAGGAGGAGTGAAGAGAAGATAAATAAGATTGAATCTGATCTAATTCTGAATGATGAGAGAGAGAGAGAGAGTTGGTGGGACAAAAGCGAGAAAATGATGATTGTCGGGCAGCGTGGGGAGCAATAATTGGCTCACTCCTCTGATTTCGGACGCGTCATGTCCGCATCAGATTCCTCCCTCCTCCGTACTCCTCCCTAGTTCCCTTACCGCATTTCTCGCTACACTGTTTCCCTATCATTAATCCCCTGTTTCCACTCCTACCGTGCACCCCTTTCTGCCTCACCGTCCGATCATCCCATCACCACCCACCCACTCTCCTCCAATTATGCAGCCTTGCACACTTTCGTGACTATGCAATGAATACAATCATAGTCTAGTTTTCGTTTCGTACTTCCATTTTTGGCATTCTCTTCAAATTTAGTTATTTCTTATTGATTACCGACTGTTTTTGTAAATGGTGAATTCATTAATTCCTTCAATCAATAAAACCCATTAATTCTGATAATAATAATAAATAAAAAAACATTGATTATAGAGCTTTTTTTTTTCATGGACATTAATTATAGAGCTCCAAGTTTCCACAATGCAATCATATAGTATTCCACTTAAGCATGCTCTTAAAATCAAACAATAAAATTTGTATTCGAGTAGGATGGTCAAATATTTCTTGCCTATTGAATTTGAGGTTTTCAAATAGGACTTGGAGCTTCTCAAATGTTATCTAAAAAAAGAAAAAACAATAATGAAGCAAAATATAGTTTATTACACATCGAACACATATTCGAATGAGTTTTATTCAACACTTTCAGATACTTCATTTTTTGGGTGAATATTGGACTACATGACTATGACTTGTAAGAATTATAGTTTAGCTTGCTACGTTGATTTGGTTTTACCGTACATTTATGAACAAAATGGTTTTATCCATTGAGAAATTTCAAGAAATAGACCACTAGCATGTAAAAGAAATTACAAATATAGACCTTTATATATCTCAATAATATTACAACTAGACTTTTGTCTCTCATAAATAATAAACAAAAATACCATTCACCTTAATAATATTCTCTCATGGCGTATTATGTCAATCCATGTCATATATAATCATTAGGCGGCACATTATGTCGTGGCTTATCGTTTAATGTGGTACCTCATTTTTTTGTCAATTTAATGAACTATTTTGTTGCTTGTCGTTTTGAGTGTCATGTTGTTCGTCGTCTGAGTGTTGTTGCATGTTGAGAGCTTGAGAGAGAATACTATGCGACGTCTAATCCTTACGCGAAAGGGATGCTTTTTGGAAGGATTTTCGATCACCTATAAAATTGATATGTGTGACTCGGATAATTGTTCTAAGGAGGGACAAAAATGAAAGAAAATGCCAAAAACTAATAATCCATTGGTGAGAAGACGAAGTTGTCGTCATAGCCATAGCTTGTCGTCCACTCTTTGAGGGATTATTTATTTATTTAATTGTTTCTCTCTTGTGGTTTTCAGGTGGGTTTCTAAAGAGAGTGTAGGTATTTTTTTTTTACCCCCAATAGATTATTTGTTTGAAAGCAAGGGTATTTTAATCCAAAAGGTATAGTTTTGATATTACTGAAAATATAAAATATAGATTTGATTTTCAACTTTTATAATCATTATGATAAATGAACTCACTATCTATTATAATTCAAACTTTTTCTTTCTCTCTTTTATAGATTTGAATCTCTAGTATTTTTTGTTAATTATAATCATTATGGTTAATTTTTTTTGTGTGTGAATCAAACATTATACAATCATCATGAGTTTGAATTGTTTTTTTTTTCTTCAAGAAATAGAATATGTTATTATAAAGAATTTATTTTTGGTTAAATCTCCAACTAAATGAGTTTATTGTCTGTGAAACAGGTAAATGTGACCAATCTATGAGCGGCTATATTAATCTCTTTATGAATATGTGAAGATTTTAACTCCCAGAAAGATAGATAATAGATGAAATAAATGAGACAAAATAAATTCAAACTCGGCTATTTTTTATATTATTTGTATTCAAAATCTAAAAATAAACACATAAGTGTGAACTCAGTTTTATACTTAATTTATCACAAATATTTTACAAAATTCCCCACACTTCTATTTTATTATTATTTTGGTCTAAGCTTTGAATTATTAGTAACCTAACAAAAGTGTCTTTTCACACAAGAAAGGCAAAGAAACAAGATACAAAAAAACAAACATGACACAACATCATATCATAGGTGAAAAATAATGCAACGAGGGTGTAGAAGAATAATGGGAATAAATGGCCGCTCTGTATGAACGACAATCATACGTTGGTCAAACGAGAGAGAGAGAGAGAGAGAGAGAGAGAGGGAGAGAGAGAGAGAGAGAGTTGTAGTTTGTCGGTAGTAAGAGAGGCACGCGTGGAAACGGCACTCCGGCAAAGTGAATCACAGGTCGCTTTCAACTGCAAATTAATTATAAAATCGTCTTCTTCTCAGTTAACTTAAGGGCCTTCTTTTTAATTTGAAGAGCTCATTTCACTTTCGAAAAAAAAAAAGAGAGCTCATTTCACTGTTGTAAGACTGTATAAATAATGTATGTATATAACTATATAGTTATAGCTAAAAGTTAAAACCATTATTTGATATTCATTGACGTCAATATATATATAATGTGCACGCTAGTATGAACAAACCGATGTCATTGGAAGCTTAGACTCGCCCTTAAAATATGTTAAGTAACCAAGTTTTAAATTGTCCTGAATACTAATGACAAAGAACATATAATTTTCTGTCTTGAAATGAATCTTGTTAATATCTGAATAATTTTTTTTGTTTGTGGGTCCTTTGAAAAATCCCTACATAAATGTCCTCCACGCGATGAGTTATCAGACGCTTATTTATTTTTTTCATTTGATTATTTGAGATCATCTCCAATTATGATGCATTTTGCATCAAAATTTAAATCACTACTATTCATAAATATAGTGACGATATTTACATCTCAATGCAATAGTGACGATCTAAATATCGATCACTATACTATTCATAGATGTATAAATTTTATTTAATAATTATAAAATTGTCATAATTTTAATTTATAGTTACAACTTTATACTTAATGCATACATATTTTTTTTATTATGATTGCTTAAATTATTAATAGACTATAAATATATTCTAACATACATCACTTCAGATACAGCTCATATGTATAAAAAAAAAATACTACGATTAAGCCACAAGATTACTACATTGACAATTGAAATAATAATAACAAAGACATAAAAAATATATTATTTCATGCGTTTTTTACATATTAAAAATGACATCTATATATTTGGTGATATGAAAAAATACTTATTTTGGACAAATTCGTAAAATATAAAAGTATTAAAGGTTTAAAATTATAGTTTTAAGAAAATTAAAGTGAGAAAGAATATACCCATAATATTCTTAATACACTGTAAAGTATAAATTAGTTGGAGCTGAAAATCATTATTCACTTATGCAAAAAAAATAGGGTAACATATATGAGATGACATGACTAATAAACAAATTATAGAACATATTAACTCTAAAACGTATTTTAAAGTAAGACTTTAGCTTCATTTGAGAAATTCCCTTACCCATGCAGAAACTAATGAGTACTTCCTGTATTATATTTCTCTAAAATAATAAAATCTTTATATTAGCTAATACAAGTATAAGTTATTACTTAATGAATTTAATTTTTTTTACTTCTAATTATACTAATTTAAAATTATCACATTATGTATAATTTGAACAAATTATGTAGAAGAAACACACACACACACACACACTGAATCATTAATTTAGGAAAAAGTTTCAAGTGATGTCTTAAAAGTATTATAATGATATACTGGGAAACTAGTTTAAGCAACCAATTCAATAACGAAATCTAAGAGTAGAAATTTGTCGGTTCCCCAACGATTAATGAGGTGATTGGATTTGGGGTTTGATATTTTTTCTTGGGATATGGCTAGGTCAGTTGAAATTGTCACCCATTGTGGGGCAGTATATTTTCAAAACACTATCGACTGATTTGTTTTGATATAGATAGCTACGTCTCTATATCACCTAGTTCATAATCTACCATCATCCCTAATCCTATATTAACCACTCATTTTCATTTATTTACTCATTTATCTCATTCTAATTTGGCGAGGTTTTTAATATTAAATTATGCGTACAGTGTTGTGTACAGTTTTATACTGTATCACATATACTGTTGCAGTCATTTTCACGTTTTTACCCCGCAATAAAAATCCACTACATTATGGAAGAGAATCTAGTTCACGATTATTAAGTACTCCACGTTTAGTATGCTTTTATTTTTATATAATACTATACAAATCATAATTGAAACGCACTCGTGTAGAAAAACTCATGACGATAATAATATTGATTTTAATCCATACCATGCATGCACTTAGTTACAAAAAGCTAAACCCGTGGCTCACCTCAAATAAATAATTTTTTTTTTCTTTTTCACATTTCATCATTCTTGTTTATTATATTTTTCCAGTCATTATTGTCTTTTGCGATTATAATGTCGTGGATAGTGCACTTTCTATTTTGACCCCACCAGATAATCTCCGTAGAAAATAGAATTTCGAATACACAAATTTATATAATAATAATAAATAATAATTATGAAAACATCTATATTTATTCGTACCAAACCTCGAGAAAAACAATCTATACGAATAAGGTTATGAAAACTATAGAAAATGTTAATAACTTAATTGGATGTAAAATGGTTTTAATGGTCCATAATATCGTTTACAATTTAAATCAATAAATAAGGAAAATAGAGAAAGAGAGAGAAAGCGAGAGAGTGTGTGGTGTTTATAAAAAGAGAGAAATGAGCCCCCACATTTAGGTAGGCCGACCCAAACTGAAGACCTCTCTTCTTTTTTTATTATTTAATTATTATATTCTGAACTTCGCCGTCTGATATTGTCGTGCTTAACAGATCACTGCTAAAGCTCTCTGCCACACTGCCTCTTATATGCCTTGCCTTGCCTTGCCTCCATATATTCCAAAACAAACAAACACAATAAAAGTGATCTCTTCCTTTTTTTGCTTTCAACTCCTTCAATTTCTTGAACTTTGCTACTTTTACCCGAAAACTAGTCAAACGCTCTTCAAACCCAAACACAAGCAACTAATGTAAAATCACTTGCAATTTACAAAACATGAATGAAGAGAACAAAAAAAAACCCGCACTAATTATTAGTTGTTGAAAAAAAGAAAAATTATAAATTTTACCAAAAAGGACCTGGAAATGCAAAAAGACAATAACTGAATGGACCAATAATGGTAATAATCACAAAAGAAAAACAAATAGTACTGTTTGGCTCTGACCACACACAACACAAAAACTGATCATCACCGATCACTGACCGCAACAACAACAACAAGCACAACACTCTCTCTCTCTCTCTCTCTCTCTCTCAAATTCTCTCAATATAAACCCCTCTCTCTTTCCACAACTCCATTCAAATTCTCTCACTACACTTAAACAATACCTCATTTCTCCTCTCTCTCTCTCTACCAACAAGCCACCAAACACTCCTTGAAAAAACCTATTTTCTCACTCTTATCTTTCTCTTAAAAATTAATTTAATTCCGATATTTCAACAATTATCTTCTTTTTCAACAAGTGAGTCGCACAATGCCATCAACAGAGGTGAGCGAGAATCACCACCTGCACAACAACAATCAGAACCAGATTCGCCGGAACCAGAAACCGAATTCTCCGGCGACAAATCCTCCACCGGAGCAAGAACACCTGGCTTGTCCGCGCTGCGATTCGACGAACACGAAGTTCTGCTACTACAACAACTACAACTTCTCTCAGCCTCGTCACTTCTGCAAGTCCTGCCGCCGATACTGGACCCACGGCGGAACCCTAAGAGACATTCCCATCGGCGGCGGAACCAGAAAGAACGCCAAGCGCTCCCGCTTCCTTCCTTCCTCCAACATCGCCGGAGGAAACAACTCTCCGATCATCTTCCCCGGCGAATCCGCGAAGCCTCCGACGAGCTTCACCTCTCTCCTGAGCTCCTCCGGACCGGGATTCCTCGCCCTCAACGGATTCGGACTCGGACTCGGAATCGAGGACTTCGCCGGATTCGGAATCGGAGGAAGAGGCGTTTGGACGGCGTTCCCTCACGGCAGCGCGGATCCGAGGCTTAACGGTCACGGTCACGGTAATGCCGCGTGGCAGTTTGATAACGGCGATCCGAGGCTTCTGATTTCGTCTGCCGCGGCTGCGAACGGCGTTGGGAGCGCCGGAGATTTCTGTTCTTGGAATGAGTCCGTGATTTCGTCTCCCGCCAATATAGGCTTCAAGTGAAATATGAATGAATATTAGTCTTTCTCGCTTGGTTTTTTAGTAATTTACTCGTGTTTCGAGGGTGGTTTAGCTTTAGGGTTTTATTTTCATGTCAAGTTAAACGTGTTGAGAAATTTAAAGAATAGGGAAGCTTATTAAGGTCCTTTTTTTTTACGTTTGTTCTTATTGTAATCACTACTCTACTTACTCTCTGCTATATGAATATGACATAGTATTAAAGTAATTATTTATTCTGTTTCTTCATTTCATTATTTATGTTCATACATGCCATACATTTCTCACTTTTTTTCATCGATTATCAGTCCGGATGTATATATAATATTAAAATAAATATTATGGAAATTAGTTTAGACTAAAACGACTGTTCTTATTCCTGCTCCCACAACGATAATCTCTTGGAGACTTGAAAGTCCAATATGTTCACTATTCACTAATATTAAAAAAGTTGAACCAGAATAGAATAGGGACCAGAGTTGTTTGATATTTTTTTTTTAGAATACCAGAGTCGTTTGATGATAATGTATATAATAAGGATTTAAACGAGGGCGGATTAGTCTTTTGGCGTTGTTTCAGAATTCAGAAGATAATATCTCTCGACCAATGAGCCGTTTTTTCTTGTTCAATATTGTACTGCGTGCCCAAGAATGTTTGCAACTAAGTCTAAAACTGTTTATGGCCGACATTTGTATGTAATCGAGGCAAAATAAATAATGCTCATTTATTTTTTGTTTTACACTCTCCGATTTAAACGGTTCCGAATCCCCATGCAAATTATTGAAAAAGCATAACTAGTTGTTCCAAAGAAATACAAATAGAATAAAATATTTTTCAGCATTATCGATAATAAAGCCCAACGTACAGTTTGATTTGATGTTCATATCTCTACATTATCTCTTGTAGGTATAAGTATAACAATGATACATCTATTCTGTTAATTGTATTCGTCTTAAAATTTATCTGTTATTCATATATGGAAGCTCGATTTTTAAAGCAGAATGAATAACGGGAACATTTGTTGGATAAATTGGTAAATTGGATAAATATTTTCAGCAGATTCTAGTCTCGGTGAACTCCAACATCACGGTGGTTCATGCCGCGACTGATTTCGCCTCTAAAATCGTTGCTAAACAACTTGTAACGGAGACATGGATAAATTTTACTAAATGTATTGTAAGGTGCTTTGTTTGTTGGGGATATTTTATCGTTCCTTCTCCAAGTTTTCCTTAGCGATCGTGTCCCAAGTCTGGTTCTCGAGCACGTTCAACACGGCTGCCCATATTTGGGACCTCAAACGTTGAGACCTCTAATAAAGGGTTAGAGCAATATGTATTGAGGTTTTGTTTGGTATTGGTGTGTATCTATAATATCTTGATTTTGATCCTCTATGCTTGGGAACGGGAATGTCATATCTTTTAAAAATAATTGCTTGCGTGCTCAACTGACTATATAAGCCTGTTCCGTTTCAACTCATGTCAACACAATTCATGTGCATTTCCCATATGTTAGTATTCAATACTGATGTGGTTGTACTTGCAGATTACAATCACTTGATTTGTGCCTGAAATTTTCATTTTAGTAAAATAAAAATGAATAGATATCAAATGATTGCTATTTAAGTCTAGAATGATCAATCTTTTCTTGTAGTTTCTCTATTTAGTGTATATCCTTTATAGCAACCACTCAGAAATGGAAAAAAAATTATAAAATAGTATTTTTAGGGTGGAACATTTTTAAAATATCGGCTATTTTAAATAATTTAAAAAATGATTATTAAGTTATATAGGCACACGGTTATAGTGAATTGAGATATAGCCCATCTTTCGTTAATTTTTTGTAAATAGTCAAGTTAACTTATTAACAGATTAATAAAAGACTTATTTAATTCAGTCAAACATATAAAAAAAAGGTAGTTAATAGGCTGCCACGTATGCAAGTTGGCTATTTACAAAATATTTACTATATGTTGGCTAATTTACAATTCTTATAGTTTAGGTGGCTTAAGTAGCCAATTTTTTTGAAAAATAGTATTTTTTTTAAACGGTTGTTTACAACTAAAAAAACAAATGCTATTTCCGCAATAAAAGTGTTAAGCACGGTACCCTTGTAAAAAGTACAATAAGCGGCTACCTGAAGTAATTAAAAATTAGTCGGATAATTTGTAACTCATGGGCCAAATGGGCCTTTACGAGGGCCATATCTTACCCATTGTTATAATGTAGTTTAATTTTGTTTCCTAAAGTTTTTTTACTATATTTTGTTCACTACTTTTTGAAAAGCAAAATTGCTTGTTTTGCACGACTCTACCATCAAGCTCAAGCATCTAGGAATTTGGTGTAACTCATTCTCGAAGCTATGATAGGCATGTCTTAAAAGTGCTTTTTTCATGTTATGCAGGGAATATTAGGTATAAGTATAACGTAGAAGAAACGGTGTAACAAAGCTACAAATTTTTTGTTTTGGCAACTTAATCTAGTCCATTGATTTTAAAGTTTATTATATAATAGTTAGTGAGCGTTAACATTAAACAAGTTAATCTTAACGGGTCCAATCCGGTTAAAAAGTTAATAGTAATTATTTTTGGTTATTTGGCGATTATCTGGTTTTTTTAATGAACTTCAAATTTAATCTAGAATAACAATTAATTATAAACTACTTGATAAGAATTAACGGATTATAATTTGTAATCCGAATAAATTGGAGATTATTATTAAGTGGTTTATATAAGCTCGTCTTTACTTGTATTGCACATCACATAAATTTGATTACACTATTTTTTTATTTTTTTGTAATGTACAGGAGGCACCAGAACAAAGTAAGCTAGCGAATCGTTCAAAGGCGCTTTTAAATCCTAATCTCACAATTCTCATCCTCTCAACGGAATATTCCCTTTTTAACCCATTTTCACTCACTCGACTGAGTCGACTCACACCGACCCTTACAAAAAAGTGATCGACAGTTGTCACGTAGTAACGTTACCACAATTATATATAAATAAGGAAATCAAAATGACACGATCTCTCTACTGAATCTGATTCTCATTTCACAGCCTCTGAGAAAATCAATCTCTTCTTTTCTCTCTCTGTAACAATGGTGATGTTCAAGGTCTCCAAGGTCGAAACGACGCCGTTCGACGGCCAAAAGCCCGGCACTTCTGGCCTCCGCAAGAAGGTTCGTCTTTTCTACTTTATACGGATCTCTTTCGGATTCTCTTCTGAACCCACACTGGCTAATGTTGAAATGGAGTTTAGGTGTGTTTTTTTGTTAGATCTCTAATCGAATCGTGTCTAATCCGGTTTCCATTGCTGGCTAAGTTTAATTTGTTGGAATTGAAACACCGATTGATTCAGATCTTACTAGTTTTTATTTTCATTTTTGTTTTTATAAATAATCAGATTAGTCGATTTGTTACCCGATTTTTTCTTAGTATATTTCATATACGAGAAAGACCGATACTGATTTCATCATCTTCACGGAGAAGTCTAGTCTTTGGCCATACTGAATTCACAATGGAATTTGTCGTTGGTCTTAAAGCTGAAGTAGAAAAACTCAGTGAAGATCTAAAATGTTGCCATTCTCGTTGAATTCTCCTGCTAGACGTAATCAGCTCAATTTTTATGCATTTTTTAATTTCTTCCTATATTTTAATCGGTTTCTTTAGCTAGAAGGCACGTTGCTAGTATTAAAAAGAAAAGGGTTTATAAATTGGGCACTACCTAGATATTTTATCATATAATATGTAGAGATAGTAGTTATGTTTGCCATTGTTTTCCAAAGGTATTAGTCTGATATATACACACACACACACACACACACACATATATATATATACACACATATATATAATATATGTATATATACGTGTGTGTATACATATATCAAAAGAAAAAAGTTAGCTAATAGTTTTCATATTCAACAATAGATCTTTAAAGAAATCGCAAATCCTAATGTATCCTCAAATTTACTAAAATATCTAATGAGTTGGAGTCATTACATGTGAAATATTTAAGCTAGGTAGGGCCTTATATTATAATTTGATCATAGAAGCCAATATTGAGTTATCCAACTGTTTGCTTACGGGTTGAATCGGTTTTACCTTATATCAATCCTCGCCCAGTTTTTCTAACCCAGCACACTATATTTCGAGTTCAATTCGTGTCGGCTCACCAGGTTGTCTCGCACATTGCCAAAACTACTCTGTGTCCTTTATTTCGGAGCTTTTGATTAATAGAAATTTACTTCTGGTACTGATAAAAAAACGTGCCTTTTCTGTCAAGTATTCCCCTGAGACTGCTATCGTTGCTACGCGATATTTTATAACTAATCACATGTTAAATCTTTCAGGTGAAGGTTTTTGTTCAGCCTCACTACTTGGAAAATTTTGTTCAGGCTTCATTCAATGCCCTCACTGCAGAAAGAGTCAGAGGTAAGTGTGTGTCTGTGCGTCTATTCTCAGTTGGTGTCGTTTATGCATACCATGCAATCGGAACTTGGTGTCCAGCTATTACCTCATTTTTTGGCCGTTAAATGATCTTAGTACATCAAATGGGAAATAGCAGAAATCTTATGATCGTGTTTACAGGTGCGACTCTTGTTGTATCTGGCGACGGCCGTTATTACTCAAAAGATGCGGTTCAGGTACGCCACCCTCTTTGTTGTCTTATATGAATGTCATTTCACTACTTTAATACGACTTAAAGGGCTTGTTTGATGTGCCTACCGTCACATAGCCTCATAAGCCTTGCATTTGAATCTATATGGCTATCAAGTTCTTATCGAGGTCTTGTAATTACAGATCATAACCAAGATGGCCGCGGCCAATGGAGTAAGGCGTATATGGGTCGGTCAAAATACTTTACTTTCAACTCCTGCCGTCTCAGCTGTTATCCGTGAAAGAGTTGGGATTGATGTAAGTTGTGAGCCTTCAAGCCCTCGATTGGAATTTATTTATTTTTATCTTATCTATTATGATCATCAAGAGTCGGGTTCATAAATTTGTACTTAACTCAGGGATCAAGGGCATCTGGAGCTTTCATATTGACTGCAAGTCACAACCCGGGTGGCCCAACTGAGGTGGGTTATAATTGCATAGTTTTGTTTCTTCTTTCGTACTCTTTTTTTTTCTTCACGCCAATTGTTTGATGGTCCATGTTGCAATTTGGTTCTAAGAGAATATTCATTTCTGGTTTTTTGTTTTGCAGGATTTTGGGGTAAAGTACAACATGGAAAATGGTGGACCTGCTCCCGAGTCAATCACCGACAAGATATACGAGAACACAAAAACAATAAAGGAATATCTAACAGCAGACCTTCCTGATGTAATTATTTTATCTCAGTGGGATTTTAATTGCTATCAAGCCAATTCATTTAAGCTCTACCTATGAACTTCACTTTTGTATTGCAGTTATTTATTTATTTGGTTTGTACTACCAGGTGGACATTTCCACAATAGGTGTAACAAGCTTCCAAGGGCCTGAAGGACAGTTTGATGTTGAGGTTTTTGATTCTGCTGATGACTATGTCAAACTGATGAAGTAAGCTTTACTCTGTTAGAGCAAATATTCATATACATATTTCTCATTGGTAATGGACTTGTGTAGAGAGTAAGGAATCGTAAGGATGCTAGGATTTAAGGGAGGTATAAAAATAACCAAATAAGGGTGGAATTTAGAATAATTAGAAGCTGACTATTACTATGAAAGTTATGAATGGAAGGGATAGTGAAGAAAGGAAGAAATTCCATTTTGGGAGACGAGTAGAGCCTGTAATGTACAGAGTTGCACTAACGCTAAGTCTGTAGCTTTTATTTTCTGCTTTGAGTAGAGCCTAATTTACTCTTTTATTGTAGCCAATCCTCATCTTTTGGTTATTTATTTTTTATGATTTTGAATGTACTTTGTCTCTTAAAAAAAGCATGATCCTCCTCGAAGAATTTACTGCGTTGGTTGTAAGCTGGTTATTCTTTCATTGCCCGTAGATTCTTTGAAAAAAATTGTGTTGTGATCGCCCATTAGGCATCTCGTTTTTTACTTTTTGATGTTTACTATAATGTTAATTTACGTGTGTGCTCAATTTATTTTCTAATTACCATGCTCTTTTCAGGACAATATTTGATTTCGAGTCTATTCGAAAGTTGTTATCATCTCCAAAATTCTCATTCTGGTGCTCATCTATTCTTGGCCATCTGGTTGAAAAATTCTCTTTTACATATCATCCTAACAATGTTCTTCTGGTAAAAAGCTTTGATGCTCTACACGGAGTCGGTGGAGCTTATGCAAAACGCATGTTCGTGGAGGAGCTCGGTGCACCAGAGTCCGCTTTATTGAATTGCACGCCCAAGGTTTTGATTTTTCCAACTATTCCGCAAGTTGTTTGGTACCCGAATTCTGAAATTGTCCACTTCATTTGTTTAATCGATAATAACAGGAAGATTTTGGAGGAGGACACCCAGACCCGAACCTGACTTATGCCAAAGAGTTGGTCGCTCGAATGGGTTTGGGCAAGGGAAACACTCAAGATGAACCCCCGGAGTTCGGTGCCGCCGCTGATGGCGATGCAGACCGAAACATGGTCCTTGGTAAAAGGTAATATATCTTTTCACCGCAAATAGTCTCTGAACTACTATGTGAGTGGCATTTCCTGAACTAATGTTTCGACAAAAGTGGTCACCAAACTATTGAATAAAAAGATTAAACAGCCAGACTTGAAACATATTTATAATTTTAAAAAGTATCATTAAATCAAAATCCTACTCTTAAATTCCAAAACTTTATTAGTGTTTTACAGTTGAAGTATTATTTAATTAGCTTCTTTTACTAATTTAATTAGTTATTTAAGTTGAAAAATATGTTTAAATTTTTTAGGTAAAATATTTTATTATAAACTTTTAAGATTTCTATGAAAAAGATTTAAATGCTACAAAATCAATTGTGCGGGGACCATTCTGCTAAAAAATTAGTTTAGTGATGAAAAAGCAACTTGTTAATAGTTGGAGAACTATTTATAAATAGCTATATACAAAATCTATGCGAGTAAGGGAAATAGCTATATCTTGTTCATAGTACTCAGTTCAATAAACATGCCTTGTTTTGCAGGTTCTTTGTCACTCCATCGGACTCTGTTGCAATTATTGCTGCAAATGCAGTTGATGCTATCCCATATTTCTCTGGTGGTCTCAAGGGAGTTGCCAGGTTGATTTCCTAAGCATTTTTAAGAAAATAATTACGCAAGATCATATTTTGAGCAATAGCGGTGCAATCTAGTATGTATTAAGAATCTATGACATTATCATGGAATTTTAGTATCAGATATGCTCACTATATTGTTTTTATAGATAATTTGTAAATTGGAATCAAGTTTTAGTTACACTACTAAAAAATGTGGGAACGTGAAAAAGTCACTACTGTTTCACGCCTTGTACTTCTCTTCAAACATGATCTAATTATATCATTTATGTACGTAGCATTCATGCGTTTTTAGTTTTCGTACATAATAAAAAGTAAATGCGTTTTTAGTTTTCGTACATAATAAAAAGTAAAAAATTGCGATTTGCACTTTTACAGTGCGACTCTTGTACTAAAAATGATTCTTGTATTAAAAAAATCCATTACTATTTTAACTTATTTTGTTTTATGGCACGAGATCGCTACATGACTTGACTTTCCTATTTGTAGGAGCATGCCCACATCTGCTGCCCTTGACGTTGTGGCTAAACATTTGAAACTGAAATTTTTCGAGGTAGATTTCTTTGTTTCACTCTTCTCAGGTAAATTTAGTAGAAATAATTAAAAACATTCAAATTGGTATTAAGAGTTTCCTCTGGTTACTTATACTAGGTTCCTACTGGCTGGAAATTTTTCGGTAACTTGATGGATGCCGGGTTATGCTCTGTTTGCGGAGAAGAAAGCTTCGGAACCGGTCAGTTTGTCATATATTCTCTGAAACAACACTATGATTGGATTGAAAGAAAGAATAGGAGGTGAAATAAGATTAAGAAGGAATAGAAATGAATAGTTTCCCCTTTGTTCCGTGGTTCATAATCGGAACGAAAGAAAAGTCGTAGTTTTCACTCTTAGCTGCTATTATATTATCATCACACCGAACAGAATGTTAAGCTATTGTATTGGATGAATCAAAGTGTAATATGTTTATCATTTATTGTTGAACCATTGGGCAGGGTCTGATCACATTAGAGAGAAAGATGGTATCTGGGCGGTTTTGGCTTGGCTCTCTATACTCGCTTACAAGAACAAGGAAAACCTCGGCGGAGACAAGCTCGTGACTGTCGAAGAAATAGTTCGCAACCATTGGGCTAAATATGGTCGCCATTATTATACCCGATATGACTACGAGGTATAATGCTGTTTTGGTGATTCAATCTTTATCTTCAGCAAAAAAATAGGAAACGGTGGTAAATTTCTGTATATTTGTGTATATTTGTTAGCCGCGGCATATATCTTAGGAGTATACAAGTTTTTATGTGATTTATCTCTTTATAGATAAAGAAAGAATGAAATAAAAAATAACTACTGATGCTTGTGAATCACCACTAAAAACTATTACTCAGGCTTGGCAATATTTGAATTTTTCTTGTTGAATTATTGTCTGTTGAAGAACGTGGACGCGGGTAAAGCTAAGGAGCTAATGGCGCACTTGGTCAAGCTGCAATCGTCTCTTCCAGAAGTTAACAAGTACGTTTATTTACTTCAATTATGAATTAAAAATAATCAAAAAATCATTATTTATGTATATATTTTAAATATCTGATAAACAGGATCGTGAAAGGTGTCCGATCTGACGTTGCTAAGGTTGTCCACGGAGACGAATTTGAGTACAAAGACCCGGTCGATGGTTCGATCTCAAAGCACCAAGGCATTCGCTACTTGTTCGAGGACGGTTCGAGATTGGTTCGTTTCACATTCCCTTTCACTTTCTTACCCATAGTAAAATCAAGTTTTCACTTAAATCCCACTTTGAAAGAAGGATGATCAAATTTTGTTTTCGGGTTGTTGGTCTCAGGTTTTCAGGCTGTCGGGTACGGGTTCAGAAGGTGCGACGATTCGGGTGTACATTGAGCAGTACGAAAAAGATCCCTCGAAAATTGGCCGAGAATCGCAAGATGCTCTTTCTCCTCTGGTTTGTTTATTTTCATTATTATTTCTGTTTATTTTCTCTAAACTTATTTTAGTCCTTTCGGATAAAAAATTTAAAATAATAAATTTGATAATTTCTCTTTTAATCTTTTATTTACTCATATTCTTAATTATCTTCTTAACAAAAATTAATCTTGATCAGTCATTTTTTTCTAGGTACAATTATTATCAACATAATTTTAATAATTTTTCGCCCCCTTTAATTTTACTTTTTGATTTCCCTCCCAAAAATTGTATTATCAGTGGATATTTTTCTTTCTTCTCAAAATCTCTCTCTCTCTCAGGTTGAGGTTGCTCTGGAGCTTTCAAAGATGAAGGAGTTCACAGGCCGATCCGCGCCCACAGTTATTACTTAAGAAGCTAAGTTTGTGTTTATCGAACGACAACGAAAGGAGGTTTTGGGTTCTAATTAATTAATGGCTCCCTCATGTCTTTCTACCACCGGCTCCGGCGAAAATAGTTTTCTTTTAATTTGTGTTTCAAAATAATGAGCCGTGTCTGTTTTTATGACATATATATATCCTTGGTTTTGACATTATGGTTTCATGGCCGTTTTACTTGTACCAAGATCACAAATACTTGTTCAAGTTGAAGAGCATTTCATCAAACGCGATGCAATAAAAATATATATCTTCCCCTTTCTTTTTTCTATGAAGGTTATGGAATAAGTTGACATTGCAATGTTTAAGTGGGAGTGAAGAGTTTTATTTATTTTTAATATTATTATAAGCGGTTAAAGAAAGTTAATCAATTTTTAAAGGAATAGATAATAAGTTTCTAGGAGGAGTAAAAATATATTTGGTTTAGAGCGTTATTTTTATGTTTGTGTGTTTATATTTGGTTTTTATGTATGTCTAGATAATTCGAGCATTACATATATATACTCTTTGGTTCTTTTGTGTATTACATATATATATATATATATATATATATATATATATATATATATATTCAAAACTAGGATTATGTTGAATACTCACAAATAAAAACGGGAAGAGCATTACATATATACTCTTTGGTTCTTTTGAGTATTACATATATATATATATATACATATATATATATATATACATATATATATATATATATATATATATATATATATATATATTCAAAACTAGGATTATGTTGAATACTCACAAATAAAAAGGGAAGTGTACTATGGCCAATTCAGTAACAAAGAAATGATTTTTTTACTTTATAGTTATATTTATGAAAAAACTTATTTATAAGAAAAAATAATGAAATTTTGTTTATGTCAAGTAAGCAAATAGATCATGATTGTAGGAGCCAATCCATCGCATATCAGTTATAAAGGACATCATGACATTACCGTCGAGGTGAAGGTTAATAAAAATATATTATTATTTACTTATAATTAACGAAAGATTGACTATATAATAATATTTTATTATTGTTATAAGACTATGTATCTAACCAACATAAACAATATTAGAAGTTTCATGCGAAAATGTATTGTGTATATAAGTGTATAATACAAAATAGTAAGTTTTCATGCGATAAATACCCCAAATAATATTTGATAAGCCGTATATAGTGCAAACATTTCAAGTAAACGTCCTTAGTTGCAAACTCTAAGAGGTCTAGATTGTTATAAATTGTTTATATAGGTTTAAACATAAAAATATAACCTAAACCACACCAGAGAAGCATCAAAACTCAAACGCTTCTAACACTCAGCCGCGCGTTTTCAGTATTTCCTCGCCGTCGTTGTGTCCGGAGAACAGAAGAGAGAGAGACAGATTGTCGATCGGCGATTCCCGATGTTCGGTTTGCGTACCAGTCTTCTTCACCTCCCTCGACTACTCACGGTCAGTTTTTTTTTTTTTTTTTCCTTCTGTTTCGTTTCGTTCTTTGCGCGGCATCCGAACAGAGGACGGTTCTGAACCGTATTTGAATCGGAAACCGTAGATCCATGGCCGGGAATCGAGATCCATGTTCGTGAAAGCCGGAATGGAGATTCCAGACGAGAAGAAGCTCGAGGTGGCGCTTCAGTACATCCACGGGATCGGACGGTCGAGAGCTCGGCAGATCCTGGCGGACGTGGGGATCGACAACAAGGCGGCGAGAGAGCTGACTCAGCGAGAGACGTTCCTCCTCGGCGAAGAGCTCTCTAAATACGCCGTCGGAATCGAGCTGAGGACGTACGTGGACAGAGATCTGAAGAGGCTCGCCGACATTCAGTGCTACCGCGGACTCAGGCACATCGACGGCTTGCCGTGCCACGGCCAGAGGACCAAGACCAACGCCCGGACTCGCCGCGCTCACGGAGTTCCCAGCGTTCTCAAGCACAGATAGAGGATTTAATATACTCTAGTACACAATGTGAGTCAAACTCTTTCCCTAATCGGTTTTTTTAGGAAGAAGATGTTAATCTGAAGATTAGGAGATGATGATGAACTTGCTAGAGACTCGTCTATGGAGATGTTGATTTCCAGCTAGCATGATTTTCTTTTTAGTTCTCAGGTGTAATAATGCAACTATGATATGATTTTGATGAAATTTAGCCGAGATTCGCTCTCAATGTGAGTGAGTGATTCCGTTTCGTTTGAGATTCTTCATTTTCATATCGGTTTCAGGAATAAGATATTGATATGAGATTCTTTGTTTGTCTGAGATTTTAATTACGAAATCCAATTGGTGGTCGTGATTTTCATCGATTTCTGATTTCGTGTTTGCATTGAAATGCCTCTTTTAAGAGTCCCTTGTGCTGAACTAGATCAGACAAAATACTTGTTCCTTGGCATCATTAGTGTAATGCAGAACTTTGGTGATTATTATGAACACAATGTACTGAAAGTAAGAGTCGTCCTTTTGATGAGTGTGAGGGTTTAGATATACCGTTTGGAAAAATTAGGTGCGTGCATGAGAGCACGGGTCCTCTCAAAAGGCCCGGTGGCTCTTGTATTTTCTGATTACACAAATTCAATCCTACAGATTATTATCCTCTTCATTTCTTTGAGTGTTCTTGGCTGTTGACAATCAGATCTGCAGGTTCACTTTACATATACAAAAAAATAGAAGATTATGAAGAGATATGATTTAACTCATAAATATATATTCACCACCAATAAATCATAAACCAATAATCCTCGCACAACCTAACAAATCAACATAAACCATGAAAATGCAACAAACTAGACCAAAAAGGATCGATCAAATAACGATTAGCAAACAAGCAATAAAAATTCAATTCGACCCACGAACTTAACGTAAAAAAAGGTCATGAATCTGCGTTGGTTTCTTGAAAATTAGCTTCGAAATAAAAACCACGCAAAAAAAAAAAATTAAAAAAAATCTCTTCTATATTTTGATGTCGAAGAGAGAGAATAAAAATATGAATTAAGTTTTAATGGGTAATCAAATTCAAATCATAAAAATTATGAAATTTGAATTTAATTTGAGTTTTTTTAAATTAAATATGATTATATAATTAATAGGGGTATATAAGGTATAAAATAGTTGAACTTACTAGCCACTTCAGCCTAAAAGCTATTTCTTAAACCAAATTAAAACATTGCCTAAAATGAAATTGGGGAAAATGGCCAGTCATCAATTCTTTTTTTTTTTTTTTCGTCGGGTAAAATCACTCAACTCTTTTTATGGTTGCGCCGTTATTTCTTTTAATGGAACTCCATGTGTCAACATCGTGGTTAATTTGTCCAACCACCATTATATCGAACCATTTATTAACGATATTTAATTCATCAACCAACAACTGATTTTAAATACGCAAATAAAATCTAGTTCTTTCTCTGAATCCCTAAAGTCCTAAACGTCTTCTTCTTCTTCCTCTGAAAATCGCGAGTTGAAGATACATGAAGGGGTTCCTGTGGGTGAATGGGCATCGTGGAGCAACGCGAACCATGTAAGGAGGTTCTACACCTGATCAAGAAAAATGTAAGCTTTTATCTTACATTTTTTAATCGCTTGTTCATGACTGTAAGAAGGTGGATGCAAGTTTTTTCGTTGGAAATACCTTGAAATGTGCGATAGATCAATGCAAATTATTCATGGCTTGATCAGGTAGAAGAACATGTTAAAAGGAGAGATTGCGGCACTTTGAAGTCGGATTTTCAAGCTTCAATTGGCTCTACTTGTATTTGTCCTCGGTGTGAGGGTTGTTTTATGTTCTAATGTTATATGGTTCAATTCGATGTGTTTGTCAATGGTGCTGATTGTTTGTCACTGTAATGCAATTCTATTTTGTTTGGTATGGTCTTATGTAATGTCTAATATCTACTTGCACTGATGTTATGTAGAATGCAATGACAACCGTGTTTTGTTGATATGAAGACTCATTCATTGTGTAGACAAAATACTATATTGGTATAGAACTTACACAAAGTAAATTGATTCATAAAACAAAAGACCGAACTTACACAACTCCAAATTGATTCATAACACAAAAGACTGAACTTACACAAAATATATATATTTCAAAAAGACTGAATTTAGTCATTTTACACATCTCCAAATTTAGTCTAGGGCCTAAACAACAATCTCTCAAAGTTAATCAGATATGAAGAACCATTGTCCTTTGATTTATGTTGCTGCTTTTACCTTCGCTCACTTGTTTTTATTGTCTATGGTGCTGGGTTAGACTTGGCAGGTTTGCCTCTTTTTATCTTTGCTCCCTTCTGTCAATAAGTACATACATATTATTACACATGGTACATACACAGAACCTGACTTCACATAATTAAATTAGATAGAGTAAATACTTCCACATAAGAAGGGTTGGAGCATTTGATTATGGGATGCCTTGCTTGGCAACACCTGCGGTAGAGATTAAGTTTATCATTTCTTTACTGCTTTGTGACATGATTTGGCCCAAAACCAAGAGCTGATATTGTTCTTGTTCTTGGATCTTTAAGGTAGAGTAATATTAGGCTTTAAGTGGCTTGGTTGGTTATATTAATGAAAAAAAATGTACGCTAACAAATGAATAGGTCAACAAAAGTGCTCGAAGAAGTCTCCTCCGGTCAACCCAGTACCGCAGATGATCCGAAGTGACACGAAACAAATTCTGATGTCTGACACGGCGGTAAGCTCTGTAACAACCCCTTGACATGATTAGGAATGGCAACGGGTACGGGTTTTAGCGGGTACATCAATACCGGTACCCGTACCCGCCTATTAAAATACCCGTTAACCCGTACCCGTTAACCCGGTTTTCCCAACGGGGCGGGTAACGGGTATACCCGCCGGGTGACGGGTGCCAAAATTGAGCACCCGCTAACCCGTTAATCCGTTTAAAAAAAATAAAAAATAATAATTTTTAATAAGAATCAAAACAACAACCTACTCATTATGATGTAATCTAATGTTTTCTTAAAAAAAATATCTAGTTTTTTTCCATAAAAATAATTAACGGGCGGGTTAACGGGTTAACGGGGCGGGTTTAACATTTTCGCCACCCGACCCGTACCCGCTAAAATACTAACGGGTAATACCCGTTAGCCCGTTAACTCATTTTGAACGGGTATTACCCGACCCGTTAAGACCGGGTAACGGACGGGCTAACGGGTTTCGGGTAAAAATGTCATCCCTAGACATGATGTGCTCACGAAAGTTGTGATGGAGGCATAATAAGTCATCTCCGGCGTCTTCGACGATGGCGTCGTCGGGAGTCGTCTTTTTCGTTGTCATTGCCGGTTTCATCATTGTCGTCTTTGCTGGCGTCGTCTTTGTCTTCGTCCTCATCGACTTTATATTGCTTCAACTTGTCATATTCTAGTTTTTTTGCCCATGTGGGACTATCGACAAACTCACAAAGAAATACATGGAGAGTACATAATATATAATTATTATTGTGTTTGCAATGAATAATCCATTATTTTATACAATGAATATAAATGATTACAATTGTCATTTTTTACTCCGAAGTTACCGGTGCTCTCCTCCCCCATTATGCTTGTTTTTTGTTGGTATGAGATCATGTTTATTCTTAGACTTTGTAATATGATAGTTCACACACTTGCTAAAAGAACTCTTGTAATTGATATTAATGCTTGTTGGAACCTTATCTTTCCCTTGGTATAAATGAAGCTTTGGCTGATATGTAGGGTTGTTTCATAAAAAAAAAAAAAAAGAACGAACAAGTGTTATTTTCCTATATATAATGCTGGCTAATATGAAAATAAGATCCCAGAAAATTCGGTTAGATATTATTTAACGAGATCGGAAAATTAAAATCTCAAATATTTTAACCTAAGTATTTAGTACTAGTAAAATCCTAGAAACATTACTATTCATATTAAGACCTCTTTCTCATCTCCAACCAGTTTATAATAGAGTGTAAAATGATAAAATAGAGTTAGATTTTCTCCAATCTAACTCTATTTCCTACTTTATTATAGATAGAGAAACTCTATATTTGGAATTCCACTATTCACCAACTCAAATAAATTCAAAAAATACAATGCATTACAATGAATTATGATGACTTTTAAATATCATCGTAATACATAGTATTTTTTGAAATTTATTTGAATAAAAAGCAACATTGACTCTTTTTGTGGTCGTTGTTATTAAAAATAGTTGTTGTTTGTCTTATTTATTTTAATTTTGATTAATTCTAATAGATTACGATGAAATTTAACATTTTTTCAATGATAAAGTTTATGATAATTTTTTTAACTTTAAATATCTTGAAATAGTATTTTTATGGGAGAGTGAGCATACTAGCCTAATCAACCTACCAATATTAGGAGAATAGCCCAAGTTTGAATAAATTAAGTGAATAGCTCAATTAATATTTCACTACCTAAATTACCCTAATATATAAGAGCAAAACTCAAAACCTAAACTCATTCTCATCTTCGTCCATTTCACGCCACCGATCCACTTCACTCCGCCGATCCATTTCACGCCGCCGCGTCGTCGCCAATCGTCGTCCATCCTCGTTGCTGATCCCTAATGTCGCCGGCGAGATCCGCCATAGACACCGTTAAGATCCGCCATAGACGGCGTCGATTCCGTCGAGCTCCGGCGGCGGCAATGCTCGGAGAATCGACGGCTCAGATTGACTCGAAAATCGGCGGGGGGAGAGGAATCGGCGGCGATGGAGGGGATTGAGGAGAGGCACTTTGTAAATTCGCGAATCGGTTAATTTAATTAACCTACTAGAGTGAGTTAGGTTAATTAATTAACTGATTCGTGAAAGATTTGAAATTCACAAAAAATTTACAAAAATCATAACTTAAGTCAATTGATATTCAAAACATTCAATTAATTAACCTAATTCCGAATTCAATCATTTTATAAATTAATTTTACTCACAAAAAAATCAGAACCTAAACTAATATTCAACCAATAAGTTAATTAATTAACCTAACTCACTCCAGCAGGTTAATTAAATTAACCTATTCGCGAATTTACCAAGAGCGTTATGGTTTGAGCCGAAAATATGAGCTATTTGTTTAATAAAATGAAACTTGGGCTATTCCCCAAATAAGAATGACAAACTTGGCTAGTTACAACAAATTTAACTATTTTTATCTGTTTTTAGGTCAAAACATTATTTTTAAATATATCGTAAATAAGTGGTTTTTTATATATATATATATATATATATTTCTTAACTAATAATGTCGAAATTTCTCAAACAAAAAGAGTAAAAAAAGACTGTTTGGTCTTCTCTCTCTCTCTCTCTGGGTCCCCTGGAAATTTCCCTCCTTAGGGTTTAAACGGAAAAGAAAAGAAAAGCTTTCTCGCTCTAAAACAGAGAGAGAGAGAGAGAGCAATGGCGTTCTCATTCATGCCGACGCCGCAGCAACAAGCGACGCCTCAAGCGTCGCCGTTCCAGTCTCAGGCGTTCCAGTCTCCGTTTCAACAAACGACACCGCAACAACAACAAACGACACAACAACAACAATTTCAACAACAGTTTCAACAACAACAGCAACAACAACAGCCACAGATGTTCTTTTTCATGAACGACAAGTCTCCGGCGAGTTACAGCACTAAGTGGGCCGATCTCCACCCCGATTCTCAGAAAATCCTTCTCCAGATCGAGTACTCTCTCTTCTCTTCGCTACTTCACAACTTTCAAATTTTCTCGTAATTCAGTGGAACGAATTAGTAATATCATTGTCTTGGACATTGAATTAGCTCCAAATTTAGGGTTTTAGAGAGAGCCTTAGCAATTGAGCGTGAAATTAGGGAAAAAAAAAAAAAAAGGTAGGAGCTTAGGGTTTTGGGGAGGTTCACCTATTGTTACTGTAAGTGATTGATATGTGGAATGTTATTGACGAAACTGAAACAACAGGGATCGGATTGTGGAGTATCGAGACGAGAGTCAGAGGCTCGACCAATGCAGTCGGCTCTACGACTCTTCCGTCTCCAATTACGGGTTCGACCAAGACGCCAGCCACATTGTCCAGGTTCAAAACCCACTCTTTCTGGTTTTCAGATCTGGTTTCATTATTATTTGATTTGATTTTTAAAAAAAAAAAAAAAAAAAAAAAAAAAAAAAACAGGAAGTGGGCGGGATAAGTAGTTCGATGGAGAGGCAGAAGGCGTTGCTGCAGGAGCTGATGGTGGCGGCCAAAGACATGTTGCGAAACACGGAGGCGGCTGTTCGGTGTTTCATGATGGTTCGGCCGCGGTTGGAGAGCGGTCAAGGCTCATTCTACAACGGTGTTCCCAAGAAGCCGTCGGCGTTTCTGGTTCACACTGTGGGTCGCTTCGAAAAGTATTTGGGGCAGTGCCGGCAGTGGATCGACGACTTGGAGCAGATGCTTCTCTTCCACCACTCCGACAACACCTCTTCTCTCTTGAACTCTCTCCCCAAAGTCATCTCCAACGTCCACGCCTTCTTCATCCACGTTGCCTCTAAGGTACCCACTTACTAGTACGACACAGGTTTTTTTTATAAAGAGCTCATCTTTGGACCAAATGAACTTAATCTTTATCTCGAACGAGGGGAGATTAGGTTTTAGGGAAAACTTAATCTTTACCTTTAATACAGCCTCTGTCACATGTGTTAGAACCTGGGATATCAGGGGTATTAGAAGAATAATGGAAAGAATAGCCAATTTAAAGTTATGAATTTGTAAAATAGCCAAGGTTTGTTTTAATTTTGTGAAATAGTCAAAACGTGCAGCAATCTGGTTTCAAATTTTTTTTTTTACCCCAAGATTAATTTTTTTCGGATGTGATAAATTGTTTATAATAATCGTCAAAAATATTAATCATGCCTGTCAAAAAAAATTTGAAAACGTAAATTTGGTTGCTTTGCTGAAAAGTTGAAACTTTGGTTATTTTGCTAATCAATAAGTTTCAAATGGCTATTTTGTACAATTTTTCCCTAGAATAATTTAGTGGATAAGTTAGGTGTTAATGATATAGGAGAGCAATAAGTTAGTTAGCCTATTCAACTCTCAAATAGTGAACCGTGTTTATCGATAAAATTACCGTTTATGCTTCTTGATCATCCCGGGAGTCGTATCAGTTTCCTCCTTATAAACATTGTCGGTTTTGGCGGGTAATAAAAATAAATAGTAATGATAAAAAGGGTCTTGATCCATCTTTTTTGTTTTGTTTTTTCAGGTGGAGAGTATTCATCAATACATAGAGTCAATGAGATCGGCTTATTTGGCGGACCAGCGGCGGCGCGGCGAGTCCAACGATCCGTTTCTGGAGGCCGACCGACGCGAGACCGCAAGACAAGAAGCCGCGGCCAAGAGGGCTCACCCGACTCTCAACTTGCCCGCTCCCAATTCGCAACCACAATCCTCAACGGTGGTCTCGACGACTCCGGCGACGCTAACCACTCCGCCGCCGCCGCCGCAGGCGTCGTCGTTCTCTGCTTTCGGGACCTCTCTTTTCAGCACGCCCGCTCCGTCAGCAGTGGCGCCGGTGGCCATGTCATCGCCGTCTCTGTTTGCGACACCTGGCGCCACGTCATCGCTTTTCGGAGGAGCTTCTGCGGCGACTCCCCAGCAATCGGGTTTTGGTTCGACGCCGGCGGCTTCGTTGTTTGGGGCTCCTTCCACTCCGGCCTTTGCCTCCACCACACCTGCTCCCGCTCCCGCGGCTTCACTGTTTTCAACCCCATTCGCTTCCGGTAAAAATTAAATCACACTTCTTTTTTTTTTACATTTTGGTTTCACTACGGTTAGAATGAAGCTAAAACCGCTTTTTATTTTTTAAGGTGCTGCATTAGGATCTGGGGCTAGCTTTGGTGCTACGTCGGTAAGTTGATCCTTCAATTTTTCTGATGTTATTTTTATCATTTCATTTTCTGCTTATTCAAATTTACGCGACAAGTTATTGGTCTAGACCTAGAAGACAATTATAACATTGTATGTTGTTTGGTTATTAATTTTCTTTTGTTTTGATCTTTCATAGAAAACATCGAAGCCGAAGTCTCGAACTAGCCGGCGGTAGCAAGAATGTCGGAGAAGTTATATAATCACATAACATGAAGTCCTTATGAGATGATATGTTTTGCCTAATATTTGTTGTATCCTTGAATATTTTCTCCCTAAGTTCATGAGACCACAAATTGATGTTGGGGGGCAGAGCATTGTAATCTCATAGGATCCAAAATTAAATGAAGAGATTTGAAGTAAGCCTTCATATTTTATTTTATCTTTTTATTTCTGTAGTTTACTTATTTTATTTATTTATATTTCGATAGATGCCCAATTATTGCGTAAATTATAATACAATTCCTTTATTATTTATTCATATTTTATCTTCCCGTTGTATCTTAAGGCATGTGAAATAGTATAAAAGGACCACAGACGTTGGTGATTATTCTTATAATTTTAATAATTTTGTTCAGGGGATATATTTTTATACATTGGAAACTCATACAATGGTTAAATTATATAAAGTATGCAATCCTACAAACAAAAAAACAAATTTTCCCCATCTGTTTTTAGTTTTTACAAGTAAATCTGAGACACCTACAAAGCTATACAAAAACATCCCTGTTTATAATATTAATAATTATTTACTAGTAATATGACTTGTGTTCTAGCCTGAACAACTCTTCTTCATACTGAAGTTTATTATCTTGAACCTCTAACCAACTCAACCCCGGATCTTTCTCAAACCCCGAACAATTCCCATTCCTTCTGGCGCAAGAAACCCCGTCCCACTCCCCCGAATCCGCGTACAAATTCGCGAGCAAAACACGAGTCGCTTTATCTTCTCCGTCGAGCCTCAAAACCCGATCCGCGGCTTTGACTCCGACGCTCAGGTTCTTCCAAACCACGCACGAGCTCAGCAAAGTCCTCCAAAGCTCGATCATGTCTTTGTCCCCGAAGAAAGGCGGGGAATTTACGATCACGCCCTCGGCCTCGTCCATCAGCCCGGCGCGGCTCAGCAGGCTCACAATGCAGCAATAGTGCTTGGGCCCCGGTTCGATCCCGGCCCAAACCATCCGGTCCCACACCGACTTTCCTTGCTCCACTAGCCCCTTGTGGTTGCACGCCGAGAGCAGGGACAAAAACGTAATCTCGTCCGGCTCGAACCCGTGCCCTTGAATCTCCTCGAACATTTCCATCGCCTCCCTCGCCATCCCGTGCCGGCCGTACCTAAACGTGAAGTAACGGTTAAAGAATTAATTTTTTTTAATTGTTTTCAATCCAAAATATAAAATGGTCGATCTTTATACCGAAATTATCAGTTAATCGAAAAAAAAATCTCAAATTTAACCGAAATTCGATATTTAGGCGCACCCGGACAACATGGCGTTCCAGCACTTCAAATCGGGCCCCACGGTCCGAGAGAAAACTTCCATGGCGGCCCAAACGAGGCCGTTCTTGGCGTACATGTCGACGAGGCTCCCACACACACTCATCTCCGCCTCGTAGCCCGTCTTCACCGCCCGCGACTGCACCATCTCGCCCTGCCTCAGCATCGCCACGTCAGCACATACCCCGATGGCCGCGCTGAGGGCAAATCCGTCAACTTCAACGCCTCGCTGGCGACACATCTCGCGGAGGAACGTCATCGAGTTCATGTCGGAGTAACCAGCGATCATCTCTGTCCACAAAACAGAGTCCTTTCTTTGGACAGAATCGAAAACCTTCTCCGCTTCTCGCGATTCTCCGTTCGCAAAGTACATTGTCACGAGAGCCGATCCGACGTAGACGTTCTCGGCGTAACCCGATCGGATCGTCTGTCCGTGAAGAGGATATCCGTGATTCGAAGCCGGAGAATTAGACGTGGCCGAGACCACGGCGGCGAATGTGTACTCGTCCGGCTTTAAATTTACCGAAACGCCCTTCAACGTTACAAACAACCGCATTGACTCGTCTGAGTCGACGTTCGAGATCACGGAATTCCACGTCACCAAATCCCGGCTCTGCACTGTACGGAAGAGAGAGAAAGCGGTTTCATAGTCGTCGCAGTTGAAATACATGTCAATGAGAGAGTTCATCAGAGCCGAATCGGGATGGATTTCCGAGATCAGGATCCGAGCGTGGATTTGTTTCCCGACGCGATGTTGACCTGATTTTCCGCAGAGCTTCAACGCCATCGAATAAGTCGATTGGTTAGGGCAACAAGCCCCGGATCTCAACATTTCTCGAAAAGCATCGATCGCTGCGTTCGAATCTCCGTTCTTCGAGTTTCCGATCATGATCGAGTTCCACGACGCGGCGTCCTTTTCGCTAAGCCACCGAAAGACCTTCCTCGCCGCGGCTATGTCGCCGGAGTTGGAGTACATCCCGATGAGAGAGGTCTGGACTTTCTTATCGGTCGTGAACCCAAGCTTCACGGCTCGGCAGTGAAGCGAAGCTCCGGTGAGGAGATCTTCGAGCACGTGAAACAGGCTCGTGAAAGTTGATCCGTTCGGGCTGAGACGCTCCGAATCCATCCGAGCGATCAGTCTCACGGCTGCGACGGAGTTTGCGCCGGGGAAGCGAGAGTAGGCGGAGATAAGGGCGTTGTAAGAGACGATGCTTCTGTGAGGCATTTCGTCGAACACCTTCTCGGCGTCCCGTAGAGAGCCACATTTCGCGTACAACGATAGGACGTTGTTGAAAACGTACGGCGCGGGGATGTGAGAGACGGCGTTCATGGCGGTCAGAATGCGAGCGTGGAGCTGACGCGCCGGTTTGAGTGACGCGACGGTGGTGCATTTTCGCACTAGAGTTGATATCAAAGAGACTTCACAGGTCATGCAACGAACGATACACAAACAAAGCGAGGCAAAAGAATTGGAGTCTAGAATTTAAAAAGAAAATGGAAAAAAATAATCAGGAACGTTTATTGGCTTTATCTATTTAGTTAATATTAAGCCACGCGCAGGTAAAAAAAAAAAAAAAAACTAGCCTTGACTTCCGGTTAAAAAAAAAAAAAAATGCTACGATCAAATATTATTCCTTAAAACATTCATCCTCGCAGAGAAAGTCACCTCGTAGACAAAATGTTTTGCCACCCAGACTAAACAATTGAAATAATCACCTGCACGGTAATGTCTCCAAAACCCAACCCGAAGTCATGGTTCCAATTTTATAAGATCGTGTTTAGTTCAAATTAAATTCTTCTATCATTTGTTAATAATTAGATTTTAACAGTTTCACTCCTAAACTTTAATCTTTTTTCCTTTCGAATTTTTTGACAAATTTTATTTTTGAACAAAAAATTGTCATGCGTTCCTCGATTAGGCACTCTAAAGATTAAGCATCTCGTTCCTCGAAGCACAAGTTTAAGAAGAAAAAATCCGTCTGAAAAATTTAAAATACAGTCAATAATTTTCGGTATCAAGTCAGTATCAAACTAAAAATCAACTTTGTAAAAAAAAGTCACCTTTAAGACCATCTCCACCCGAACGGCAAAGGGTGGGGATAGCGTAAGATATACCTCCAGCCGTACGTTATATCTCAAGCCATTGTGGCGTTTGATATTAAATGAGTTTGGTGTCACGCCAAATATGATATGACATTATTCTCTACACCAAAATATTTTTTTAGTCCCTATAAAATTTATAATTTATATATTTGTATTGATTTATAAAATTATATCATATTTATCCTTAAATTATTCATTGAATTTATTTTCAGATACAACATTAACATTTGGAGTTTGGGAAAAACTAAAGCGACATTAATATTAAAAGAGAAATAAAATAACATTACAACGACATCGAAATGTAAAAAAAAACATTAAAATAAAATAAAAAAAACAAAATACAACAAAATAAAATTAAAAAAATTTACAATACATAAACTAGTAGTCGGGAAGATTAGCGCCGGATCCTTCAAGACCGGTGAAATATTGTGAATATGAATCAGAATTGGAAAATGGTGTTTGGGATTGTTGTTGTTCGGCTCTCTTTTGTAAAACTTTGGCTTGTTCAGCTTCCCAAAATGCACGAACCTGAGGATCTGATATTTTATTTAAATTCATTTTCATTATTTTATTTTCTTCTCTGATTGTTTTCACATTATTAGCATTATCTATACTTCTAAGAGGCGTTCCTTCATATCACCTGACTTCTTCATCTGCTCAAGAAGTAGTTTATTTCCTTCATCAACTTTGCTGACGGAGGAAGCTACTTTGTCATCCGTTTTCATTTTTAGTTTGGCTTTTTTCAATCCAATCGGTCGCTCAAAAAGAGATGGTTGTCTAACCGACACAGGAGTTTGTTGTTCGGACTCCGAAAAAGAACACGAACCTTTAGATGTTTGTCTCGCACTTGAGGCTCCGTCTTAAAATTTTTCAAAATTCTTAATGATGTTCCACACATGACCAAATAAATGTTAAGTTTACTTTGTGTTAATTTGTATTTTGAATAATTTTATGGAGTAATACTTCATTATTAAATAATGAATAAGTGGTATAATTGAAAGATATTAAATAAATATAATGATATATAAATAAATAAGAGAAAGTTGAATATAAAATTAATATATCAATTTGGTGTAAAAAATAGAGTTCGGTTGGAGATGAGGTAGTGTTTGATGTGACACGTACTGTAAAATAAAGTAGAAAATAGTGTTATCGGGTGGAGTTGGTCTAAGGACGTATATGCAATATATAGCTAATTTTTCAATTTACGCAAGTCATCATAATTTTTGAATTAATTTTTTTTTATCCGAAAATATATTTATTGATAAGCTCCTAAATGTTTTGTATTTGTATCTTGTTTAAAGTTATGAATCACTAATGAAAAATCGGTAATTTTTTAAAAATTTAAATTATATTATTTCAGTATACCCATCGATAATCGGTATCTCAATAAATTACCATCTATAAAATTGGTAGTTTTTATTTTTGGATAAAATTGGTATCAGTAGTTGCTATGAAATACCATTCGGTAGTCACTATATTAGTAGCAATATCAATATTCAATCCTTGTTCTTAATATTTATAAAAATAAAATAAAAAATGACAATAAGGGAATAAAAATTCAGGCAAAGAAAAAAAATAAGATGACCCGAACGATATATCTTTAATTCAAGAAATAGATGATAATGATGGGCATGAAAATAATTTTTCCATATATTCATAGCTAAGTAAATTTTCCTACTAAGTCTTCTGGATTAAAGTAATCTAGATTTATTAAGAATTTTTTTTTACAATTTCCTTCCTAAACTTGTAAATTATTTTCCTCATTTTCTTACAATGTTTATTTTATACCAAAACTTCGTCATTCATCTCTTGTATAAGTCACTCTAAAGATAAAACATCTCATTTCAATATATGTTACTGTCTAACGTACCGATGAAGAAACAAATTGAACGAAAATGATTGTTCTTACTAAGTAACTTGTAAGAAAATTACAAAAAAAAATACAAATTTAGGAAACAAACTGCAAAGAAAAAAAAAAAGAGCGACCCAAACGATATATTAAGTTTGTAATTGACAAATAGCCACGAAAAGAATTTAATCTGCATGTATGCATATCTTAGTTTTTTCTTTTCCCATTATTCAATCATCAATAGTTATACTTATAAGCAAATAAGTTCTAATGATTCTAAGCATATTCGTGAGCTATCTTGAGAAGAACATCACAAAGCTCTTGTGGGGTACACACCATAGGCATATGATCGGAGCACGGAATCTCAAACACGTCAGAATCACCGCCGTTGTTTATCATCCAACGTTGAAATTCTGCCGAAATTGCAGCATCTTTTTCGCAGACCACGTAGACCTTTTTTACCGAACCGAAACCATTTTCCGAAAATTTCTTTGCTTTAGCAAGGTCCTCGAGGAATAGTGAGGACTTCCTTGTCAAACTCAAAGCCAAATTAAGATCCTATATATATATATATATATATGTTAGTGTCGAAAATTATCAATAACCAAAAAAATTTATTTTTTATTTTCAAATTTTTAATTGACTAAACCATTAAAAATTTGTGAATTGCTAAATAATCAACCTTTCGTTAATTAAATAACCAATGGACAATTCGAACATTTCATACATACCCCTTTGTATGTGTTACTTAAAATTGGTCACGTTAATAAAAAGACATGATTATTTACTTACGATTAATGAAAAATTGACTATATATAACAATTTTATTATGTTTATAAGGCTATATATCTAACTAAGAAAATTCTATTCTAGGGTTTTGAGACAAAGGTATTTTTGAGAATCATGAAAGAATTTTCTCATTATTGAACTCATTGATTTACAAAGTACATATGGTAAATCAATCATTTTGTAACGGACATAACTAACTCTATCTACGTGGCATATTGCCATTGGCTGAATTACAACGTAAATACACATGTGGCATAGACACGCACACATACATCACACACGTGACTTTCTTTAGCTTAGCTTTGACTCATCGACTCTTTTTATTTTTATTTTTACATTTATAGTTCCCATATTAAAATAAGAAAATTGGCAACAATAATACTATTTGCTTGTCCCTTACCAAAACTCAAATATTGACATATTTAGTACCAAATCGATCACAAACTGTAACCAGTTTATGACCAATGTGTCACGAAATCAACTCAGTTCGTGATCGATTTGGTGCTTATTGTGTTAATATTTGGATTCTGGTTGATTTTTGGTAAACGACAAGCAATTGATATTATTGATGTCAATTCCCTTTAAAATATAAAAAAAAAAAAAAACACTAACTCATAAAATTTAAGTATCCATTTATTCTTTTAACGTCCTAAGAACATGGCTTATCTCACGAGGGCATTATGGTAATTTTAATAATAAATTTTAATAAACCATTTAAAGAAATATGCATCAGATTCCTTGTATGTCTATATAAAATGTACATGTAGGTAATTTAAAAAAGTTATTAATTATAATCGGGGTTATCAATTACCTGGACAGAGCAGAGTTGGTAGAGCTTTTGGGCAAAAAACTCGGGACCAAAAAACATAGAGGTCAGTGTTCCATTTGTAGTCTCGTACGGCTTAAACTCTGTGTCCAACCAATTCTCCGGCGGCGTTATCCCGCTGTACTGAAAATCACACAAAAAACAGCAATTCGTTTATATAAACAAAATTATAGCATGCAAAAATATTCGTGGATTCTGGGCAAAATCATGCACATATTTAATAATGTTATTTCTAGACACTTTGGAACATCGAGGCTGATAAACGACCCTATTTTTTTTTTTTTCTTTTTTCTTTTTTTTTATTAGAGAAAGGGTAACGTTTGCATTCATGGTGAACTTAACACAAAAAAATAAATTGTGTCGAACAATCATACGCATATAAATTCCGAAAAAAAAAATATATTAATACATTTTCAATAACTTACCCGCCGGCCAAAATAGTAGGGTCTAATCTTATTCTGCAAATTTTATTACAAACGGATTTGAACTGAAATGTTAACAAATTATATTAACGGATATCACTAATTTAGTCAGATGAGAAAACCAAACAAAATCAAGTTATTAATATATAGCCGCACTAATAATAAAGAAACCTTAAAAAATCATTAAAAAAATACACGACAAACGAAGCCGTTACTTAAAACAGCGAAAATGACATTAAATATGTCGTTCATATACTTCAATATTTTGCTCTTACTAATATCTCATATTTACATAAATTAAAAGAAAAAATTAATGATATAGAGAAAAAAATTCGCCGTTGAAAAAATGGACAAGTATCTCCAAAAACAACACACGTGGTCGAGAACGTACAGACCACGGCGGTGATCAATACTAATGTAGTGAGATTTAAAAATCAAACAAAATCGATCCATGAAAAAGCATAGGTTGACGTTTATATATCGTTTTCGATTTCGTTTCGAACTTCTTTTCGATCAAGTCGATATATATGTATGTGTATATATCTATGTATTATATATATACATATATTTTCTTCCTTAAATCTAGATGAAAATTTTAAGTTATTATGTGATATATATATTTTTTATAACTTATATATAATGTTTTATAAATTTATTATTATTTTTATAATAAATTTGTGATAATATAAGATTTTTTATTTACAAATCTTATATTAAACTTATACATAATAATAAATAAATAAATAAAACCCTACAAAATCATAATGAAAAAAACAAGGAGATCATTTAAGATTTACACACGTCTAAAGCATGTAATGTAAGCGTATAACTCTTTAATGATCTAGATCTGCTTGACTTTTCAGCATCACACACCGACAAACGTACACACCTGGTCGAGAACGTACGACGGCGCGTGGGAAGTATCAGGCATAAACGCGGCTACAAAGACTCCGGCGGCGATCTTCTCCGGGAAAGCCTCCATGGCGTAGGCGATGTTGAAGCCTCCGAGAGAGTGACCGACGAGAACCACTTTCTCATCGGAAGGAAGAGAGTCAACGAAGTCAAGAAGTGGGCGAGAATATTCCTCCATCGATTCCACGGCTTCGATCTGCTTCTCATGGATCCCGGAAGCCGCCATGTTCAGCGCCGTCACGCGGTTCCCCGCCGACTCCAGCCGATGCTTCATCTTGAACCAGCTCCACGCGCCGTGGCACGCGCCGTGGACCAATACAAAGTGCGTCGTACTCTTCTTTTCACCCTCACGATCTCCCATTGCTGCTATTATTATTATTATTATTATAATGTGATTGATTGAGTGAAGAGAAACCAACTACGTGTATATATATACAACAAAAGAATTGCCGGATATGATTTATGGGCGGACTCTTATTTAGCTGTTTTCTGTCTGACAGCTATTAACAAAAAATTAAAGAAAAAACAAACAACTATAGTGAAACGTGAGAGGACAAGTAGAAGAAAAAATATAGTTGAATATTCAAATGTGTGATATACTGCATGTTACTTTAATGATGATAGATATAGTACTACTACATTTGTCTGGGACTGGGGAAAATTATATCATTAAAAATGTATTACTTCTAAAATATTAGTTATTTTCATTTTTTAAAATAGTATTCTTAAAACTGTATAATGATCATTTGTGGTTATTTTTCTTATAAATAAAATTATAATTAAACAGTAAACAAAGTTAAATAAAGTAAAAAACAGTAAACAAATCATTTTTAAAAAATTATTTGAGGCCCTTGGCCGTTTGTCCATATTATTTATATATGTCATCTATATCTGTTGCTGTATGTATCGAGATCAATAAGATATGGAAATCTTATTCCCTATTTTCTGACTTTTTGTGTCTATTAATATATTGCGATGCATATCTTGAGAGCTACATTTTCTCATCATCACAGACTCACAGTTCAGAGAGCTCTTGTGGGGTACACGACAAAATCTCAGATAATCTCAAACAAGTTTGTTTAAAACGAGCAACTCCAAAACAAGGTGTGGATTTACTTATATGTAAAAGTAAGGGCAGCGTTTTAGGTTTTTAACCCCTTCCGTTCTTGTGCTGTTATCTCTCACCTGAGATTCAAAATTATCTCCACACAAATGTGTATCGATATTGAAATTGTATAATCTCTTAGAGTTGTCACGGTGTTTTATTTTTTAATATGATGTCACTGTCACAGAGTTGTTGAAAGTTGGAACTTGAAACAAGTTATGTAGTGACGAGATAGACCTGCAAACAATAAATAGACTAACGACCATCAGTGTGCAAAATTAAGTGACACAAAATATTAGTAATAACCCTTTTGGTATAATAACACCTATGCCTCTAGGGAACAATTGTTAATGTCTTTATAAAAGGTTAGGAAAAAACAGTAAAGAAAAAAATAGAGGATAAAAATAAATAAATAATATTCTATCTCCAAAATTTACTAGTAGATTTATCCAAATTATAGATATGATGAAAAATGAAAAATAAGTTATCAAATGGTACTAGACGTGTCAACTTCTCTTATCATTTTGAGAGGTGACAATGTGGTCCCTCAAAGAGTAGGTCACATGAGAAAAATAGGAATGACAAATGTGCACGTGTATGGTCGGGTGTACCTATTTTGTTCTTCAAATAAGACATAGAAAAGTTACTTCTTTATCCGATATTTAAACAGATTAGACAATGGAAATACGTACCCGCCAAATAAACAAGTACAAATTGACTATACCCGATTCAGTCTCTCCAATTTAGAGAGACAACCTAAATTAGGTTTTGGTTTTATTAATCGAGAGACCTATTTATAAGTAGGTCATAATACAACTAAGCCCAACCCATTAGTTTAAAAGACAAGATATGTATATTAAATAATATAAATAACAAAAATAAAAGACACAAGTGAAAATAAACGTAGCTTATAAGCCTCTGCTACTCGGTCAATTTATACAATATAATCAATGCAAGAGTAGTAGTAAGCATAGAATTGAGTTGATCTTGATACAGATGAATCGGAAGCAAACGTCAAATGAATATGCCTTAGTCAAAACGTACGAACTTCATTGGTTTGACTTTAACCTCACGTAATTACGTGATAGTCTATGGTTAGATACAATAATAACAAAAAGAAATGTGGACCAAAATATAAAAATTTCCTTGTGTGTGGTGTATCACGCATTTGTAAGTAAACAACTTCTGTCTCCCCTCTTATCACATTTTCGTTTATAGTCGTTAGACTAATCGTATTTTAATATTTTCCTTATAAAATACAAAAGAAAAACACATTACTTATATAAGTGCATGCATGCAAAGCTATTCTCTACAATCTTATACCTATCGTGTCTAAATTCTAATAACAAAAATGGATGGTCATACTCATAGGACGCACTTTGTATTGGTCCACGGCACGTGCCACGGTGCGTGGTGCTGGTTCAAGCTGAAACATCGGCTCGAGTCGGTGGGCCACCGCGTGACGGCGCTGGACATGGCGGCTTCAGGGCTCGACTTGAGGCCCATCGAAGAAGTGGATTCGATGGAAGTATATTCCGCTCCACTTCTTGAATTCGTTGCCTCTCTTCCTCCGAACAAGAAAGTGGTTCTCGTCGGTCACTCTTTCGGAGGCTACAACATCGCCTATGCCATGGAAGCTTTCCCGGAGAAGATCTCCGCCGGTGTCTTCGTCACCGCATGTATGCCTGATACTATCCACGCGCCGTCCTACGTTCTCGAACAGGTGTGTTATTGATTGAATAAATTACCTAGCATACCAATTTTTCAAAACGTTTTTTTTTTCTTCAAGATTTGCTGTCTGTGGAGATTGAACCCACGATCTCCACTTTGAAGGTGGTGTGGAGATTAAACTAGGTACCACTTCAAAATATATATTTTTTTTAAATATTGATTATAGTTTTTTTAAACTCGTAAAATTTATGTTATTTTTTTAATTAACATTTAATAAAAGGGGTTAAAATTCTCTGCATTATAATTCGAGCCAAACTATAATTAAAAAAGTATTTAAATTCTTTGCGTTAAAATTTAAACTAAATTATTCAAAAAATTAAAAAAAGTAGTCAAAAGTAAAACATGACACATACATCATAAAATGGAGACTTCGATATATGTTGGACTTTTTTTTTATTTATTTAAATAATTTGGTTAATGGAGAGTAATTATTTAACTAGTTGATATAGTTTTTATATTAACGTCAAATTTCATTGTTGAGGTTAAAAGAATAGCCAAAATATTGATATGTTTTATAATGATACGTTGAGACACTTTCGTTTTCATTTATTTATTTACCGGCACTATAAAAAAGAAGTTGATTAAATCATATGATTTATTTATTTTTGGGTGTTGAAGTATGGTGAGAGGACTCCAGCGGAAAATTGGATGGACACAAGATTTGAGCCGTACGAAACTCCAAATGGAACGTTCACCTCTTTACTTTTTGGTCCCAAATTTTTGGCTTCCAAATTATATCAACTCTCCTCCGTCGAGGTAAATATTTAACCCAATATTTTTTTTACTTTCATTATGTCAACAGAATACGTGTGTCTATTCAATTCATATCAGCCTAAACTTTGACGAATGATAATCTTTTTTTTTCGGAAGATAAATTGGTGCCGAATATCTGGTAAAGACAAGAAGTTAGGCAATGAAATTTGATGTGCGTGCGTGTGTGAGAGAGAGACTATGTAGAATAATTGTCTCTAAACATATGTTTTTGAAATTGTTTGATTAATTTTTTATTATTTTTATAACTAAATGACAAGACTACTATCATAATATTCTCTTAATTAAACTAGGATGTGGAAAATATACGTTTACTTTATTTAATGAAAAATACCGAATGTTTAATAGGGAAAGTATCATTTTATGACTTTTATCCAAAGGCGACAAACATACACACATTTCCTTAAAAGTCGATCACAATCATACTAGATGGTTTTTTTTTTGAAACACATACTATAAGTTATTTGCTTTTTGATGAATCAAAACCTTATGTTAATATCAATTGTTAAAATTTTATCTTATTGAAATTTCGATAGACTTATTGCACATATTGAAATGAGCATAATAAAATAATATATGCTTATAATCAATATTTTTTGTTTTTGTAAATTAACATGTGAAAACTAACCCTAATAATATTGACAAGGATAAACAAAGGTTAATTTAATCAACAAAACATAAGGTTAATTTAACGATAAACAAATAAATAAGTTTATGATGGTGATCGACTTTAAAACTCAGTAAGATATGAAAGATAAGTTCCCATTTACCTTACAAATGTTAACAAAAATTAAAAAAAAAAAAAAAAAAAAAAGTTTGGGTATAAATTATAATGTTTAATAGTAACTTATGTAGGATCTTGAATTGGCTTTGAGTTTGGTAAGGAAGTCCTCTCATTTCCTTGAAGACCTTGCTAAGGCAAAGAAGTTCTCAGAAAGTGGTTTTGGTTCGGTCCCAAAGGTCTACGTGATATGCGAAAAAGATGCTTCAATTACGGAGGATTTCCAACGTTGGATGATAAACAACGGCGGTGATGTGTCTGACGTGTTTGAGATTCCTTTCTCCGATCATATGCCTATGTTGTGTACACCACAAGAGCTTTGTGATGTCCTTCTCAAGATAGCTTGTAAATATGCTTAGAAATTTGTCTTGATCAAATTTCACTCTATATACTTGTATTCATTGTTGATTAAATAATGGGAAAATAAATGTTGTTATACTTGTGAAAGGGATATAGAAGTCCACTATTAATCAAAATAATCGTAATTAATGTCATTTTTACATTTGTGAGTTGTTTTTGTACAAATAGTCGTTTTTCTTATGGTCGTGGTCAACCCGGCTTGTTGGAGACGGAAATGCGGAAGCCGTCCTTCCTTCCGCGCGTGGCTCGGCTTAACGGCTTAGCGGCTTTCGTCTATACGAAAAGAAGGCTTCCGCGGAACCGTTTACACGGAAATTCGGCTTCCGCGGTTTCCGTTATTTTACTGTTTATACACGGATTTATTAATTTTTTTACACTTTCATCCTTTTCTCTATAAATATAACTAATTTCAATCCAATTTTTCACAACATCATCCATCAAATTCTCTCTACAATTCTCTCTACAATCTCATCAAGCTCTATGTAATTTATATAATATAGTTTCTAAATTAAATTTTCTATATAGTTTAATATAATATAGTTTCTAAAATATAGTTTATGTACCACGGTTTATTTTTGTAATCCTTTCGTTTTATGATATTTATTGTAACCACGGTTTTCCTCCGCCACAAGTGAGGGTTCATTAATAAAATTTTCGTGGTTCCGTCCACGTTTCTTACTTAAAATAAAAACGTCTCGAAAATATTTTCATTATATAGTTTGTATGTAAAGATAAAATTTAGTTTGCATATTAACCCTTTTTATTAAAAACGTAACATTTTAGTCCTTTTGATTTTACATTTTAATTGAAATCAAAACGGCTTATTGGCTTAACGGAATAATGACTTCCAATAAGAAACGGAAACGGCTTAATAGCTTAACGGAAGGAAAATTTCCGTTAAGCCATTAAGCCGTCCTTATTGGCTTATTGGAAGGCCGAAATTTCCAATAAGCCAGGTTGAGGTCGTGGTCGTGTCTCATTTATAATATAAATCTAAAAATTGACTTCACTACCTTCTATTAAACTTAATCCATTAACTTCCTGTTTATTATTGTATTCAAGAAATAAATCCTTTTTACAGTATTTTTTTTAAAGTTTTATTTTACTATACAATTTTATTTAGCTTTTCTTTGTCTGTTTACGGTGCTATATGTGATAAGGGCACAATTTTCTTAAGGAAAAAAAAAAGATTTATTGTTGGTTTGCAAATTACCATCAAACAAGATATTTGTGTAAGTTCACCTATACAATTCCGTAGAGGGAAATGGTCATAGGTAGTAGTCTTTTTGATACTTTTGATCAAAATGTTGTGGTCATTGTTTTTGGACAAAAATACTACCTAACCATGTGAGAAAAGTCTTAAGTGCCGTTTGATTTTTTATTTTGTTCATTTCCATCAAACTTCCTCTCGGCTCTCTCTCTCCTCGTTCATTGTTTCAGAGCTCTCTCTCTCTCCTCGTTCATGATTTCAAAGCTCTCTCTTTCTCCTCTTTTTTCTTCTCTCGTTCATTTAATGTTAAAAAAAGCTTGCCTTTTTTCTGTTTGTCATCGCCAGTGGTTTGTCCGTCGTCGTCATCGCCGAAGAGGTAAACTTTATCTCTTCATGTTAGCGAACGAAATCTAGGAATTTATGGGTGGGTTTCGTTAGTGTTTGTTTTTTGGTATGAGTTTCGTTGTTGACGTACGGGTTTCGTGTTTCGTTCGTGTTTATTTCTGGGTTTCATGTTTATGGGTTTCATTCGTGTTTCTGGATTTCATATTTATGGGTTCGTTCCTGTGTTTGGGTAAAAATAGTTTTTTTTTTATTGTCGGAGCTGACATACAAGTCTACAATTTCATTTATTGTAGACAGAAATGTCTACAATAAATGAAGTTGTAGACTTCACGTTGGCAAACGAAATCTGAGAATTTATGGGTGGGTTTCGTTCGTATTTGTTTTTTTTGTATGAGTTTTGTTGTTGACGTACGGGTTTCGTGTTTCGTTCGTGTTTATTTCTGGGTTTCATGTTTTTGGGTTTCATTCGTGTTTCTGGGTTTCATATTTATGGGTTCGTTCCTGTGTTTGGGTAAAAAATAGTTTTTTTTGTATTGTCGAAGCTGACATGCAAGTCTACAATTTCATTTATTGTAGACATACAAGTCTACAATTTCATTTATTGTAGACTTCTATGTCTACAATAAATGAAGTTGTAGACTTCACGTTGGCGAACGAAATCTGAGAATTTATGGGTGGGTTTCGTTCGTATTTGTTTTTTTTGTATGAGTTTTGTTGTTGACGTACGGGTTTCGTGTTTCGTTCGTGTTTATTTCTGGGTTTCATGTTTCTGGGTTTCATTCGTGTTTTGGGTTTCATATTTATAGGTTCGTTCGTGTGTTTGGGTAAGAAATGGTTTTTTTTTTGTATTGTCGGAGTTGACATACAAGTTTACAACGTCTGAAATTGTAGACATACAAGTCTACAACTTCATTTATTGTAGACATAGAAGTCTACAATAAATGAAATTGTAGACTTGTATGTCTACAATAAATGAAATTGTAGACTTGTATGTCAGCTCCGACAATACAAAAAAAAAAGCATTTCAGAGTTCCTCCAATCCTTTCTCGGTCGATCTCTCGGTTCGGCGGTCTCCTCTGGCTCGGCGGATGTTCTCAGGCTCGTCGGAGCTTCGTCAAAAGCTTCTCTGATGGCTTTTCCTTGTCTGGAGTCGGTGGAGCTCGCGTCTCCTCTGCCTCAGCCGAGTCATGCGGCGAAGAAAAGAGAGACTCGGAGCTCGCGATTCTCCTCTTTCCGGTCGGAGTTCACGCGAAGATTGGCTCGGACTGGACTGAGCTCGGAGTCGTGCGTCGGAGGCAGAGGACGGCTCGCGACAGAGCGGGTTTTGGCCGGACTTGCAGAAACTCGGGCGGTGGTTATAGCGTCGATTTCACCAGAAAGTTAGGAGAGCGAGGGAGAGCGAGAATGTAGAGAGAGACTGGGGAGAATTTTGTTTTTTTTTATTATTAATTTATTAGTTTTCACGTGTGTGTGGTGTGGGTATATTTACAAAAGGGCAAAATTATACTTCCTCAGCTGATCAACTATTGTTCTTGTCCAAAACATGAGTTTCCATATTTTGGTCCAAATTATGAAAAACGATAGTACTTAGGGCCATTTCCCAAGAATAGAGGCCCAAACAAGCACTCGGCCCAATTAACTTTAGGAGAAAGAAACACACTGCCGAGAACTGAAGAGCTTTCTATTCCCAGATTCTCTCTCTCTCTCTCTCTGTCTAAAGGAAAACGCCCCGCCGTGAATTAGCGATGGCGGAGAAACCTCAACCGGCGCGTATAGTGTACTGCGGCGTATGTAGTTTGCCGGCGGAGTATTGCGAGTTCGGCCCCGACTTCGAGAGCTGCAAACCATGGCTCGTCCTAAACGCCCCTGATCTCTACCCTCATCTCGTCAAAGGTCTCTCCATTTTTCCAAACCCTAATTTCTCAATCTCAATACTACTGTTTTGGTTCTCAGTTTCTTCTTGTTTAGATTCCACCGCCAACGAGACCGATAAAGTCGCCGATCAGTTACAGTCCACTGGAATCTCTTCCTCCACCGGCGCTGCTTCTTCGGGTAAATGAAATAACGAAATCCGTTTCTTTTTCCTTACCTTTTCGATTCTCACAGGATAAAATTAAAATCTTTGATTTGATTCATTGAAATTATAATAGTGTTAGATCCTCAATAAATGCTAATGTTTTGGAGCGAATAGAATATTGTTAGAAATGATAATAATATTGATCAGCAATAGTTAACATGCAACATAGCTCAATAGGTAATTGGTTTTGAGATATGAAGCTTTACAGTACTTAACATGGATCGAAGCTCAACGGAACTTGACCGAAGATGAGCGAGTCCAAAAAAACCACTATCTCACCTTTGAGAAAATGAAGAAACTGAGCAATCCTATCCTATGTAACGATCAAGAAGAACTAACAATCGCATAACACTTAACACAGATGACACTTGTGATTATGTTTCACGTTTGTTACATGTCTCAAACCTTTGCTATTTTTCCAGCATCGAAGCCGGAGGAAGTCAAACGTCTTCCCGGTGGAAAGATCAAGAAGAAGGTAACTCGAGATATTTACACTTTTGAAGCCCAAAGAAGTCTTTATTAGAATCTGTTTGGAGGTAGAGATTAAGTTGAAAAGCTCTGGTTTTCGTTTATCTCCAGGAGAAACCGGAAGTGATCATTGAAAAAATGACACGTAACAAGCGAAAATGTATCACTACAGTTAAAGGATTGGAACTTTTCGGTGAGGAAAATACTGCTTCGAAACGTCCATTTTATATCTATTATTGATATTCGTGAAATTTGTAGTGACTTGGTCCGCGTGTGAGTTGTTTCTTAGGCGTCAAACTCGGTGATGCTTCGAAGAAACTTGGGAAAAAGTTTGCCACCGGAGCCTCTGTTGTTAAGGTGTGTTTGACGTTTTAAGCTAATTTACTCTCTGCTTTACTGAGTTTCACATTTTATATTCTGAATTTGCTTCAGGGTCCGACTGAGAAGGAACAAATCGATGTTCAAGGGGACATATCATATGATGTCGTTGAGTTCATTACAGATACTTGGTCCGATGTAAGATCTCTCACCACTTTCTCATCTTCAATACACTTGTCAGACTGTTATCGATTTTCATACTTGTATCGGACGATAAATTTATAAGTCACTCCTTCTCTAGATAAAACTGCAAGTACATCCAAAAACACTCGCAAATAAAGTTATCCGGTCTGGCTTTGGAGGTGAAGGAGTTAGGATCTTAGAAATGGGGGGGATTTACAGTAATTATTAGATAGTTAAGGGTTTAATATGAAATAGTTTGGTCTAGCAATAAGGACGTAATGCTGCGATGCGTGGATACGCTTATTGTCCAATGTTCGAGTGAAGCTTAGAACCAAAATGTTAGGACCGAGACTCTTCTGGTATATACATATAAATATATGTATACATACACACATAAATATATGTATACATACACATAAATATATGCATATATATATATATACAAATAATTCCTTTGGGCGAGAGAGGGTGTCTTGACACGCTGGGAGTGGCACAATCATCGACCATTTGTATTATTTTGATTTTTTTCTTAGCTGCCATCAATATGGTGTGAAGAGGCTCTTAGCATAAGTTCAATGCATCATATTTTAACCCAGTTCAAGATGCCCTAAATAACCAAAAAATGTTAGCGTGAACTATAGAAAACTTGTACGGTTATTCCTCGAGTTAAGAGAGTTCTACAGAAAAAAATCAATATAACCACGATCATAGGACCAAGCACGTACACCTATATTGTTTTATCAGCAAAAATGTTCTAAACTTTTTAATAAGCGAATTAAAGAAATCAAATTATTGTAGATATGATAATGAGTAAACAAGCTCATAAAAAAAAAAATAAGCTATCAGGATTTAGTTTCTTAGGCACACTATCGTCTTTCACTTGATGATTTTACATTTTAGTCTAAACAATTTGTAGCTATTAATTGAAACCCGTCGTTATATATGTACATATAAATATTCTTTTCTTTGAGAATCTGTCAGATCAACACCAAAAGTTTTTACGATATGCTTGCGTTTTTCTTAGGCTAAACATTTTTCTCTTTTGTTTGTTAGGTCCCGGAATCTGCAATTTTCTTTATAGAAGATGGGAGGAAAGTCCCGGCAGCATAACTTTTTTAATTTACGGCAACATAAAAATAGCGAGTGTTTTGGATGTAAAGGACTCGCAGAGCTCTCAAAGTATAGAGCCGTGGGAGTCGATAAGCCAAAACAAACTAGCCTTTTTGGACCACTTGTTTTGCCGACTTTTATAAGCCTTATCTCGCCGGAAAGATTATTATAACATTATCGGAGTGGAATGAATGTTTTAATTTATATGAATGTTATGTGTATAGCTGAAATGGCTCTACCATTTTCTTCTTTTGGAGAAAGAAAGTTTCTCCATGTTGTTAAAACGTTCGCCATATTGTTGATGAGATGACTCAGAGAGGATCTGTAAAATTTGTATGCAGTTTCTGTTGGCATCCATGGACTACGTAGATTTGATGCAGGTGCAAGTAATTAAATCGAGTTTCTAACACATTCACTCTATAACAACAAAAACGAAAAACAAATAAAACTCTCTGTGGGTACAAATACGAGCCAACAAACCGTCCATTTTAAAAAAAAAAAAATTGCATTTGTGTACCCATGTATATATATACACGAATATTTTAGAGAAAAACATCACAGATAATCTCATATCTTCATCAGTTAATCATTTTATTATTATGATACAAACAACGTAGTTTCTTAATAGTCATGCTGGTAAATTGACATAAAGAACAGTAACAATGTTGATTTATTAATAAATTAAGCTAAGATATACCCTTTCAGTATGCTAATTATGATAAATAAATAAATATAAGTACTCAAAATGTTGATTCAGTGAATTTTTTTTAATATTAAGAAATGAACGGCTAAGTTACAATAAACGTGTAAGTTGCAATAAACGACTGACTCTCATCGATTTGAAAAAATAGGATACAAAGACAACATTTAACTAAAATTTGAGAAATGTAATAATACTCTTTTTATAAATCAGTAATAATTATTAGCTCCACTGACGAAAATTCATGGCTTCATCCCTGTGTACAAACATAATATTGGACTAAATTAAGACTTTGACTAAAAATAATCTTTATTGTTGTTAAAGCTCTTGTTGACCTCGTAAAAGGATATCTTATTGGCAACCCGGGGTCCTGACCGAGACCCAATATGAATATATAGAAAATAAGATAAATAACATTACGTAAGGAAGATTTTGTTGTCCACGGGACATGATTATTTGAGAATTTATAATAATTTTTAAAATTTTTATATTTATGTGAAATTGTAGAAGACTAATGAATGATAGTTTACGCACCTTTGTTATTGTCGTTGAAATGGACAGGTAGATATAGCTTGTGTAAGATGTAGATTTTGTGGCGATTGAAATGATAAACTATCTGATGTTTAGTTTGGTTAAATAACATGTAATACCAAGAAGAAGTGGACATTCCTGTGCATGTATTATCGGTTGAGAAAATTGGATCTATTAACAGCCTTTGGTTCTAAAATTATGTTGACTTTTTTATATATATATATATATATATATATATATATATATATATATGTGATTATTGCTCTCAAGAAATCTTGTTGAGTTTTATTTTGCTGGAAAAATCTAGTTGATTATAACATATTCGATTGTGCGACAAGGGTGTGAAGTGTGCCTAAAATTCTCTACCACTGAACGTGAAGAACAGGAACTACCCAAATTACCCTCAATTTCTCCAACCAGCAAAGTTCAAAGAAAAATGTCCAATTCTACATGTATATGTATAGGTGTAAAAAATTATCCTAATTCTTAGTGACAATATCCTATATTGCCCTCATACGACTTTGAGATTTAAATTCGTAGTAATGCTCTTGCAACTAAAGAAAAACATTAAATTACTTTTAAAGAAATATATTAAACCGTAAAATCTTAGAAAATAAATGGTTCACTTCAATCACAAATTAAGACGCGTTGTGCCTTGTCACATGTGTATATAGTTTTTTTTTTCGATTTTATTGTATCAAATCATGTGTATAGAGAGTTTGTTTTAATGAGATTACAGGCTAATTGCATAAGTTTACTACAACACCCAAGAGAGATTATAATAAATATTTATAATAGAATGAGATTACCATTCACAAAAATATACTTATTTTGATTCGTTCCCAAAAAATTTAACTTAATCGATTCCGGTGCAATCGTAGTCCTATCTTTTTCTATATTTGAATTCACGTGTTTTTGCTGCATTATCTTAATTTAATTTAGCTTATAGTATATTCCACTATATTGGAATCAATTCGTAATATGAATTAGAGTAATTCATTAGTATTACTAATTTATGTGAGATCGATATTCGTACTTTAAGTATATTTCGTTATTTTTTGCGACACGTACACTTGCATGAAAAATTGTTATATTTACGAGATTATAATGTTATCATCCTTGAAAAATTTAGGGACATGAAAAAGGTACCTCTGATTAGATCAGAAGTGGTGCTTTTATTAGATGTGTGACCCTAACTCATACTTAAAAGTTAGCTCAAGAGTGAAAAGATGTCACACACTTATAAGGAGTACATTGCTCAAGTACTCAATGGATGTGAGACATTTTAATAGCTTTGGCACCTTAGAGGTAGGCAACGGTAGTAGGAAACAAAAAATCCATAAATATAAATCACAGTTTTTAAAACATAATTTATTTTCTTTAACTCACTTGTTTGCAAGTACTGTATTATTTATATTTTAAAAACATTACCACATTATTTTATTGGGAATTTTTTTTAGTTAATACCATATTTTCCATCAAGTTCTGTTGAGCAAGTCTTACGCAGCTCATGAATGCACCACAATCAATCAGTTATTATGTAAATATATTTAGTTTATATGTCATATATTTAGTTTTTATGCTTCATAATATTTCCAGTATCTGTTAGAATCTCAAGATATTAGCATCATTAGTTTGTTTCCTTTTCTATTGTATTGTGTATATACCATTCTTTTTGTTTCCTGTTTTATTATATTTGTACGTGACTTTGTTAGTATATATGGTTCAATACTGAATAATAAAGCATCAGTTCAAAATCAATTACTTGCTTTTTATTAAGTTCCTTCTCCTTTTAGGTTGTGGAGGAATTTTATTTGTTAAAAATTAATATGCGGTGGTGATTTAGAAATGTCTCGAAGAAATGCCCCAGAAAAAAATGGTGATATGGGCGGCTGATGTCGCGAGATTTACGAGAACCTATTTATTAGAAAAACCCAACTATGAACAAAATTTAATATAAAATGTTTGAAAAATGTTTATTGACAAAAAAATTACATTTGACTAATGGAAACATGACTCAAACACATCTCAATATGCACTTTTGGGTACTAAATATATTCACTAGAGTCAGTTTCACTTCATTGGGCGGTTGCCTTGTAATTCCATACAATTATAAGCAAGTGGATTAATCCGTATGTGCTTCCATAATGTAATTAAGGATAATTAAATGGATAAACCGAATGTATTGACCAGCACAAAAAATAAACTAATACTTGAGGAAAGAAAAAAAAAATTTAACGACCACTTTCAGGAGTGCTATTTGCACCTAGACGCAAATTCTAGGTACACATCTCATTTTCGTTTATATCTTGCGATCGAATGCGTATTGATTTGTGTTATATACATTGACTTTTACACATTTGACTTGATAAATATCATTTATGTAAATGCTATATTGTCCATTCTTTTTTTTCCCTTGGTTATTAGTTCAACAAAATTATAGGATATCCTAGTGATTACGTACCAAGCAATTTGTTTGTGTTACTTTTTCTTTAATAAGTGTCCTCTTACGTATAAGATGGAAAAAGCGTACACGTTTGAAAATACACCCTTCCATTTCCCTAGGATAAAGTTATACATGTATATATTTAAGATGATAATACCCAAAAAAAAAAATACAAAAAAAAACATTTGATATTCTTAAATATAGCGCCATATATAAGGCTGTTTGAACGATTATATTATCTGACTTAATTGTTAAAATTTATTAGTAATGAGAATCGTTAAGGGTATTTGAAAGTCATCAATATTAATACAGTTTATTTATTCCCATTTCTCCCCTTCCCCTTCTGCTACTTTATATATATCCCAAGAAATGACACTATATAATGTGCCTTTTTAAAAAAAAAATGTAAATGAATGACGGAGGGAATGAAAGAGGCACTCTAATTATAAAAGTAAACTATAAAACAATAATAAGGCCTCAATCTCGTAGATATAGAAATCCTTAAATAGCTTCTTAAAACAATAGAATTGTATTGAATATATACATGGAATTGACTACCTATATTTTTTTTAACAATTTTATGACCTTTATTATAAATATATATATATATACACACACACACAGTTGACTTCCAATATAAATACACACATATGCTTCATGTATTGTTGCCTCTCTCGCATCTCTAAATCTTCATGCACCCCTTTCATTTCATATATCTCAGTTAAATAAAACCATTGACTCGGTTACACTCTAAAAACGACATGTCATTCGTCAGCTTCATCGTCGTTACTCTCCTCCTCTGCGAAAGCAAAACCACCACTTCCCAAACCCCAAATGACGACCCAATCTCAGCCAAACTAAAAAACGACACCATTTCCCTCGCCGCAGCCTCGTCGGACTTCGGCCACACGGTGGTCAATCCCCCGGAAGCCGTCTTTTTCCCGGCGACCCAAAACGACATCCAAGCCCTAATCCGCCTCGCGAACGACAACCGCAGCGAAACCGGCCGTCTCTACTTCTCCGGCGGAATCGCGGCGAGAGGGCAGGGACACTCGGTCAACGGACAGTCAACGGCCAAGAATGGCATAGTCGTAAATATGTCCTCCCTCCCGTCCGAAACTCAAGGAGGGGTTGGGATTAGGGTTGTGACGTCATCGGACATAGGTCCGTACGCTGACGTGGGAGCGGAACGGACGTGGATGGAGGTTTTGACGGAGACGGTGAAGAAGGGGTTGTCGCCGGTGACGTGGACGGATTATATTCATCTGAGCGTTGGAGGGACTTTGTCCAATGCTGGGATTAGTGGACAGACTTTTAGGTTCGGTCCTCAGATCAGTAACGTCCATGAACTTGACGTTATTACAGGTTTGTCCCGAACAATATTATTTCTGTTTTATTTTTTTTCACGTCATCGTATCTGTCGCTTTTCGATTTACTATACTATGTATTTTTTTTTTTTTTTTTTAAATTCATAACGCCTTGATAAATGATATTAATTAGCTAAAAAACAGATAATCTTGTTAGTTTGTATATATTATTGTGAAATAATCTTATATGAATCGTGTGCGTGAATGTACATGTGTTTATATATCGATTTGATCTCTGCACCTGTTTTAATTGTTTTAAGATAGAACTTAACATATAGATATAGATGACGAGATTTATTCCTTTTGTGTAAAATTAAAACCTCCACTCATGTCATAGCCGTTCATTACTTAATATTAAAAAAAATTCACTGAATCAACATTTTGAGTACTTTTATTTATTTATTTATCATAATTAGCATACTAAAAGGGTATATCTTTGCTTAATTTAATAATAAATCAAGGGCAGTGTAGATTTTTAACCATTTTTAAATTTAAAATTGCATTTTAGCCACCGTTTAGATAATTTATGTTTATTAGCCAGGCGAATTTATTACCACTGAAAAAAGATTTCCTCACCCCTAAATAACTTCCACGATATATAAGTGATATAATTAAGAAATAAAAAAGGAAAAAAATAATCTTGTAACGAGATTTATTCCTTTTGTGTAAAATTAAGACTTTTTAGATTTTGGGTATGAATGGGTATTTGTAGATAGATAGTGGTCCATATATAACCAAGCCCTAGCAATAGGCTATAGCTTATACATGAAATTGATAAAACACATTAGGTACGTAATTAGGCAGTACGTGTGTGGACGGTGGGTTATAATTATTATATTTGTATGCTAGAAAATTCATTCGTGATAAATAAAATATGTTAGATATTTATATATATATATATATATATATATATATTTATATTGGTGTGTTATAGATTCAAAAGTTACGTTTCTCTTAATAACAATGAAGTAAAATATTCGTAGAATTTTTAAAGCACATGTGCTATTATAATTAGCTAGCACGAATTTGTTAGTTTTTTTTCTTGAAAAAAGAAAGAAGTACGAATTTGTTAGTGTATGAGATGTTATTTTAAATTATTTACTTGGTTTATATCTTGAACATGATTATTTAGGGGGATCGAGTGGTTTTAACGTTTAATCGATATTGTTTTTCCTAACCATGACCTAATAATTAAGAAATAATTTCAGTCATGAGAGTATCTTCTCGATCGATCTAATATGGACATTAATGCGAAAACATTTTTTTTAAATCAGCTATAAATTACTTTTTTGCCTAACTTTTATTAGTCCGGGAACTGAATGGGCATTGATTGTTGTATTGAGACAATAGATGTGACAGGTTAAATTGTTCTATTTAATTCCAAACAAAATAAGCGTGGAGCATGACATGTATATGATCATGGTCAGTTCTTTAATTTTATATTCCATAATTATTTCAAATAAATAAAGAAGTATTGCTGAATAAACATATATTTTTTTTTGAAGATTTTGTTACAATTGACCAATTCTTTAGATTCGTTATTTTATTAAGAAAATAATCCACCAAATCGAAATAAATTAATAAAATATTTAAGGTAATTTGATTTAATTCGGGTTGGTAGACAATTTTCTTTAGTAAATTAAATTAGTCTAATCAGTTTATTAATTTATTTTGACCTGATAAACTATTTTTTCAATCAAATATAATTTTTTAATTTTTTTTTAAATAAAATATGTTATTGAACCCTTATTTTGTTTTTTTTAATTGGAACCTGAATAAATACATTGTTGTTAGTTGCAATATGCATAACCGAGAACCGGTCAAATATGACAAGTGAATTATTTTAATGAAACCAAAAACCTATAATTCTTACGCACATGTCTTGTTCATATATTTTCTAATCTGATTATATTGACATAACTGAACAAATCAGAGAAGTCAACACATTTAATATATTATATATATAGCTTATCAATAGCTTGCACTCAATTGGCTTCCGTTCCCTTTCGTCAAAAATTTAATATATAATTATATGATCGAAATTCTATTTGTCAAATAAATGTTTAATTCTTTTATAGAACATTTCTATTGTATAATATATTGACATATAATTATATTTTCAATAATATACAGGCAAAGGAGATTTTGTGACTTGCTCAAGAAACAAAGAACCTGAGTTATTTTATTCGGTTCTTGGAGGTTTAGGACAATTTGGAGTTATTACTAGAGCAACAATTGCCCTTGCACCAGCACCAACTAGGGTAAGGAAATTACTTGATTGTTTTTAATAAAAATAACAAATACAAAACTCATTTTTCGTCCTTTAACATGTTTTTTCAGTATTATAATCAAACACATAACAATGAGGTTGTCATCTTTATGAAAAAAATATATCAAGCCCATTTTTTTATTGTTAAATTCCATCTTAAAATCAATTGATATTAAGTGAAGAGGCTCAACTAATATATAAACACATGTTCATTTACACACACAATCAATGTGGAACTATCCCACTTAAATAGTTATAAGCCAAAGAAATCTTGTAATAATTTCATGATATTCTACAAAATGAAGTCGTTTCAATTCAATATGTTATATTTTTTAAAAAATTGGACGTTTAGTACAAAAATATGTGCTTATAAAATTTACAAACTCACAATTCGATCAAACAAAAAGGACATTTTCGTACTTTTTCATGAAATTACTAATTTAATGAATCATGCATGCTATAATAAATATTAGGTCAAGTGGGTGCGATTGTTTTACACCGATTTTTCAACATTTTCACGGGACCAAGAAAGCTTGATCTCGATGAATGGAAGGACGGGGAAGAATGGAGTTGATTACCTAGAAGGCTTTCTTATCATGACACAAGCTCCTCTAGATCTTTCCTTTTATCCCATTGTTGACCAACTAAGAGTCACCGCCCTAGTTACTAAAAGCGGAATCGTATATGCAATCGAACTAGCCAAATATTACGATGATGGTTCGAAAGATTCGACGGTCAAGGTAATAATCAAGCAATTTAAATATGCTTCTTTTTCCTCGTGATTTACCTTATTCTATTGTTATTTTTCCCTCTAATATTATCAGGAATTGCAAACTCTTCTACATCGGCTGAATTTCATCCGTGGATTTTCGTTCGAGAAAGACGTGTCGTACTTAGAGTTTCTAGATAGAGTTGGAAGTGACGAGCAAAAGCTAAGGAAGCTAGGGCTTTGGGAGGTCGCTCACCCGTGGTTAAATCTCTTCTTGCCAAAATCACAAATCTCAAATTTTGACTCCGCAATTTTTAAAGGCATTCTTCTAAGATATAAAGTCCCAACTTCCATAGTCATTGTTTACCCAATGAACCGAAGCAAGTAAGTCTAAATTTGATTACATATTTTCTATGATCTATTCCTCAAATGTTTCTCTCATGCATTCCATGTATTTAATGAATTTTAAATTTTTTCTATTTTTTCCTATTAATAATACTGCGCGCACATTCAGTTAGTCTTTGAAAAACCAAAAATTATAAAAAAAAAAAAAAAACTTTATTTGATGACTGAATTATATTTAGTTCTCTTAATCATTTTTAATTATTTTACATATATTAAAAATAAATTGTATCAAATTTATATAGAGTTCCTAATCATTTTGTGTTCTATATATTACAATAAATTTCATTTTTTTTTTACTTTCTAACAATCACGTTCATTACATATTAATTAATTTATTTGAATCTATATACAGGTGGGATGATAAAATGTCTGCTGTGATACCAAATGAAGAAGTATTCTACACTGTTGCTATTCTTCATTCGAGTGGATTCGCCGAGTGGCAAGCTTTTGATAAGATTAACAATATGATATTACAGACTTGTCGTGATTCTGGTTTGATGGTCAAGCAATATCTTCCACACTATAAAACCCAGCAAGATTGGATTAACCATTTCGGACCCAAATGGGACAATTTCCAGAAGATGAAAATTCAGTTCGACCCCAAGAAAATACTCTCCCCTGGCCAACAAATTTTCACAATTTAATTATTGTAATTCATAAGCATTTCATCATATTGATAATAATCTTATCATTCTTCTTCTTAGTTCGAATGGTACTTAGTTAAATTTATGCTATGTATTTAGTGTTAATCTCTCGTCTTATTAAAATCTTCTAGTACTTTACATATTATATATCAACTTGCGTTAATTCACTTTTGCAGTGTTTTGCAATAATATATATAGATGTTCACTTAATATAAAGTCTTTTGACACCTATATGTATATTGTATATATACTCTCACTATTAACAAGTTAATAAAGATAAATAAAGACATGATCAATTAGAGCTCATATCATTTCTTCCTTCTCGTTTGGAACTATAAGACACAATTAAGAAACAACAATCAATTTTTTTTTTTTAGGATTAAAAAAAAAACAGATCGAGAAGAAGTATAAATAAAAGAAAAATTGTAAAAAGTATAGATTACACAAATGTTTTGTGATATTTGTACCCCATGTTATCTTTTAGAATAGAAGAATTGACATTAAGAATTGACAAGAGAGTAGAGTGACATATTTACTAATGACAAAACTGATGATTTTTAGTAGCTTCAGTGGCAAGTCTTATTACAATTCTAGAGTTTGAATTGTATGAGAGAAGAGTAGAGAGAATCGATCGTGTCAATCAGGAAAATGATTGCACAACTGAATATTATTCTGGAATTGATGAATCAAAAACATCACCTCAGCGTTTATATATAAACCTAAAAACAAGAGCAAAACGACACACCGTTTACTCGAAGACTAAAACTACAAACGACAGCTATATACATAAAACTAATTAAACACTGAATAATAATTAACTCTAATACTCCCCCTCAAGATGGACGGTAAATATCCTTGAGGTTCATCTTGGATTGTATGTCACGCAACGCCGGAGAGGGCAACGGCTTGGTGAGAATATCAGCCAGCTGGTGATGAGTTCGAATCGGTAACAACTTAACGGATCCGGACTTGAGATGATCCCGTACGAAGTGTAGGTCAATCTCAATATGTTTTGTCCTCTCGTGAAAAGTTGGATTCGAGGCGATATGAACAGCGGCCTGATTATCACAGTAGATAACTGTTGGAAGGGAGTTATCTATCTTGAAGTCAGACAAGAGTTGTCTAAGCCATATCACTTCACTCATCACAGCAGCCAACGATCTGTACTCAGCTTCGGCAGATGATCTTGAGACAGTGGATTGCTTCTTCGACTTCCAGGAAACCAAAGAATCCCCAAGGAACACGCAATATCCCGTGACTGATCGCCTTGTGTCAAGACATGTCGCCCAATCAGCATCTGAAAAGCCTCGCAGCTGAGTTGAAGAAGAGGAAGGATAGAACAGGCCAAGACCTGGATTCTTCTTTAAATACCTGAGAAGATGATGAACAGCTTGTAAATGAGCTTTCCTAGGGGCTTGCATAAACTGACTAAGAGAATTGACACAATAAGAAATATCTGGTCTAGTAATAGTCAAGTATAAAAGTCTGCCTATCAGACTCCTATAATGAGTTGGATCAGGAAGAAGATCTCCCTCATTTTGTGCCAAAGTATGTCGAGGATTCATTGGTGTTTGGACTGGTTTAGATCCAGCAAAACCATAATCTTCTAAGATCTGAATTGTATATTGCCTTTGATTAAGCACAATCCCTGCAGAAGAGCGAGCAATTTCCAAACCTAAGAAATATTTCAAACTGCCTAAGTCTTTTAGTCTGAAGCAAGTATGTAAAAAACTTTTGACATCATTAATAACATCCTGATTAGGGCCACACACAATGATATCATCAACATAAAGTAATAAGGCAACAAAAGTACTCCCTGATCCTCGAGTGTAGAGTGAATAATCTGCTTTTGATTGTAGAAACCCAGCCTTCAATATAGACTCTGTGAACTTGATATTCCACTGTCTTGATGCCTGTTTTAAGCCATAAATTGACTTGTGAAGTTTGCATACTAATTTCCCAGAATGGACATTAGACTCCCCCTGAGGCTCATATCCTGGTGGCAAGTCCATGTACACCTCTTCATAAAGGTCTCCATTCAAGAATGCATTGCTAATATCCAGCTGAGCTAAAATCCATCCCTGAGAAGATGCAAGACTCAATAAAAATTTCACAGTAACTAATTTTGCCACAGGTGAAAAAGTGTCAAGAAAATCAACTCCCTCTTTTTGGTTATATCCTTTGGCAACCAAACGAGCTTTTCTTCTAGCTAATGAACCATCTGAATGCAATTTGTTAGTGAAAATCCATCTACAACCTATAGGTTTCTTATGAACAGGTAGAGGTACAATGGACCAAGTATGTGTTTGATGCATGGCATCAATCTCCTCTGCCATTGCATCTCTCCAATGTGCTTCTTTGACAGCTTGGTGATAGAATTGTGGAGTGGATAGATTTCCCACTGATAAGGCAAAATGTCTAAAAGAACTAGATAGATGGTCATAAGATACTACATTAGAAAGAGCATGTTTAGTTGTGTGGATATCACCTGATTTACCAACTGTGTAGCACTCATAATCATGTAGATATGAGGGTTTGGTGATACGTCTTGATGACTTCCTTGGTGAAGGTTGGACAGTGATTCCAATATCTGATTCTATTTGAGGTAGTACATCAGGTTGTTGAGAGTCAGTAGAAGGTATTTGCACTTCTGGCTGCAGATTTTCAACACCTGAGCTATAATCAGGAAACACATTAGGAAGTACAATGTCATGAAAGGGATCAGGATAGAGAGTAGACTTGTGCATATCCATGAATGGAAAAAAAATTTCATGAAAAACGACATCTCTGGAAATGAAAATGTCATGAGATCTTAAATCAAGCAACTTATATCCTTTGATGCCTGGTGGATAACCAATGAAAACACATTTTCTAGCTCTTGGTTGAAACTTTGTTCTGTGAGACTTGAGCGTAGAGGCAAAGCAAAGACAACCAAAAGTCCGCAGTGCTTCATAGTCGACCTGTTTTTCATATAGAACCTCATATGGAGAAGAGTTAGATAAAATGGGAGAAGGTGTTCTATTGATAAGAAAAATAGCAGTCAATACACAGTCTGACCAAAAAGTAATGGGAACATGAGATTGGAAATACAAAGATCTGGCTACATTGAGAATGTGTTGATGTTTACGCTCCACAACTGAATTTTGTTGTGGAGTCTCAACACAAGAAAATTGGTGTAAGATACCATGTTTTGAGAAATAATCAAGAAAGGTGAGTTCCTTGGCATTGTCAGAACGAAAGCTTTTAATGCTGCAAGAAAACTGATTAGTTACATAAGAACAAAACTTGGGAATCAAGGAATGGACATCTGATTTATTATTCATCAAAAAGATCCAACAAAACCTACTACAATCATCAACCAAGGTAAAAAAGAAACGATGACCATTGCGTGAAGGAACAGAATGAGGCCCCCAAATATCACAATGTATCAAATCAAAATTCTTTAAAGACCTATGACTGGTTGAAGGAAAAGGTAACCGTCGTTGTTTTGCTAAAGGACAAATACAACAAGGCTTATCTGTGTCATGAGATGATTGATATGAAAGTCTTGTCTTCAAAAGGGCTAATCTACTAGATGATAGATGTCCTAGACGTTGATGCCAGAGATGTGCTGAGACAGGGTTGATGTATGCTGAATTGCTCTGAGTCAGCACATATAACCCTTCTCGTTGATTACCCCTGCCAATCGTCTTCAAACTCATTGTGTCCTGTATAGAGAAAGAGTTACCAAAAAAAGAGACCTTTATATGTGGCTCTTTGGTGAGTGCACTGACAGATATTAAGTTGAATTTAAAACCAGGAACAAATAACACATCAGTAAGCAACCAATCAGCATTTATTCTAATGTCACCATAGAAGAAAACAGGGATAACAGTATGGTTTGGCAATGTGACTGATGAATTGTGCAAAGGTTTTAGACTAAGGAAAAAATTCTTATTGGCACAAATATGTTTTGATGCTCCTGAGTCTAAAAGCCAAAAATCACTTGCACAATTAGAGTCAACAGTAAAATTTGCCAAACCAATGAAACCTGTGTTGTATGTGGTCAGGTTGACGTCATTGGTGCCTGTTGGAGCAGTGAGAGGAGTGGTGTTGGTGAACTGGTTGCTGAGCATGTGTATCAGTTGATGGATCTGATCAGGTGTGAAGGAAGTTGTGGTGTTGACTCCACTGCCATGGTCATTGAAAGGATTGTTGGCCGATGATCCTCCTTCCGTGGTGTTTGCCTGACTCTTGATTCTTGATGTGTTATAACCCGGTGGATATCCATGGATCTTGTAGCATTTGTCCACAGTGTGCCCGATCATCTTGCAATGAGTGCAAACAGGTCGATCTTTGGAGTTCTTGTTCGAATTCTTGTTGAGATTCTTCTTTTGATCGTCTCGCACAGCCATTGCAAGAGAGTTGTTCTGATCAGTGTTGCCAAGAACATCCACGCCAACTGATCGCTGCTTTTCCTCTTGAGAAACCAAGGCATAAACCTTGTTTATCGGGGGAAGAGGATCCATAAGAAGGACTTGTCCGCGAGCATGAGTATAGGCTTCATTTAGTCCCATCAGGAATTGCATGACATATTCAGACTGGATGAACTGATTGAGATCCTTTTTCTTGCCGCACGAACACTTACAAGAGCATTCTGGTCGAAAACTGCTCAATTCTTCATACAGCGACTTCAATTTGGTGAAGTAGACTCCGATCGACTTGTTGTCTTGAGTGAGGTTGACAAAATCCCTACGAAGCTGAAAGATCCGAGGTCCATTGCTCTGTTGGAACCGTTCTTCTAGGTCATCCCAAATCTCTTTCGCTGAATCAGCAAAAATTACGCTCGCCGAGATTTCTTTGGTGACGGAGTTGAGGAGCCAAGAAATCACAATGTTATTGCCTCGCTTCCAGAGATTCAGCTGTGGTAGATCATCTGTGGATGGTTTTTCAATCGATCCATCAATAAATCCCCATTTGTTCTTCACAGACAGAGCGATCTTCATGGATCGTGACCAAGAGAGGTAGTTGTCGCCGTTGAGGAGCTGAGAGACCAGAGATGTTCCTGGAGTGTCTGAATTTCCAAGATAGTAAGGATCCATTTGATCTTCAAGATTTGAGCGCCGCCGTGTTCCTTCGCCAGATCTTGAAATTGAGCTCTCCATCGATGTTTCTTCAGGAACCGCCATGAATGAATGGGAAAAGAACCAGAGAGTGCGATCGAGAAAAGGAGAGAGGAAGAGAAACCCTAGAAAGGAAGAAGAGAAAATTCAGAGTGCTCTGATACCATATTACAATTCTAGAGTTTGAATTGTATGAGAGAAGAGTAGAGAGAATCGATCGTGTCAATCAGGAAAATGATTGCACAACTGAATATTATTCTGGAATTGATGAATCAAAAACATCACCTCAGCGTTTATATATAAACCTAAAAACAAGAGCAAAACGACACACCGTTTACTCGAAGACTAAAACTACAAACGACAGCTATATACATAAAACTAATTAAACACTGAATAATAATTAACTCTAATAAGTCTCGATCTGTAAGCAATAGTCCAAAGAGGTTTAGTAGCACCATTAATCGAATCTAATATAAATTTGGAATCAGTTTCAATTATCTCAATATCTTTCCAAATATCTGTAAGATGAAAAATGCTGAACTAAAGGCTTTCAAACTCAGTTTCAAGATTGGACGAAGCATTAACACTATCAACAAAGCTTGTAACAACAGTACTTTTATTATCACGAACATAAAAGGTAAGATATAGAATATTATTCATTAAGTTATCTTTTAAACTGTACGGTTTGTGGTCCTTGGTTATTGCGTATAATAGACCGATATTAATGTTGCTTTTGAAAATCGAATCATGTTCAAAAACATATTTTCCAGGAAATTACTTATCTTGGGATCGATACAGCTGTACGCGTGTTGATGCCTTGTAAGGCAAACTGTACTAAACTTTCTACTTATGATATTTTGTAATAAATGGCTAACTAACTCACACCCAATATTATTGACTCTATATCAATTTTCTTTTCCTTTTTTGCATTTGTTATTTCAAGAATGTGGACGTAAAACCCCGTGACCTACTTATTGAGAGATTGGATATTCCCATATATTTTTTAGGGTGTTGGAAATTTCCTTACTCTAGGATCATTTTTCAAATTTAGATTTTTTTTTAGAAACAGATATATAAAAGATAATGTATCGTTAAAAAATGCGGACTCTACCAATGATAAAAAAAATCCACAACTCAAATGAATTAATTGTCATAAAAAAGTAAAATATTTATAAAAAAATTATTGACCATTCAAACTGGCCCACCCATAGACAAATAGACAGAAAATTAAATACATGAGATAAACAAGATCCAAATTTGATACAATATTTTTATTTTATTTTTTATTTTACCATGGACTGTTATCTTTTGCATCTGAGTGATAAAGTGGATAGACAATCTCCTTCAAAGTCCACAAAATATTGAGACGAAGGGCATCATCTGCTTCTTTGAAAGAGAATTGTTTTGAAAGTGCCGAAACTGTCGTAACAAATCATGTGAAAATTTAGTGCTTTCATATTGATACAATTCGAATAATATGTTATTAATAGATATACATAATTAGTTATAATATGCACTTAAAATATGCAAATATTGAATTAAGCCATATGAAAAACATTTATATATATATATATATATATATATATATATATTTATATATATCATATAAAAAAGGTTTAGTTATATCTTTATTTCATATTTTTCTTTTACATATATGTTTATTCTCTTGCAGATAAAATTATTAGAAAGTCGCCAAAATTTATTATAAAGAAAATGACATAAAACTATATATAAATGCTATAGAAAGTACAAACGACGTCACTTACTACTATAAATATGTTGTAAATAATAATGATAATAATCTCAGTCATGGAGAATATAGAGCTGTTCAGCATCATGGATTTCACATTTTCCTTCCAAAAAAAAAAAAAAAAAAAGCAACAGGCATTCCACAATTAATGCCCATTAAATGTCAATATATTCCATCTTAGAATTCTTTCTTCGTCATTTGAATATTCCGTGCACAGTTTGAATTTGCTTATGAGATATATATGGTCAAATTAAAATGGTCCATATGAAAGATATGGTTCAGAAATCTAAAGATTTTGTTTTAGTTCGATCTCTTAAGCATTATAATCTTCCAAGGAATATGTTCAAATAATGCCAATAGCTTAAGATAAAGTTTGTGAATAAATAATAGGGTATACATTATAAACACACACAAACACAACAATTTCATGCAAGTACGTAAGTAAATTTCACTAGATTTTGTCACGTTTAATTTATAGTCCGTCAAAGGAAATTCTTTTTTCTAAACCGTGTTAATTTGATTCGCAATCAAAGAAGATCATAATGTATCGTGATATAATTAATTATTAGTTACAATTTTTTTTTTGTGTGAGCCTAAACCTAGCTAAACTAGTTCATTATTGCATGTCATATTCTATAATCGATTACAAACACTCTTTTTCTCTCTCTTGGAAAAATATACTACGAATTAAACTTGTGATCCAGAATCAGACAATAAAAACTATACGCGGTTTCTGTAGTTTGATTTGTTTGACTGGTGTTATATTGTTCACTATTTCTTTCACTATTATAATACAAAAATAAATAAATAAATAAACTAAGCAAACAAAATTTATATAGAAAATGTGTATGCTTATTAACTAACATTTATGATGGGTCTTTCAAAACCAGACCATACCCACTAATTTTTTATTTTTTTTAAAGCATACTCTATCCATGGGTCTGGGTAAAAGTCTTGAGGGTAGATGATAACTCATGGGTATTTTTTTTACCCATTTAATATTTGATTTATTTATAAAAAAAAAAAAAAAAAAAAATCTACAAAAAAAATTAAATAAAAATAAATAAATCTAAAAAAATACTTAAAGTAATAAATGCGTACACTAAAATTTGCTTAGAATTTATCAATATATTAATAATTTCAAGCGGGTAGGGTATATTAGAGTACTGGGTTACGAGTAGGATTTTGCTGATACGTGAGTACCTGGATAAAATTATCATCCATATATGAAACTAATTGATTAATAAAATATCCAAAGTTCTAAGTTTTCAACAAAATATTTAAAATTATATGGTCAATTTTTTTTTTTACTGTGATTGTATTTTTTGTTCATTTATATAAGAAATTTATCTTTTTCAAAAATATTAATCGAAGAATCAAACAATTATTAAAAACTGATACTTGAACATTTTAACTATTTTATTAATTTTAATTTATTTTTTACTGTTTTGAAAATCTATTCATTACAGTTAACTATTCAGCTAAACACACCTAATATAATAGTCGTAACGTATTATTTATGACGAATAATCAACTTCTACCGATCATCTACTCAAAGGGTTGGCAATAAAAAAATATTGACATTATGCGGAATTTTTTCGTATTATATATCGAGGTTTAATAGCTTTTTATTGTGGTCCATTAATATTATATGTGACCAAGCCGTTAAATTCTTTGCATGCATTTGTCGTTTTCCTCATTTTTTGTTGAAAACGCATAGTGAACATAATGATGACATTATATGAGGGATATGGCAAACACTTGGACCCCATGCAAATCCCTTTGCTTTTCATTTCTTTTCCTTTCTCTTTTCTTTTTTCATTAGATTCCTAGAATTATATAAATATTAATACGTGATCTCATATAATCTATTCCAGATTTTCCTTGAATTTGCCAGGCGATGTCGCATACAAGATTTCATTGCATATTTTATAGAGATATTACACAATTATTATGGAGAAACATGGTACGGTTTTGACAGGTGTAATTTTAAATTATTGGAATAACGGTGAAAAAACAAGACTAGATAATTAACTATCATTATTGAAGTATCTGATGAGGCCAATCAAAAGATTCATCTTGATGGAGCGTTTCGATAAACCCTTGCGCATGAATGAATTTCGAAAGACCGTAATTTTTACTCTGATATCGACATCCCTTCCCAAATTGACATAAAGAGGCAATAAAAATTTATCGAGAGTTGTCATTTCGTTACTTTATGTTTTTCTTAAGGGTTTTTGCACATTTTATTCAAGTTTTTTTTTTTTTTTTTTGGTAAGGCTCTCAGAAATTATTATCCCACATCTATTTTCCCAAAATTTACATTCGTTTCGATATTGATACCTTAAATCTGGTATTTGTGAGTAATCAATTCACAGGGAGCCAAAAAGGCGGATCATATTTTTCTTCTTGTGCAATTCTATTTTGGCATGGTCGTTAGAGAAATGAGCATATATTCGTGCAGCGTTTAGGACAATATATTTCATAATTTATTATTTTTTATAAGTGTAATTAGTCTCTAGAATATATTTATCTTTGTTATCTTATTAACTAATTCAGTGAGCAAAGTGATCCTCAATTTATTGATTTTGTAACATTTTAGTCATTTTCATAGATAAAAAAAAAAATTAAACAACATTAAACATATTAAATCTATAATGTAAAATTGTTGTAACTTTTACTTACTGCATGTATGGCTAGATTATAATTAATTAAGCTTATAAAATTAGCAAGTTATTTGAGGTGGAATATATGTGATAATTATTTTTTTTAGGTGGTACATTAAAAAAGTAAATATCTTTTGTAAAAAAGGACTAAAATACTACAAACTAGAAAATTGGATGACTATTGTTCTCCTAAAAATAGTTTAGCAACTAAACTTCCATAAACGTGATAATTCCAGAACTAGTTATGCGCTGATTATTTAAGAGACATTTTATAACCAAATGTTATCTTTTCAGCGTGAGATGAAATAAAACATAAATAACACGTTATAGAAAGTCGCTTTTTTTTGGAGCATTCTGAAAATAAAGTCGTCTTTGTAAAAAATCAAGATCTATCGATGGAAGTAAGATTTTCTGTAATAATTGTCTCCAACCAAAATATTTTCATGATAATTGATGACACTATAGACCGAACCGATCAAATTACAATAAACTGTGGTCCAGATACATCCTCTTAACCAGTATTTCAAAACAATATGATGTCCAAGATTTTCTCTGTACATGTGAATTGAATGGTTCATTATTGGTTCTATTAGTTTCTTGTATTATTTCATTTCATACACGAAAATGGAACGAAATGATTCATTCAAGATACGTCTCTCAGCTTTGTGGCGTCCCTATTTATACGTAAAGTTCCTTTCAAATAAGATCTCTCTCACAGCTTTCAACGATTTTCGTCGGGAAAAAAATAATATGAATGATTTGCTTTTGATAAGGATATGAGAAAGATTACAACTTGATTTTGTGGTGAAAGTTCTCATTGGTTATTATTAATAGTATATTTTGGAAATATATATCGGACATATGATAACGAATATTCTTGGCTGAGATTTCGTTCATTACACATGCACTATTCTCTTTGATTTGAAATAATGAAACAAGGACGTAGTAATACTACAACACCTATTGCTAGATTTTATTAAATCTAATTTAGAAATACAATTTTTTATATATATATATATATATATATATATATATATGCAAATAGTAACTCAACTTGATTTTTTTAGAGAGACTAAACTAACTATATATTTCTCTGGAAAAAATAAAAACGTAGGCATCATTGATGCTTAAATATATAAATATAAGCTTGATCGGTCTCATTTTATTATGAAAAGAGTGTGTTTAGGATACAAAATGTGATGTATATGTTTTGATTTCTGTTTTAATCACTGTGGGTTTATTGAACGAGCCAAATGAATTATTTATGTTTCTTTTATCGGAAATATATACAAAATAAGCGAGCACCTGAATTTAGTGTTAGATCCATTTCGACCTAAGCTCGTATGGTGTTTAATATGTTATTCACAAAAAAAATGTTGTATATGTGAGGATAGGAAGTGACAATTTATGCATAGTTCAAGCTGGCTGGCTTGATCAAGAATGACTGCTTACTCATGGCCTTAATTGATTTTTTCCGGTGTTAAAATTCCACCATATGATAGAAATTTCATACTATAGACCTAATAATCAATGAAATATCAAAAATTAATGAACTTCTTATTTAAAAAACAAAATATATGAAATTGTATTTTTGACAAATTTTGAACAAAAATGCCTTTAAAGTACTTAAACCTTAAAATGGTTACGATTACCTAATTAGAATTTGTTTTTTTCCTTTTTTTCGATAAGTTCCGATGATAAACATTGTTTAAATAGTCTCAAAGGCATTTTTTTCAAATATATGACAAGTTTCCGATTTCAGATATTTTCTAAATAATATGTCTATATCTACAATATAAAATTTTCATATATAACATACATAATTTAGAAGAAAAGAAAAGATTAATTATTGTATGTACTGTGTGTAATGTATGTGTTTGTGTGTGTGTGTATATATATATGAATTATTGATATGAAAGTCATATATATCCACAAGATTTGTGGCGTAGTATGGTGTGTAATATATGTATATGTGTTGGAAAAAATCTTTGGACAAGGTGGTACCATGTGTAATACTAAATATAAACGTTGTCCCTTTTATAAAGGTTTTTTTTTTTAATCGGACCCTTTTATCAAGTTGAGTGAAAGGGGACTTATTGTTTGCGAACGTACTCTAGTCTCCACTTTACTTTTCTACTTGAATTTTACCTTGTTAATTTATCGAAAGTAAAAGAATAAAAGTAGGATACTTACTTTCATTTATTCTTGATATATACGCAAAAAAAAAAAACTTTTTTCTATTTACAATTCTCACAAAAGAAGTTACTCAAAATGTGGATAAATAGATCATTATTTTTTCTATGGTTAACTAAACATATAGATAACATTTAACAATAAAATCCACAAAAAAGAGAATTCATCCTCATTCGAGATGCTCGAAGGCGCTTAGCTCCCCCTCGCTCCTCCGCCCGCCGACTCCTCCGTTGCTCCAGAATATTTGGCGAACTCAGATGAGTTGATATCAATAGCGACTCATTACTTCGATGAAATATTTCTTTGAACAGAAGAAGATTGTGTAAACACTTGCTCGAAATCTCACTTATCATATTCCATTGTGGAAGATACAATTTTTTTTTTATGAAAAATTTGTCATAATATATTTAATCCATGCATAACATCATGAAAAATAGATACAATTTTTTGTTGCTACTTAGTATCGGCAATAGGCCTGGAAAATATCTAAAAATATCAAATTTAGATATTTGTATCTTGTCGAAGTAAAAAACCATGGCATGTATGATTGCAATATATTTCATTTTTATAGAGTTGAAAAGGCACCATCTCGTTGAAAGTTTTTATACATCTGCCATTTCTTAAAGTATTTCTTTAGACAAAGATCCCGTTTTTTTTTCTCTTTTTTCGGATGGTAAATATTTATCAGAAGATAGATTGTGAATCAACTCGTGTATGAATTGAAATTGAGATACTGATGCAAGTTCTTAATTTCAGAATCAGACAGATTCATATTTGAAAGAGGTCGACAATAAGTTCTTTCAAAATTTAATATTTGTCCCTCTGTTAAAAGTGTTCCAAAAATCTCTGCGGTCGAGTAAATAACTGTACGAACGAATGGATCGAACCGAATTAGAAAATGGAAAGATTTGTACAAGTTATACATTTCGTCACTCTTTTGTGGAAAATCGTGAAGTATGAATTTGTTAGATATTTGTAACTCGATTGATAAGAAAATCTTTATAAAAAAATGCATTTTTTTTATTGTCGCGAAAATAAATTATTATATATATATAATTAAGTTGACCAGTTTGATATATGTTGAAGTCCAAGTCTACTCAAATAGTGTTCAACATAATTGTCTATTTAGAATCTTGGTAATTATACTGCAATCTTGAATTATATGTTGTCTAGATTTATGTTGTCTAGATTTAGAATCTTCTATCTAGAACGAGTCAATCAAACATATAAAACAAAATCCAATTAGACATTAACATGTGCGAATGGTCAGTCATTGACAAAACTAATTTTCTTCGGTTCAGCATATTATTAATACGCGATAAAACCTGTACGCTCACATTTAAACATGTTATCAATGAATAAATTTATAATAGTGTTTTCAAGAAGGAAAAAAAAACAGATTAGGTATCACTACACTGTATAATTATGTCGTGTTTCTTAAAGTTCATTTAATGATTTCCTAAAAAAAAAAAAAAAAAAAAAACTGACTAGTGGTTGGTTGAAAATTTATTTTGAAGTTAATTATATCTTTATTTTATTTTAATCCCGTTGATGTGTCATAAACAGTGTAGATATATGTTAAGTATCTAGGAGCTAGTCAAAGTATGGGTTAAATATATGAAGTGAAAATAATTTCCCAAGACACAAGGGAAATCACCAGACTTTACTAGAGAGAAATCAGCAAATTGTCAAGCGAAAATATATGCATGAGATACGCATTGAAAAAAGGGTTGACAAAAAATCTAGCTAGGATTTTTAGAAGATAAATATCGAAAATGAAACAAGATAGTGTACAGTGTCTCTGTATCCGATTCATAAGTACATGCTATATGGGTAGATCTTATGGATTAGACAGAATCTTAAAAAAAAAAAAAAAAAAAAAAAAAAAAAAAAAAAAAAAAAAAACTAATAACATTCATTTCTCTTCCATTGATGAGCCCATGAAAGGCCTAATCTGATAGACTGACTGATTGACATTTCATGTCCATAAATTCCACTACACTCAAAGATCCCTCAAAGATAGCAGTAATTTTTACTTTATTTTACTTATTTATTTATTTTTATTCCATTTAGTCTAGCTGGGATTGCTAAATTTTCCATGCATGCATAGATATGGGGTTTTCTGTGTTTGTTTCTTCCGTGTAGTAACTCAAAATGAGGACAAAATTAAATACAACTATAAATAATCTCGAAGCATAATTTTTTATTGAGGAAAAGACGACATAATAATTTTTTTGAAAATATATATTTAAATATTTTTTTCACTATAAAAATATCTAATGTTAAGTTTTAGTTGCATTGTAAAAAAATGGACAGTGTAGCAAAATATCCAAAATGAAACTATGAAATTTGTTTCTAGCCTACGTTTCACAATTTTTAGGAAAATAGTCAACAAGTTTATGTGGCAATAATTAAGGTCTGATTTGCCTTTATTTATTAACAAATTAGTCATTTTCTCTCTCATATTTTTTTCCTACATTTTTTTTTTTACATAAAAACTTCAAAAAACCATATCTATCTCATATGAACTCGAAATTGAGTTATTCCAAATCTTACGTATTCACGACGCCGAGATCGATCTTCAAAAATAAATCCATTGTGTTTGATGAAAAATCATATTTAATATCATAGATGTAGAAAAATCACGTTACTACCTTAAATATGAAAATAACTGAAAATTTTTGAAATTATAAAAAAAAAATGGAAACGTAAATATGATGCATTAAATATTATTTTTCATCAAACACAATGTCTATTTTTGAAGATCTCGACGCCACGAATTTGTAGGATCTGAAATCACTCAATTTCGAGTAAATATGAGAAAAATACGAATTTTTGAAGTTTTGATGCAAAAAAAATTATTTGAAAAAAAACAGTTGAGAGAAAGTGACGAATTTATTAATAAATAAGGGCAAATCATACCTTAATTATTGCCACGTAAGCGATTTGGCTATATCCCTAAAAATTGTTCAAACGTAGGCTAGATCCAAAATCACATGTTTAAAGTGGTCTAGTTAGTTACAAATCTCTAAAATAATCAGTTAAATTTGATAAAAAATACACGTGACGATCTCAAATTAAACGCGATTTAATATTTTTCTTCTTTAAATTAATCAAACAATAACAATATCATTTTTATAACAAAAAATATTAATTAAAAAAACTTTAATATCATAATCAAGCATTAATGATATTATTTAAAATGTTACTAATATTAAAAAATTAATTAAGCATTTTTCTAAAGTTGATATTATTAATGTATGATTATTTTTAGAATATTAATTCATTTTAAATAAATTTTTTTATTAATAAAATTAATTAATTAAGTATAGGCTAATACTTGAAATCTGTAAAGTTCACGGACGTGGAGTAGAAATAAGCCACTAATTCTGAAATTATCGATAATAACAAACAAAAATCATTTACATTTTTTCAGGGTTTTAGATTTAATTTATAGTTTAAACTAAGAACGTAATAATTTATTTCCTATTGAAGGAGTAACTTAACACTGATTAAACAGTTCATGTAATTATTTGCTCCTGAAATACGCGATGATTATATCATATATAAACGTTTGTGGCCAATAAAAAGCGATATATATACATATATATATATATATATATATATAATATAATATAATATACTGTGCCTTTTGGCGACAAAATCTGAACTATCACTGTGCAGCTTGATCTAACACTATCCTCCTAAACACATGAAAGTGATCAAACCATGCCCACAACAAGTACTTCTCTGTTTCAGTCCATTTTTAGAAATATTATTTTGTCCTTTTTCTCTATTTGTTGGCACCTTATCTGTGGTATATTCGTAACACATACAAGCAAGCCAGCAAATAATTTTCGTTTTTTTTTCAAAAGCATTTATGTTTACATATCTCCAAAATCACATTGCGTGACCTATATCCAAGTCGATCTACTATCGTACTATTTTAGAATGCCCTTCAATATTCCTTATTAAATAAAAACAAAATAAGTAAGGAAGATTTATCCTTCGCTTCGTTGGGATCGGATTGGAGAGTTGAAGAAACGAATATAAATAAATTGAATTATTACTTGGTAATTAGAGACTCTTTCCCAAAGACAAAGAGGGAGTGAATTGTTAGAGAGAGTTCCATTTTTGTTTTGAGAGCCTATAATACATATAAAATGAACTATTTTAAACACTAAGTTAACTAACCAGCTACGGAATAATTGTTGTTTATTGTGATAACAGTTAACCCTATCACAATGCACATATCATAAAATAATAATCCAAGTTGGTCTCTAAAATAATTTCTTTATTTGTAAAACGTCAAAGTTTTATAAGTGATATATTACGTACATAATCAGCCATAACTGTGGTAATATATAAATTAAATAAAAATGGTGATAATGTTAGGCTATGTATTAATATATCTTTGGACCACGAGATCTAGGCTTCTTTACTTTGATCCCTATGAAGATCTCCAATATCTAATATTTAGTCCCCACCCCCATATGTTTTCTCTCTCTCTCTCTCTCTCTCTCTCTCTCTCTCTCTCTCTCTCTCTCTCTCTCTCTCTCTCTCTCTCTCTCTCTCTCTCTCTCTCTCTCTCTCTCTCTCTCTCTCTCTCTCTCTCTCTCTCTCTCTTCATGTATCACTTCATGGTGTGGATGTACGTTTACGACCATATATGTACATCCACACCAAAATTTTGATTATGCATAGTACAGTTTCAGTGAAATTATTCAAGTTGGACTGTTGGAGAGAGGAAACTTCCTCTCTCTCTCTCTCTCTCTCTCTCTCTCTCTCTCTCTCCCTCTCTCTCTCTCTCTCTCTCTCTCTCTCTCTCTCTCTCTCTCTCTCTCTCTCTCTCTCTTCATGTATCACTTCATGGTGTGGATGTACGTTTACGACCATATATGTACATCCACACCAAAATTTTGATTATGCATAGTACAGTTTCAGTGAAATTATTCAAGTTGGACTGTTGGAGAGAGGAAACTTCCTAAATTAGATGATCACTTTCCCCTATTTAACAATTCGGTGAAAAGAATCTCTACTAATTATTATTAAAATTTGTAAAAAAAAACTCTTAATAAACTTTTATAGTTCAAATGGTAGCACTTCACTCTTACTAGTTTCAGGTCGTGGGTTCTGTTGATGAAGAATTAATTGATCTCACCAATCATGAAAAGATCTATTTTAACGATGTAGTTTTATATTTTTATTTGGATCTCAAGATTCATCATATAATAAGAACTATTTTTTTTAAATTTTTTTGTTTGAAAATAAATTGTGTAATATAAACAAGATGCACGATCTAATAGAAATAACAAATAATATTAACAAAAAATTAGGAAAATAACCAACTTAAACGTTTGACATTGCTAAATAGACAACGTTTGATAAATATTAGGTAAATAGTCGTAAATGATGACGTGACCTAATATATGGAGGTGACTATTTATCTAAGATTTACATATGTAAATACATGAAAATGGTTATTTACCTAATATTTACCAAACGTTGACTATTTAACAATGACAAACGTTTAAGTTAACTATTTTCATTATGACAAAATGTACAAGATAATCGAGGTCGGCAACTTGATATCAAAGAGGTCGATCTTCACGTATAAATAATAAAATTCTTATAATGAAATGTGTTTGATTTATAATTCTCTTTGTTTTGACATTTTCGAGAGTACGTGACTAAATAGTCATTTTTATTTCAAGTTTGATGTAGGTGATGATACGAAGACAAAGTCCTGGTCTTTGATGACAACTAATTCTTATGGGTGATCATGCACGTTCGATGATTTAGGTCGACCTAAGTGGGTTGGATCTTTTTAACTGATTTTATTTGGGTATGCCCAAATGAGTGATGAGCCTTAAACGGTATAAATTTTGTCGAGAAGGAATAGCTCTCTCGTCTTCAAAGGAGAGGCCACTTCTACGCGAATACTTTTGAAATCTTTTTACGATACTAATACTAAAATATATAATTTTATTTTATAAAATAAATAACATAATGCCTTTTTTATTTAAAAAAAACATGGATTTTACTTCTAAGATGTCCTAAAACAAAATACAAAGTCAAGCACTATGACATTTTAAATCAAAATGTCAAGAAATTAAATCATGACATAACTTAAAATTCGTGATATCTACAATTTTACGACATTTACTTATTGTCATTAAATGTATAATTGACATTTTCCCTTTAAATGTTACAAAATATTTTATAGTTTCACATTTCAATGAAATTAAATGTCATTAAACATAAGATACATAAACATTAAATCATAATTTCCATTAAATATGTGTCGGCAAAAGTCTTTTTTCTTGTAATGAGGTTCGAGGGCCGGGCTGTCGGGCCCAGCCAAAGCGAAGCCTTGTTTTTATGAGCCTCGGTTGAACTTGGACATTTGGTCAAATTCAAATGATTTTGGTTGAAGTGAGGCCGTCGATTGTTAAACCCACGGATTCAGTCACTATTGAAACAAAATTTATCTTAGATAATTATATATATATATATATATATATATATATATATATATATATATATATATATACATGTATGCTAGAAGAGGAGATAATGATTAAGACCTCAAATTTCGCCTTGTTCATAAGAAAACTAATTAATGTGTTGACTTTTTTAACACAGCGTGGAGGCTAACTATTCTTATAAAATCCACCGGAGTCTCAACTCTCAACTATTATAACCGAGTGGAAACTCAACTTTGGTATTGTTATTTTCTAGCAACAAATCAATCACATGGTCGGAAATATAATGGACGACACATTGATACGGCAAGCAATTCAGTGAACCAACTTTAATAGAAATATATTTCTTAATAATGCCTGTAAAGAATTTAAATTATTATTTTTTTTCCAAAATTCCAATTTTGTCTTTTTATTTTTGTTTGCTTGCATTTTTGCATCACATATATAATACGTAAGTTCGAGTGTTTAGGCATGTGCAAAAGTATGGTTAGTTTTCGTGACGTATGAACGACAAAGGATAAAGGGCAAGTAGAGTAGTACGTCCGAATTTATCTACAAGATGGCTAGCAATTTTTTTTTTTTTGAGGAAGCGTGGTCGGAGCCACGAAATTTCATAAAAACCCTCACGTATGGCGGAGGAAAACCGTGGTTACAAGGATAGGAAAGAAACATAAACCAACGGAAAGAAACAAACAAATGCAAAACAACCAGGCCCTAGGAGGCCATGCGGGACCTCAACTCGCGATCATCGGCCCTAATAGCCTCTTCCGAACAGGGCGGGACTAAACCCAGCCATGTCGAGGACGAGTGATGGTTGACCGCATAGCGCGCTAGGTTATGCGCCGCAACGTTACAAAGACGAGAAATATGCCTAATGCGAAAGCCCTCAAGCTCCCTCACCTCTCTGAAGATGCGGTGCAAGATCGTCCCAAGCTCTGTTGCCGGCGTCACGCCGTCATCGATCATCCTCACCACCCCCAAGCAGTCAGACTGGATCTCCGCTCTCCTGCCACCGACGCTGCGAACTAGCTCTATGCCATGGAGGACAGCATACGCTTCCGCAAGCTGTGGGGAGAACCCCCTAGCCAGGAAAAGCGTCTGCGAGGCGATCACCTCTCCGGTGTGGTCTCGAACTATACAACCGACACCGAAGCCTCCACGGTCGCGAACAAGAGCCGCGTCGACGTTAATCGAGAGGGTCCCGTCCATAGGGGGGGTCCATCTGGGGGTCGTAGTCACCCTCGAGCTCGTCGGAGACTCCCCAACCGTAGCCGCTCTGTACTCCTCGAGGAAGCTCACCGTCCACTGTACTAGCTGAGGCTGGCTCCAAGCAGATCTCCCTGCCAAGACGTTGTTCCTGTGGTTCCAAAGTTCCCAGATAATAGTAAAGAAAAGCGCATGAAAACGAACCTCAAGAACCTCCGTCACCCTGAGGATAACGTCGAAGACGTCGCCATCTCTGAAAGGCGGAAGAATGTGACCGAAGCCCACCTCCTTCCAGACTCTCCTGCTCCACCTGCAGCCCCAAAACGCGTGGAAAACAGTCTCTCTCGCCTCCTGACAAACAGGGCAGCTGTCGTCAGAGGTGATCCTCTTCTTGGCTAAGACTGCTCTAGCCGGAATCTGGCCTAAACAGACTCGCCAACAGAAGAGTTTCACCTTAGGAGGGGCTCTCAGCTGCCAGAACTTCGTCCACCACCTCTCCATCACCGTCGGATCTGAAGAGCTGGCGGCCGGAGTACTGGCTCTCTCCATCGCAACACGGTAGCCGCTCTTGACGGAGTACTCTCCGTTCTCGGTGAAATGCCAGCGAAGCACGTCAGGAATGCCCTCACCACCGCACGGGATGCTCAAGATCGCCTCAGCGTCCTCTGCCCCGAACATCGCAGTGATAAGATCAACGTCCCAACTACCGTCGGGTCTCATAAGCTCAGCCACCCGCATATCGGGGGGAATCCAGGGTGGGTCAATCCAGGAAGCAGGTCTGTCCCTGGGAACCCAACTGTCGCCCATGACCAACACAGACTCCCCGTCCCCGATCCGCCATTAAATGGCTAGCAATTAATTACATATTAAATGGACTTTTCACTACATCAGTAATATATATATATATATATATATATATATATATATATATATATATATATATATTGTGATAAGTTTGGTCTAGTGATTCAAATTTCATGCGCCCTAAAAATCATGCTCCTTTTATAGTTGGAAGATATATTCTCTTTTAAGTTAAAGGTAGCTGTATTAAATCATGTAATTTTAACCAATTGTATCACATGCGTTTGCACTGTTAATATATGATGTAATTTTGACAAATAATATTTATTTTAAAATATATATGTATATATTATATATTATATATAAAATAGAGGAATATGGTACACCACGAAACACTGTTCAATGAAGAGTGTTTAATTATAATTTTTTTTTAAAAAATAAGAGATTGAATCATAAACACAAATGTTGTTCTTTCGTACCGATTTTTTTATTAGGAAAATCAAAATGTTTTAAATAAATTTTAAATAATTTTTTTTTAAACTTAAATATTTATGCACATATCTCTATATACATTGCTCGTATAAATATAATATTATGCGAATGATGCAGGTGATGAAGGACATATTCTTATAATCATATACTAATATACAATTTATTTATGTATAATGTATATATTAGAAAGATTCGACATAGCTCTTCTTCCTATTCTGTTAAATCTTTTGGTCAAAGATTATCTTTTGAATTTTCGTGTGTGGGTTAATATGACAGTTCGACAACAGAGAGAATTCTAAATTCTCGTGCTTTAATAATCACAAAATTCACGTTTGCATGGCATGTTGTTTAATTCTAAACTAGATTTGACGAGTTCTTAATAATTGACTAATGAATTCATTAAGATTTCATTTATTCTAATACTATTTTAGAGATATATTTTTCTTAATGCAATTTTGTTAAAATATTGCATTTGTAGCTTTTAGTAACTCCTAAATTATTTTACCAATAACAGGATATATACCAAAGGTGAGGTATCTTTTAAATGGATTACTGAAAAGTTAGATTATTAACGAGGACACATATCTCTGTCAAATAAAATTAAATAATGGCATTGGGTTAATTTACCCAAACCCATAGATTTAGCATTTAGCAAGTAGATTTTTTATTTTACACCTTTTTCCCTTTAGGGAAACTATATCTTAAATTAGTAGCCTAAAAAAATTAAAGTATGGTCTAGATTCTAATCTCTGCAATTTGAGCTTTAACCAATCACATGTAGCCAAACAAACGTATCCCACACACAACAAAAATCTTGTACAACGAAGAGAAATGTGACTTTGTCTCCTATATAATTGATTTGTCACAATCAAATCCCATAAAAACTCACACCATCGAACGAATATAACCTTCCATTTGCGATGCTTTTGGTTGCTAATTAATATTTACCACCTAACTTTTACCATTGCCCTTCCTCAAAGGATAGGAAGAACAACTAAAATAAAATAACATTGGCCAAAGACTTCCTCTATTGTGTTTCAATGCGATTTGACCGAACTATGCTTTTCTTGACCACAAGATGGATATCCGACTGGTGAGATGTGTCCACGTGTCCCGGAAAATTAGGAAATGAGCGTTGGCAATGGTCCCGCGTGAAAAATGCACTATATATAAAATGAGATCCACGCCCCATTGGAATCTCAAACAAATAAATTAGACGCGTTACACACATTTTTTAATCCTTTTTTGCACCATTAATTCTAGTCTACGAAATGGGTTGAAAAACAAACAAATTATAACCACAAAGCTGGAGAGAGAGAGAGAGAGAGAGAGAGAGAGAGAGAGAGAGAGAGAGAGAGAGAGAGAGGAAGAAAGAAAGAGATGACAGTGATAATTATAAGAAACACATGAAATCCAATCTGTCCTTGCGTATCTTTGAAAAGAGAACACACGATATATACTACGTATTTCGTAGTTGTATATGTTTATATATATATATATATATTTTTTTTGAGGAAACGTGGTCGGAGCCACGGAATAACATAAAAGCCCTCACGTATGGCGGATGAATACCGTGGTTACAAAGATAAGAGTGAAAAAGAAACCAACGGAAAGAAAACAGAAATAAACTCAAACAAGCAAGGCCTAAGAAGCCGCGCGGGACCTCAACTCGCGATCATCGGCTCTAATGGCTATATATAAATGCCACAAATCGATGTTGATTACATAAACAAAACATTACTCTCTCTGTTTCTCTCTCATAGTATATAATATTCATATAATAATATTTTTAGTATAATGCAATGCAATTGTATGGTAATAATGTGGTCATGCAACTTTTTTACTTTTCAACATATACGTGTAAATTACATAACATATTCCATATCCTTTCACCCTTAACATCTCTCTCTCTCTCTCACTCTTTATCTCCAAATGATATAATAAATAATAATAGTGAAAGTGCATAGTAAAACACACCCATGCAACTTTTTTCCAGTTACCCAAATATATTATATATAAACCCACATCCCCTCTCCAGCTTCACAACACAAACACTCTCTTTCTCACTTTCTCTCTCTCTCTCTCTCTCTCTCTCGCTATAAATGGCTGATAGCACTTTGATGCCAACATACTTGACACTAACACTCGCAATAACCCGCTTAATAATCCTAACCCTAGCCAATCCCAAACCTAAACCCTTGATCGAAATCGCAGCAATGACAAAGCTAGGGCACAAAATCCGCACCGACCACGAATCCCTCAGCCTCGCCTCCAAAGACTACGGCCACATGGCCGCCGAAATCCCCGCCGCCGTGCTCTACCCGTCCTCCGCCGCAGACATCGCCGCCGTCATCAGAGCCTCCAACTCCTCGCCGCTCCCCTTCGCCGTCTCGCCACGTGGCAGAGGCCACTCCGTCCGCGGCCAGGCATTGTGCCGCGACGGAGTGGTGGTCAACATGAGGGCGTTGACTTCCGGGGTCACCATCGGCGGCGACGCGGCGTCGGGGTTCTACGCCGACGCCGGCGGGGAGGCTATGTGGTCGGAGGTCCTGAGGGTTTCGGGAGAGAGCGGTTTATCTCCGGTCTCGTGGACGGATTACCTCGATCTCTCCGTCGGAGGAACGCTTTCCAACGCCGGAATCGGCGGCCAAAGTTTCCGGTACGGTCCTCAGATCAGCAACGTCAGAGAGATGGACGTCGTTACTGGTTAGTATATTCAAATATTAGATAATTAATTTAATCGTGTTGTTGATTTGTCTTCAGTTCACACCGTCCTACTCCTAGTCGTACGTAGTAATGGCAATAAATGATAGGTCAACGATTTTGACAAAATGGAAATCTATTTATACTGCGAGTCATGTGATAAGTAAGGTATCTGTGTGTGCATGACTGTGATGATTAAATCGATATAAATTAATTGATGGATATGATATGAGGACAAATAAAACGCACAGAGGACAGAGCATACGTTTTGCGGAGAGAATATAGTCATTTTCGACAGCTTTTTTTTTTTTTTAATAATGTTGGAATGTGCAGTGTGTGGTGGGTCCCATCAGCTTGGTTTTTTAGATACCACTTGTTTCTTCCCTCCTCGCCTTCAGCACTTTTTTTTTTCTTTCTAATTTGTTTGTTCCCTTACAAATCTACAATTATTAATTAAAATATATTTCAGGGAAAGGTGATCTTGTGACTTGTTCCCCACACAAAAACTCGGAGCTGTTTTACGCTGTTCTTGGAGGACTCGGCCAATTCGGAATTATAGTCAGAGCAAGAATTGTTCTCCATCGAGCTCCAAAGAGGGTATATATTATTTTTTATTTTATTTTTCTAGTTATACTCAATTTGCTAATGTCACGTGTGAATCATTGTTAATTTTGTGGTATACAGGTTAAGTGGATACGAATGCTATACAGCGATTTGTTAGAGTTCACGGAAGATCAAGAGCGGCTGATCAAGATCAACGGTCGGAAGGACGCGAACGCTCTTGATTATTTGGAAGGCTCGCTTCTGATGAGCCAAGGATCGCCCAACAACTGGCGCTCCTCTTTCTTTCCACCGTCCGATCACCCAAAGATTATCTCCCAAGTCTCCCAGCACAAAATCATCTACTGCCTCGAAGTAGCGAAAAACTACGATGATGATTCAAAACACACCGTCGATGAGGTATACCATTATGTACTGTATATAATAATCTTGGTTCATGGTTTTTTTTTTTTTTTTTTTTTTTCACAGAAAATGGCGGCATATATATATAATGTTTTTTTTAAAACATACACTTAATTAATTTGATTTTTTTTCATTAAATCGCGTTTAATTTGAGATCGTCACATGTATTTTCGTCAAATTTAACAGATTTTTGTTTTTGGGTCTATTAGGTATATAACCAACTTAAACGTTTGTTTTTACAAAATAGCCAACGTTTCATAAATCTTAGGTAAATAGTCATTGCATTTTATTTACGCAAATTTACCTAAGATTTACGAAACGTTGCTTATTTTGCTAAACCCAAAATATTTAAGCTGGTTATTTTGCTAATTTTTTTATTTTTTTAATAGTGCAACTAAAAGTTAATATTACGTATTTTTTTCCGCGTATAAAAAAGAATAAGTATTGAAGTGTATTATTAATTTAAAAATCCTAGAAAAATATTGACAATAACCTACAACTTTTGTATATTTTTTTTCCTATAGGCAATTGAGAGGTTGCTTTTAGGGCTGAGGTACAACCCGGGATTCAGGTTCGAGAAGGACGTGCTTTACGTCGATTTTCTAGAACGAGTTCGAAGCGGAGAACATAAGCTTCAATCACAAGGGCTATGGGAAGTTCCTCATCCATGGCTTAACCTCTTCATACCGAAAACTAAGGTTAAAGATTTCAACGACGGTGTTCTCAAGGGGATCGTTCTTAAGCGCAACATTACCACCGGACCCGTCCTTCTTTACCCGATGAATCGGAATAAGTAAGTACATATATAACATTAATTAATTTTTTTAAAAATAATTATTTTAATATTATTAACTAATTGTGTTTTTTTTTTTCACAGATGGGATACCAGGACATCGGCAGTTATACCGGAGGAAAATGTGTTCTATGCCGTTGGATTTTTGCACTCGAGCGGTTTCGATGATTGGGAACTATTTGATGAGCAAAATAAGGAGATATTGCAATTTTGTGAAAGTGTTGGCATTGAAGTCACACAATATCTTCCACACCACCAAACTCAGGATGAGTGGAAAAAGCATTTTGGATCGAAGTGGAAAACCTTCAATGAGAGGAAAAATATGTTTGATCCGAAAAAAATACTTTCAAGGGGACAGAGAATTTTTAGCTACCACTAAAAGCAGCGTATCCCCAAGAAGAATATATGTCATTAGAATTAAAAGAATGTATTTTACTTAATATTCCCTTTTATTTTTGTTCTAGTTTCTATTCTCCAAATTTGTGTTGTAGAATATACTATTAAGCTAGATTAAAGTTGTTTAATTATAGATTAAGGGTTTGGTATCATAATGTACAAAAGGTTGAATGCATAAATAGAAGTAATTATTTGGTAGTTATTTATATTATAAAGCATTTCGGGCAAATATCCTTAAACTGTTACGCGAGTGGCATTTTGGTCATTATACTAATTTTATTTTAAAGTAAAAATGATCTTCAAAGCTCAAACCATTGATGTTGTAGAATATGTCTTTTCATAAAATATTATTTTAATAGGAAATCAACGCCTAAACAACATAAGATATATTTACAATATTAATTTATAACTCGAACCTGATTTAGAAATCGAGTTAATCAAATTTGGTTATAATAATAATAATAATAATAAACTGTAACAATTTCGTAAGTTTCATTAACAAAATATGACTTATAATTGAGAGTTGTTTAACTTTTCTCTAATATTTAGGTTTTTACAATAAAATTAACGAGTTATTTAAGCTGTAACTATATTTTTATGTTGAATTTAATATCTATATATACATCTATTGCTTGTGCATAAAACTTGGTTGGTTCAAATAGATAATTAATAAGAGTTTTCAATTTTTACATAGTAACTTTTAGTCTCCCGATATTTTCGAGGTTGAACCTTCTATCTATAGGCGCTTCTAAATGCGTGGGATTAAGCTCCCTTTCTAATATAATTATAAGTTTTTAGAATCGTAAATATTTATGTTTTAATCTTTAATGCTTGAGCTCCTTTTGATCTGAGCCTATGATTGGTGCTCCGAAGTTTCCTTTGGTTCTTCGCGGCTCGAGCTCTCTTAGCTATTTGTATTAGTTAATGATATTTCATAGACTAACAAAATTAGCACATAAAATTTGTAACATTTTTTTTTAGTTTTTTGTGTCATTATTATCTCTATTTATTAAAAATATTGTGTTTATCTTTCTCAAACAACTGCGCTAAACAGATCCTTCATCAAAGTACTCATGTTGGTTAAATAACACTTTCCAGATTTGGTTTTGTAACTTTTTGAGGGAAAGAGATCCTTAATACTCATTCCAAATAATTAAGATTACTTCTAATTAAACAGACCCCAGCCAACCTAAATTTGAAAGATAATTTTAGACATGAAATCTTGCAGTGTATCATTTGTTTCTCTTAATTTATTAATACAACTCACTTAATTCATTTGAGATGCACTATCCGTCAGGAAAAAGAAAAAAGGAAAGAAAAAAAAATCATGTTTTAAAGAAGTAACAATATTATAAACTGTAGAAAATAATTATAAAAAGAATGACTAATAATAATGCTCAATATATCTCACCTTTTTCTCTTGATTTCCATGAAAAAAACAATGAACAACTTTTTACAAAACTGTTGGTCGGCCGGGGGCATGTGTGTTCATATTCATTTATAATTATATAATATATTTTTAATTTATTAATCATTAACACCGTTTTTAAATAAGAAAATCCTGTATACAAATTAGGTCAGATACAGTCAATTATTGGATTAGATTTCTAGGTCTACCTTCACTAACTCTGTGTGTATTAAAATAAGTATTTGTCATGAAACAAGTGACGATAATCAAAAGTACATATACTTAGCAATGAATAATTTTCTTCCACAAGATTGGCCTAAAAAAATATAAAGAAAAAAAGACAGCCTAATTTACAAGTCTTGTTTGTGGCAAACAGAATGTTTGTAAATCTTATTGCAGCCACCAGGCAATCAGGGGACACAAAAGAAGCAGCCACATATTTCATTTTTCTTTAATATATAAATTGCTTTTCTTTTTATAATAAGGGTAAATTAATGAGAGAATAATATATCCCACTTATAAAGCTTGTGGTAAACAAGTCCACAAAAGCTGAACAAAGTGAAGCATAAGTTAAAGCAAATTAAATCCATATGTCAATGGAAATGATTATCTCTACGTAATACTTTTTTTTATAGTTAATCTTAATCATATTGCACGTGGTGATCTTTATGTATGTCTAGTAAACTCACTAAAATAAATATGGCCTTACTTTAGCCTACAATAAACACAGCTTTTTTTCAACATATTATTATACATATATACATACATATTATATATGTGATCCTAAAGTCACCCCCTAGCTATAGCTATTATCATGCATATATGCCTAAATTGCTGGCTTAATTGATGAGAATAATTACCAGACGCTATAGATTGGGTCGTGTGTTTCCTTGTTGGCTCGCTATGATTACAACGACAAAAGAAGAAGCTAATTAAAGACGTATTAATAAAATGGTAGCGCAATCATAACCTTGTGGTTTACACATTTACACATAATTTATCAATTTATTTTTTACCAGACGGTGTTAGTCTCTAAATTAATTTAGATTAAATAAATATTATACAATTTAAGTATTTCAATATTTTCACTTAAAAAATAAACACTCAAACAAATTACCTAAAATGTATTAACTATTGAGACAATTTGTTTTGACCATTTAAGTCATTTTCATAATATATAATATTATTTTTCTAATGAAATAAACATATTTAAAATGTTTTACAACGGTTCGGAAGTCATTATTATTTTTCATATATTTAATAAACATATTTTTTTTTTTAATAAAATAAAACTTTGGTAGAATTTTAAAATAAATTAGGGGATTAGTTAGTTGCAACAAAATTTTCATTATTATTTCGTGCTCCACTCATGTATAAAGTAGTATTTTGGATATCAACTAGAAATGCATTTTGTTATATTATTTCATGGACAAATTAATTATAGAAGACTAATTATATGTTTGTTTTGTAAATCACTACATTAATATAGTTGAGTTAAACCAACATAAAACGGTGTAAACATATATTAGGTAACATTGACAATAGTTTATCTTAACTATTCGTGATTTTAACACAAAATAAAGCCAATAGATTCATACGCTAAAACAAATATCAGTTTTCTTTCTGAATTTAGTGTATATTTAGATCTTAAAACTTTATAAAATCATCATTTTTTTCTCACACGACCTAAAAATTTGTGATATTAGTTTGTGTGAAAGTTTCATATCTTACTATGCTTTGCGGCCTCAAAGAAAGATAGTTCGAGATAAAAGATAAAACTTTATAATATACACGTTTACATATATTCGATCATTACAACATAAAGTGCAAAATCAAATTATGGCAGTATTAATGCGAGGAGACATGAAAGCTGGTTTTAGCCCCCACGGAGAGTCTTTATATATAATCATAATAAATAGTTGTGTATGTTTCGCATATCCTTTTTGCTTTTTCAATTTTGTGTGATGTTGAATTATTTCTATTATTTTCATAGATTTTGCTTCAGACAAGATCCGAATATTCACACACTGCAAAGATTTGTTGGTGTCTATTATGAGAAAGTACATGCACTTGCACACGTGAAAATACTTTGTCTCCAACAATGGATTCCATACGCAGAAATGAGATATATTATTCATCTATATCCCTCTTAGCTGTTAGCTAGTGTGTAATTAATATTAAAAAGCTTACACTAAAAAGCAATATGCATATCGCAAGGGGATTTGATTTGGCAGACAGATATCATATATATATATATATATATATATATATACTAATATAGTATATATATATAGTATATATATATAGTATATATATATATATATGACTTTAGAGAAATTATGTTCATCATCGCTCTCAACTTATGATGTGGTATTGATACACTAATTTTCAATGAGACCCCACTTATTTTCACTACATACACGTACCGATATGAAGATCATATTTCATTAAGGAATTAAACATGAATATCAATTGCTATGAAGATTAAGACGAAAATACATTTGATAAATTTTAGGACGATATTTCATCAAAATTAAGTATACTTTTAATAATGGTGATATTTATGACCAATGCCCTTCTCATGTTTAGTGATATAAACTAGTGGTCTATATATGCATATTTAAGTATAAACAATATGGCACCGCCACCAAAGTTGGGTAGCTTAAGTGGTGAGCCGATAAACTCGATCAAGTCAAGGTTGAGAACTTTGACATGCTGATGAAGTTTCATATTTGATATTAGAGAAATATCTCAAGACTCAAAGATCACGGATCTTATGATACGTTTTTGGTGGACTCAGATGATTCTTACATATTTATCGAGTATATCTGTTTAAATGATGTGCTCGCCTCAAATTATAAATGCATATCTAATAAATCCAAAACTCTACGAGACCCATATGTTTTTACTAAAACGAGAATATTTTACTATCTGGAATTCATACAAGTCATTTTTGAATAATAATAAAAGATTTGTAAACAACTAGCTTACTTACAGAGGAGACTTTTAAATTATAGCTCAACTATAAATTTATTTAGGGAAATAGCTCATAATTCTCATACTTCCAAAATTGCCATTGGTTTCATTAACTTCGTTCTTATTTGTTTGTTAATTCCAAATTTTTTTTCTAGTTATTCATCATCGGATTTGAATCATTGAATCGTTCGCTAAATCGAAGACAAGAATTTTACTTTTTCGAATGGTATATAATATTTACTATCGAATAACCGGACTGTAAATATTATTTACCATTAAAATTATCTTGCGATTTGCAACCAGGATATTCGACGACTCATTTGGAATAAATGTTTATGATTGTCGATTTCGTAGATGTTCTTCTATTTTGCTTATATTATCTGTTTGTCTAGGTTAGTCATTTAATCATTCTTAGTTTCTGTTTGTCTAGTGTAGGTGTTTAGGTTCTTTAGTTTCATAAAACTTTGTTCTTATTTGTTTGTTAATTCCAAATTTTTTTTCCAGTTATTCACCATCGGATTTGAATCATGGAATCGTTCGCCAAATCGGAGACAAGTATTTTTCTTTTTTGAATGGTAAATAATATTTACTATCGAATGACCGGACTGTAAATATTATTTACCATTAAAGTTTCAGAGCTTCGGTTATGGTGCTCTATGGGTTAATTGAATTGAAAATAATATTTACCATATTTTATAGTTAATCTAACAGAGAATTGATCGGAGATGCGGGCTAGGGTTTCGATTATGGAGTTCTATGGGTTAATCGAATAGAATATAATAATATTCACTTACCATTTTTTCCAAGTCTGAGAACGGATACGTCTTCGTCGGCTTCGGAAGTGGCGAAATCAGAAAATTGGTGGCAGAAAAAGAGTCAGAGGCAATATCGGAGGATTGAAGGATTCGAAATCGACGGAGAGTTCGGAGGCAATATTCGAGGATTGAAGGATTCGGAGTCGGAGGCGAAAATTTTGGTGTGTATTTGATGAGGGGTAAGATAGGAATATAATATTGTTTGATAGTGGATTGCGCTAATTATCTAATTTAAGTGATAGTTGGACTAAAATTTTAAAAGAGGTGGCTAATTTTGACTAGATACCTAACCGGCCTAATAATAAATAAATAAAAAGCTCAACAAATTGTCCCTTGTTTATCAGGCTTTGATCATCACACACCATAGACATATTCTTGCCTGAGTAGATATTAATTTCACCGCCTCGTTTTAGTCAAATCCATTTTAGATTCAATTTTTTTTTCCTTTTCATAATTTTTTTTTAAAATTATTCATTTAATAAATTGTTATCTGTTGAGATTCTTATAAGTATAATTTTTAAACTTTTATTACTATTTTGGATTCTATTTAACTTTATTTAATATAAAAAAATTTAATTTTAAAGGAAAATACTGTTTAATATTTGATAAAACGCGGAATATTACACTTAAGAAAAAGGGACATTTCATTATGTAGGACTAAATTAAGGACCATTTTTAATTTCCTACTATTTTAAAAAATTTACCAAACTAGGACTAGTAAAAAAAAGTCAAATGAGAGATAACAAAATTCTACCTATTATACCCTCATACTAATTACCCCAATAAAATCTCTTTTTTTTTTCTTTTTCCCGGTAAAAGAAATTTTTTTTTTACTAGTCTTAGTTTGGTAAATTTTTGGAAAAAGTATGAAATTGGAAATGGGCCTAAATTTAGTCCTACTTTTGGCAATTACCTTAAGAAAAATGTTATTTTTGTAATATCCCATCCTAATTTTACTACAACCGAACCCCAATGATCTTTTAAAGACGGGCCTGAAATTGAACTCTCCTTATCGGCCCAATTGATCTTTTTACTACAATTGATATCATTCTTTTGTAAAGTTTAATAATATCAGCCGAGACCCGCTAACCCGGCCTTAAACGGGCCAGTTTATATCCCTTCAAAACGGGTTAACGGGTATCGGAACCTCTCTCTCTCTCTCTCTCTCTCGTATCTTTGTTCTTGAATGAATCGAATTGGCGATTCGAATGCTAGAAGATTCGCCGATCAATTTCACGGGGCTCGGACCAGGTATGTCTTAGTTTAGTGTTTCTGAGTTTCGAAGATTATTTATGTGATGCTTAGTCCCATTTTCTTAGGGCTCTCTCGATCCAATGAACATGAACGCTGTTCAGGAAAACTTTGCTACTAAACCTCTGTTTGGTTGTAACTTGCTTTGCTTGCACGAAGGTTCATCATATACCGTATGAGTATATATAACTTCTCAATTTGATTCTCTGGTACTGATATTCTCTTTCTCTGTTCTGGTTCAAAGGTTAATAGCCACAAACGATACAAATCAGGAAAGCAAAAAGTTCTCATCGTCACCGCCAGGTAATGTTCAAACTCTTATGCTCTTCTTTTAGCTATTGATTTCGTTGACTGACATTATTGAAGTTATGATTAGAATTGTGTAATCGCAACGACGGTGATGGCCGGGAAGTACAGCAGACCCAAATCTCGAGCTGTCCTGTTTTCGGTCCCATTCGTTCTCTTCTTCGTCTACATCGTCACCACTTCCCGAAACTTCGATCTCCACCACCGTGCTCAGAAACCGGAGACGAGCTTCTTAGCGTCTCTGGACCGATTCCTTCTCTCGCACCCACCTCCGTATCGCCACTCGTCCGTCTCAGACGATGATCTCGACGGCCTAATCTCCTCCGCAGAGGCGCGGAGGCTTAACGCGGAGCCTCACTCCCCGGCGGTGAGGGTGTTCGTGTACGACATGCCGTCCAAGTTCACGTACGACCTTCTGTCACTGTTCCGAGACACTTACAGAGACACCTCGAACCTGACCTCAAACGGGTCACCCGTGCACCGCCTCGTCCAACAGCACTCCGTCGACTACTGGCTCTGGGCGGACCTGATGGCGGCGCCACGTCAGCGATCTCCGTCGGTGGTGAGAGTGGAGCGACCCGAGGAGGCCGATTTGTTCTACATCCCTTTCTTCACGACCATCCCGTTCTTCCTCATGGAAAAGCCGCCCTGCAAAGCCCTCTACAGGGAGGCTCTGGAATGGGTGACGGGTCAGGCTCCGTGGAAGAGAAGCCAAGGGAGAGACCACATTCTCGCGGTTCACCATCCTTGGTCCTTCAAGACCGTTCGCCGCTTCATGAAGAACGCCATTTGGCTTCTCCCCGATTTGGACTCCACCGGAAACTGGTACAAGCCGGGCCAGGTCTTCCTCGAGAAGGATGTCGTTCTTCCTTACGTTGCCAACGTGGACCTCTGCGACGCCCAATGCATGGCCGCCACCGAGTCCGCGAGGACGACGCTGCTCTTCTTCCGCGGAAGGCTTAAAAGAAACGCCGTGAGTGCTTCGCCTGTTTTTGCCTTTGCTTACGTGACAAGTATTTATATCAGAAAATTAGGAAAATAACCAACTTAAACGTTTGACATTGCTAAATAGCCGACATTTGGTAAATCTTAGGTAAATAGCCGTAAATAATGACGTGACGTGGCCTAATATATGGAGGTTGCTATTTATCTAAGATCTGCGTCTGTAAATACATGAAAATGGCTATTTACGTAAGATTTATCAAACGTTTAAGTTGGCTATTTTCCTAATGGACCCTATTTATACATATGTGATGTTGTTTTTTGGCAGGGTGGGAAAATAAGAGAGAAGCTGGTGAGAGAGCTGAGCGGGATCGAGGGTGTGAGAATAGAAGAGGGGTCGGCGGGAGAGGCGGGGCGACTGGCGGCACAGACTGGGATGAGAAAGTAAAACTTGCTTCTTCGATGTTACACGCTCTTAAAAAAGGAGTGATATTGATATTATGGTTGACAGGTCAGTGTTTTGCTTGAGCCCGGCTGGGGACACGCCCTCGTCGGCCAGACTGTTTGATGCGATTGTGAGCGGATGTATTCCGGTGATAGTCAGTGATGAATTGGAGCTTCCTTTCGAAGGAATCATAGATTATAGGAAGGTATGTCCTTCCTTTTTTTTTTTTTTTTTTCCTTACCCTCACACACACTCATCTTTGCTTTACAACTCCTCGGTAATTGTGTGTGTGTGTGTGTGTGTGTAGATTGCTATATTTGTGTCGTCGAGCGATGCAGTGGAACCTGGTTGGCTTATAAACTTCCTGAGACGAATAAGTGGAGACGAAATCAGGGCAATGCGGAAGAATATTGGCAAGGTAAGAAGAGAGTGTTTGTTTAAAAGAATGTGAATGGAAAAATATAAGAGGAGAGTGATGTGATGCGTTGCAGTACTCGAGGCATTTCGTGTACTCAAGTCCAGCTCAACCGTTGGGTCCGGAAGACTTGACTTGGAGAATGGTACAGCAATGCATTTTGATGTTATTAAGACAGGTCAAATAGTAGTTTTTTTGGGGTTTGATACAAGACAAGAATTCAACAGATTGGTGGGAAGTTGGTGAATATAAAGCTTCAGACTCGGAGATCGCAGCGCGTTGTCAAAGATTCCAGAAGCATTTGCAGCTGCGATTGCAGGCGCTCCTCAAATCAAACTCAGCTCCGAGGATGAAGATGAAGATGGAATCTCTTCTTTTGGGAATCACAAACGGAGAAAAGAGCCAGGCTTTTTGAGTTTAGTTTACTCATTTGGCTTTTGACACGTCAGAGATCTGAGAATTGATTTCTTTCAGCGAGCAGGTTGTACAAATATACAGGTAAAGCTCTACTCTTTCTTTCTCTGCCTGCTTGGTCCTTCGTCGTGTGGTCGTTTAGCCTTTTCAGCTTTTCTGTGAGGTGAAACTTTTTCAATTTTTTTTTTCAAATGGCTTGTTTTGAAATGATGAGAGCATTAGCACGGAATTGAAACTGAAACTTCGATTTGTAGTAGCCTCTATCCAGTTCAATTGATTGGTTGTAGCACGTGAAAATACTTTGTCCCCTTGAATGGATTCTATACCCAGAAATGATGATATATGTGATCTCTATCTCTCTTAGCTGTTAATTTTGTAAAGCTAACACTGAAAAGCAACTCATAATGTATGATGTGGTATTGAATATCGATATTGTATAATGAGACCCACTTAGTTTCAACAAATACACGCATACTTTAATAGCGCTGATGAACATAAATTTTCATCAAGAAATTAGACATGAATATCGATATTGATTAGATAAAATATAGTCAAGTATATGGTAATATTCTATTTATGTTTCATCATAAATTTGATTATGGCTAAAATGAAATTTATTCATATAATTTTTTTATGATGGTGATAGAAATTTTTAGTTCACTTAAATTGGCTCTCGGGTGCATTCCAAGTTTCAGCGATTATACAAAAGGCAAAATTCATAAAACAAATGCATATTATGTTGTAATCTCAAGTCTCAACAAGGACGATGGCATATCTCTTATAGCGTCTCATTCGATCGAGGAATGTCTTCCATTAATAAGTACATACCCTCAAGTGTTCAAAAATCTCGGATACCTTTGGTCGGCTCAAATGTATATTCTCTGATATTCATATCATAGAGTATATCTTGATCAACGTGATTACATCGTGAAAATATCTCCACGATGATGTGCTAAATCTCAAATGCATATAAGCTTATGTCACGAGGGGCTAAGTCTCGAACCCTAACAATCACGAGGCAAAAATCTTGACCTCATGCCTCCTCTCTATGTTCTTAAGTGATACTCGTACCTTAGACTAAACCAATACACTTTTACTATATTAAATCATACAAAGGTGAAGAGTCATCTGAATCAAATAGCTCAACAAATCCAATTTCTGTGCGAATTTTAACCTTCTCTGTTTTTCACCCTCCCTTTTTAGTTAAAATCCAATTTTAATTGATTTTTTTTTTCTTTAGTTTTCCTTCAATTGTGGCAAAATATTTTTCATCATTATAAAAAACAAGTTTTGTATATGTATTTGTGTGTGTGTGTGTGTGTGAGCGTTTTAATAAAATTGAGTTATATGTTAGTTGTGGAAATTAGTATTCTTTTCAATTTAATTCCCGAGATATTTAGTTTATTTCTTTATTTCGTAAGTATATGTTTTTTACAGCATTTTATTTTTTATTACAGTTTTATTTAGCCTTTTTTTTTTCCTTGTTTACGGTTTAATATTAAAATAAGTGGAAAACCGTATGAAATTAAAAAAGTATGAGATATTTTAGGAATTAACAACTTCAATGACATTTTTTTTACATTTGCCCCTTTTGAATTTTACAACAACCCCAAGCTTGTTCATCTTTACGAAAACAAGACTGGGCTTGACTTCCTTCTTACTATATCGGCCCAATTAAATAGGCAGTGATCGATTGCTATCCAACGAACAAAACCGGTCTCTGTCTGATAATCCGACAACAAACAAACTACTTTTGATTTCCATTTCCATGGCGTTATCGCTGTCACTGAATCCACACTCCACTTCTCTCTCTTCTTCGCCGTCTCACTCATCGTTCTCTCTCGTCTTTCTCCGACCAAAGCCTCACTTCTCTTACGCTGCGAAGCCTCTCGGCGGATTCAGAGTCCGTTGCTCTCAGGGACTCGCCGACCCCGACACCGACCGTCAACCACAGCAACCTCGACGAGTCGAAGCGGTTCAAAGGAAGAAGAGAAAGCCAAAACCGAGCTTCCTCGACCAAATTCAGGAGAAGTGGTCTGTCAAGGCTGGGTCTCAGAGAGAGACTTTTCCGTGGCAAGAAGAACCGCCGGAAATTGGACAAGAGAAATCACCGGCGACGAGGATCGAAGCGAAATCTCCGGTATCGAGTGGCTCAGTGAGTTCGCGGTTTACGAGCCGTGTGGCTTCTTCTTCAGCTCCTTGGGCTCACGGAAGTGGTGTGATTGGTAAACCCTCTGATAAACCCCAAATCGATACAAAACCTAAAACCAAAGGAAATGCGGGTATAATTGATCCGAAGATCTCCGTTCGTGTTGTTGATAGAGAATCTGATTCGAGAAAAAGCAGTGGGACTCAAGCGGGGATTAGTTCTTCTAGAGAGGAAGTGAGAAAGATCGAAACTGGCAGAAAGGTTGTTTCTTTGAGTGAAACCCTGAATGGTGGAAATTTGGAGAGCTCTGGTTACGATTCAGACGAAATCAATGAGAATGTGTGGGAATCGGAATCAGATGATGAAAGAAAGATTGAAACCAGAGAAAGGAAAGTTTCTTTGAGCGGAACCGGAAGCGGGTATGCCCAAGATGGTGTTTTGGAGAGTTCTGATTACGATTCAGAGGATGAGAATGTGTGGGGATCGGAATCAGAGGAGGAGACAACGATCAGAACCGACGTAAAGGCCAATACTTTGAGTGAAACCCGAAATGGGTACTCGAAAGCTGGTATTTTGGAGAGTTCTGGTTATGATTCAGAGGATTTCGATGAGGACGAGTTAGAATCAGAATCGGATTCGGAATCACTGGAGGAGAGAAATATTGAAACCGGCAAAAAGGGAGTTTCTTTGAGTGAAACCCAAAACAGGTACACCAAAGATGATATCTTTGAGAATTCTGGTCATGAGTTGGAATCGGGGGAAAAGGCGAGACAGAAGTGGAAGAGGAGTAACACAGCGGCGGCGGAGACGAATCTGCCGGAGCACGAGCTGAGGAGGCTGAGGAACGTTTCTCAGAGGATGCCGAATCGCATCAAAGTCGGGGCTCGGGGAATAACCCAGGCTTTGGTCGACACGATCCGAGACAGATGGGAACTGGACGAGGTCGTGAAGCTCAAGTTCGAAGAGCCTCTCTCCCTCAACATGAGAAGGACTCACATGATCTTGGAGGTTCGTTCAATTTCACTTCGTGGTAAAGTTTGTGATCCATTCATTAAAGCTTAGTAGTTTTACTGCCCTGAATTGTATCGAGATAATCACTGTTCGAGGAATTATAGACTTGGGGCTCTAGGAGATATAGAGAGTTTAATATATATATATATATATAGAGAGAGAGAGAGAGAGAGAGAGAGAGAGACTAATCGCACTTAATTGCATTCATATTTCCCTTTAACTTCTTTATCCGAGCTTTGCCATTTTTGTAACACTCTGTCTTTCTCTCAGAGTAAAACCGGAGGCGTGGTTATATACAGATCGGGAAGTTTGTTGGTCTTGTATAGAGGAATGGCGTACAAGCTTCCGTGCGTACAGTCATACACCAATTCCAAAACCCACGACGAGAACGCGCAAGAATCGGGTAAAACTCCGATCCGCGCAGAGCATCTCAACGGTCTATCCGACAAAGAAGTCAAGCGGTTGAACGAGATGAACGAGATGTTGGAGGATTTGGGGCCGCGGTTCGCTGACTGGTCGGGGCGGCCTCCATTGCCGGTGGACGCGGACGCTCTCGCGCCTGTGGTTTCAGGCTACAAGACTCCTTTGCGAGTCCTCGCTCACGGTGTCAGACACTGCGTTCGCAACGAAGAGATGACCATATTCCGTAGAACCGCCAGAACTATGCCACCTCATTTCGCTCTGGGTAAGTATTGAATTCAAGGCAGGCACTTTGTGCTTCTTTTTTTTTTTCCATGTTCTCCGAGTAAACTAGTTTCACGCAACGCTGTTTTGTGAATAGGTCGGAACCGAGAGCTTCAAGGCCTTGCTCAAGCTATGGTGAAGCTTTGGGAAAAGAGTGCGATCGCGAAGATCGCAATCAAACGCGGAGTAGAGAACACGCGCAACGAGATCATGGCAGAGGACCTCAAGGTGACGGAAATCTGAATCATGAACAAGTTTTTTTTCTAAATTATTTTATTTTTAAAATCTTACTATTCTTGTTATGTTACAGAGGTTGACAGGAGGTACATTGGTTTCTAGGAACAAGGAATATATCGTGTTTTACAGAGGAAACGACTTTGTTCCGACCTCTGTCACGGAGGCTTTGGAGGAGAGAAGAAAGATGAGAGATCTCATGCAAGACGAGGAAGAGCGAGTCCGACAAACCGCCTCGGCCTTCTTCGAACACAAATCGAAAGCTTCGGCCGAGCAATTTGTGGCCGGAACTCTCGCGGAGACCAAAGCCGCCACCGCTCGCTGGGGAGGCCGACCGACCAGCAAAGACTTCGAGAAGATGGTCAAAGACTCGTCCGTCTCGAGATTGAAGGCCATTATCAAACATCTCGAGAAGAATCTCGTGCTTGTGAGTGCCGACAATATTTATGATGAAATGGTTAAAAAAATGGATTTATTTTTTAAAATAAATGCAACAACCTTTTTTTTTTAGGGTAAAGGAAATCTCACTAGAGCCGAGAAAGCGCTGGCGAAGGTGCAGAAGGATTTGAAGCTGTCAGATCTCCCGGACGACTTGGAAATCTTGACGGAAGAGGAGAGAGTTTTGTTTCGGAAGATGGGTTTGAGCATGAAACCGTTCCTGCTTCTCGGTGAGGTTTTAAATTATCGGGTTTTTGCATGAAATACAACGACAGTTTGGTGATTTTTTTTTTCCCTTGGGGGATCTCTCAGGAAAGCGAGGGTTTTACGGAGGTACGATAGAGAACATTCACTTGCATTGGAAACACCGAGAGTTGGTGAAAGTGATAATGAAAGCGAAGCATCTCGAGCACGTAAAGCATGTCGCGGTTCGTCTCGAAGCTGAAAGCGGAGGAGTTTTGGTTTCGGTGGACGAAGTTATGAAAGGCTTTGCGATCGTGTTGTACCGAGGGAAGAACTATCGGATGCCTGATAAGCTCCGACCACCGACTTTGCTGACGAAAAGGCAGGCTTTGGCTCGGTCTAAAGAAGTCCAGCGCCGCGAGGTTTTGCCTTGTTAAACAAGTCACCTTTATTTTTCTTAGAAAATCAATTTTAAAATTTCATATGTTTCTGTTGGTTTTTTCAGGCATTACGGCGTCACATCTCTGACTTGAAAGAGAGGATCGAGTTGCTTAAGTTGGAATTGGTGGGCACAATGATTTACACATTCGAACATTTTTTTGTTGCTTCGGCCTCAAGTAAATTGAATAGATTTGATAATTGTATGATTGAATCAGGACGAAAAGGAATCGGGAAACGTAGAGACCGTTGACGATGGGAATGTTACGTTCTCAGTGGAAGAAGAAGAAGAATATTCGTTTTCATCCGAAGATGATGAGGTAAAAGCTTTCTATGAACAACATTCTCTTTCGTAGCAGATAAAGACACCCCTGAATCATTGTTTTATTTGATCTGTCTTCAGGTTGACGAGGAAGACTCGTATCTCGAATTACACGACTCTGATAGCGATGATCATGAAGAAGACTATTTTGAAGATTAAGAAACTGCCACCGGAGAAATTGTCGCTGTTTTGAGGTCAGCTCAGTGATTATTGTTAATCCACGCTTGAAAGGCCACCAAGGACATAGCTTCAGTGGTAAATATTTCAAGTTTCAAAAAGAGCATTTCCAAAGTTCTTGACGAGTTGTGTGAGAAAATTTGTAAAAAATAATACCCCATAAAGCTTTCACCTTATTTAACTTATTATAGAAAATTAAATGATGAGCAACAAAATTAGGCTGTGTTACAAATATAATTTATTCCTTTGATTATCATCCCTAATTTGATAAATTCAAGTTTCTTCGCACTTCTGTGTAAAAAAAAACCAGACAGTGTATAGAAACGATGAACATATATATCTGTACACACGTTGGCGCAATCAAAATGTTATATAAAGAGATCATGCAAATTATTACAATACATATATATATATATATATATATAAAAAAAAAAAAAAAAATCCCCTCGACCGAAGCTACTCAGTTAAATGAAGTTTAGACGCCAATAGTCCAACTCTGAATGCGACTCGCTCAAATCGAGCCTGAAAATTGCAGACGAATGCGCAAAGAAATGAATGATATCATGTGATTTAGACCGTTTGATATCAATTTTGTTACCTCATGCTCTGTGATGGTCTAGAAAGAAAAAAAAAATATATTAATTTCAGAATTGCAAATAGAAGAATCAAGAGAGTACTGTTCAGGGTTCAAGAACTAGGCCGAGCAGACTTGTCGTAGTCCAAGTTTGACTTTATGAAGTCAACGACAGTCGAAGCTAGCTCGGTTTGATGCGACGTGTACCCATGATCGGCTCCGTCGACGATGTGTAGCTTGTGGTTCGGTATTATTTTTGCAAACTCCAAAGCATCTTCCACAGGAATTATTTCATCCTCCGATCCGTGGATTGTCAAAACCCTAAAAACGTTACGCCCACGACCAACTTATTAGAAAAAAAAAAAATCAAACATACCCGAGTTGCAGTGAATTACCATACGTACCATTTTAATACTTTATCCAACAAAATTTTAAACAAAATGTCTCAAGTGTAATATGTAAATAAAAAGCACATTTGAATGACCTGCAATCTTTGTGGATCTGAAGACACGCCAAGCGCATATCAGTGCTCAAACGGTCCATCATACCTTCTTCGGTCACACGGTATCTGATATTAACTCACCGTACCTGATCAATGGTCCTCATGAACAACTTGCGTCATATTTGCATTCTTTTTGTCAGCAAAGCATGTGTTCATTATTATTTATCCAATAAAAATTATACATATATATATATATATATATATATATATATATATTGGGTTCATCATCACCATCTTCTCTAACGAAGAGAGAGAAAATGAGAATCCCTCCATTGATTCATTGATAAGTGTACGTACATCTTTTTCTTTTTTTTTTTGCAATTATTATTATATTATTGTTGACCAAAGATAACCAATTAGTTTAATATTGTTGAGACACGAAAAATATTAATTTTAATTTAGGAGACTTATGAATCAAGTCTTTAATATTCTTTTGAGTCCCTACAGAGCCGTTTGACTAGACCCGTCGCTGCTGCGGGCGGCGTCTTTGGGAGACTTTATACGACGGTTTTAAAGCATTTGTCGTCCAAATCTCTGTTTTTGCAACCGTTGTCTAAATTCCGTGGTGGAAGTAACATGTTGTAGTAGTGACATGGACGATCAAATACTCTATTAATTTGATTTTTTTTAAAAGAAATATATAATGTAATATGTGCCTGCACGTCCAAGGATTTCGACTTTCTAGTAAGTAAACATTTTTTTTATTTAAAAAAAGAAAAGAAAAAAAGAAAAGCAGAGTGGTGTGATACGATCATATAGTTTTTTGTGATACGGTTTGGCTGTAAATAAATATAGAAGTATTAGATTTGTGCACATACAATCGTATGTCTTGTTTTCTTCTCCTCCTCGGATATATTTTGTGATTCTCGGAGGATTATTTTTTTTGTGGTCTCTCATTCTAAATTCAACAAAAAAAAAAAAATAGCAGATTTAGCCAAAGTCAACTGAAATCGCCCACCGTTTTTATCGTGGGATTTTCTATTTACGTTGATACATGTCTTGCTATATCTAAACATCTTTATACAAGAGTCAGCCAGTGTCTGAGTAATCTGTGTCCGAGAGTGAAAAAAAGTACAGCGAGAAGGTTCATCCTTCTTCTTCCTCGGAGCCGTGCTTTGGCGGCGCCAGAATAAAGTGCCCCGCCGATACGGAGCCAATCCGGCCCGATCATCATTTCTCGCGGTTCCTCGATTCTCGGGACTGTGGAAACTCTCCTCATGTTCCTCACACTCTTCCGGCAGGTAAAAAAAAAAAAAAAGCTTTCGTCTTTGTGTTTTCTATCTAGCAATTTCGTGTTTTCTTTTCATCTTTTTCCTTGTTTAGAAGATCTAGTACTGCTCGGCTATATAAATGATTTACTTCATCGAGATCACTTATCGATCTGTGTTACTTGAATTCAGTCCAATTAGCGTAATTCTTATGTTGACTTTTTTATGGATGGCTTAAGACATTTGTTTTGGCGTGTAGGAGCGACGAAGAGCATTTTTTTAGCCCATTGAGTGAATACGGGCAAGACAATTCTGATACGGATTATATTAGCGGAATCGTGAGTGTACAGAAGAGGGAAGCCTCGATGTCACGGAGCCACAGCCGCGTCGCCGGTCAAGAGCTTGTTTTAAAAAAGCTCGACCCAACGGCGCCCGATCACGACCCGTGCGAGTGCTCCGACGAGCTCGTCTCGTCTCTGCAAACGCCTCTGGACTTCGAGAAGAACGGTCTGCTGTGGTATCCGCCGCCGCCGGAGGACGAGGACGAGGAGGCCGAGAGCAACGAGCTATTCCTTGACGAGGACGAGGACGAAGAAGATTACACGTCCGCGTTCTTCTCCACCGATAAACAGAGCGAGGCTCCCAGGGCCGTGGTTCAGAGCCCTCGTGTCTCAGCTTTTACAAGGAGAAGGTTTGACGGTCGGTCAAGAAGACAACGCAACCAAGGACTGGCTTGACATAGTCACGGATTTGGCGTGGCAAGCCGCGATTTCCGTGAAGCCCGATACGAGTAGAGGGGGTAGCATGGACCCCGGTGATTACGTAAAAGTCAAATGTATAGCTTCAGGAAGTCCAAGCCAAAGGTAAAATTCCGTTTTTTTTTTTTTTTCTTTCCCAATTTTTAAGTTCCTTGATATATACGATCTCATAGAATATGTTACATATACGCAGTTCTCTTGTAAAGGGCGTAGTTTGTACGAAAAATATAAAGCACAAGAGCATGACCTCACAGTACAAAAATCCCCGGCTGATGATTTTAGGAGGAGCTTTGGAATATCAAAGAGTTCCGAATCAGCTCGCATCGTTTAATTCTTTGCTACAGCAGGTCGGTCGCTTCTTCGGACCTTGAACTTCAATCGCATATTATAAATAAGCTTCTAATACTAGTATTTATATTTTTTCACTACAGGAAAACGATCATCTGAAAGTGATCATTTCGAGGGTCGAAGCTCACCGCCCGAACGTCCTGCTCGTTGAGAAGAGCGTGTCTTCATATGCACAAGAGTATCTACTCTCGAAGGAAATATCGTTGGTGCTGAACTTCAAAAGGCCTTTGCTGGAGCGTATATCGAGGTGCACCGGCGCTCTGGTCACACCATCGGTCGATAGCATCTCCACCACTCGATCCGGGCACTGTGAACTGTTTCGGTTGGAAAAGTTTTCCGAAGAACACGAGCCTAGCAATCAATTCAACAGAAAACCGTGTAAAACATTGATGTTTTTCGAAGGATGTCCTAGGCGTCTGGGTTGCACGGTAATAACACGTTTTTAAGTCTCTAAGTGAGTCTGTAATCCAACCAGTCTTATTTTTTTTATCCGATTAATTAATCGTAGCAAAATCGCTGTAGGTCCTTCTCAAAGGCGCTTGCCGTGAGGAACTGAAGAAGGTTAAACACGCTGTTCAGTACGCAGTTTTCGCAGCGTATCATTTATCCCTCGAGACTTCATTTCTTGCAGACGAAGGTGCTTCCCTGCCAAAGATGGTTCAGGGACAGCCGATAGACAGCCCCAACGATGGACCCGCATCTAATATGGGCTTAGGCTTGTCTTTGAATGAGTCCGATGAAAGAAAGGACTCGGACATCGAAACTCCTTTCCAACCCGGATCTCAAGCAACCTCGCCTTTCGGGGAAGACTTGGCGAAATCCGAAAGGCTGTCAGAGAGTGAGGTTTCGAGCGAGTACTTCTCGGTATCCTTTTCTAGTCGCTGCGTACTAAAAGGAACTGTATGTGAACGCTCTCGCCTTATGCGCATCAGGTTCTACGGCTGTTTCGACAAGCCTCTGGGGAGATATCTGCGCGATGACTTGTTTGACCAGGTAATCTTGATCTTTTTTGTGGAATTCTTGGGCCGCGACGCAATCGATTAACACTGTTTTTTTTTGTTTTTTTTCTCGGTGCTAGACAATGCGCTGTAGATCATGTAAAGAAACGGCGGAAGCCCATATGTTGTGCTACACCCATCCGCAGGGGAATCTGACGATCAATGTGCGGAGGCTTCCTTCTCAGAAGCTTCCGGGGGAGAGAGACGGCAGAATATGGATGTGGCACCGTTGCTTACGGTGCGCCCACATCGATGGGGTCCCACCGGCCACTCTACGGGTCGTCATGTCGGACGCCGCCTGGGAACTCTCTTTCGGGAAGTTCTTGGAACTTAGCTTCTCAAACCACGCCACCGCTACTTGCGGCCATTCTTGGCAAAAGGACTGCCTTCGTTACTATGGGTACGGACTCGGGAATCTTTTTTTTTTTTTTTTTTTTTTGGGTTAACATTCCAAATGGGTTTTCGGAAATCGTTTGACAATGGCTTTTTCTTTTTTCATGCAACAGGTTTGGGAGCACGGTTGCGTTTTTCCGCTACTCCCCTACGGTGTAGGTTTTCTTATGCTACTATAAGGGTTTTTTTTTTTTTTTTTTCTCGTAAATTTTTTAATGCACGATCAAATACTCTATTAATTTGATTTTTTTGTAAAGAAATATATCATGTAATATGTGCCTGCACGTCCAAGGATTTCGACTTTCTAGTAAGTAAACATTTTTTTTATTTAAAAAAAAAAAAGAAAAAAAAAAAGAAAAGCAGAGTGGCCTTCTATAACATTTACGATTATATATTTATACACATCATAAATGCAATGCATGAACATGTATGAAAAAACACTTTGCTTTAGATTTCAATTACTCTAAATGACTTTGGAAAACTAATCAGTAAGAATTACGAATAAATATATTATATAATAATAATATGAAAGTCAAGAATTTCGACAGTAGTTTTCATATTAATTAGCAGATGCCAAATTAACGCCCATATTATACGAACAAATAAAGATATATAATTTTTAAAATAGAAACCTTAACAATAAAAATATTAGTTTTCTTTAAAAAAAAGTCAAGGAATTTAATGTAGACTCGGATTATAGGAAAAGCGGAAACACTCTTGATCAAAAGATAGATTTTTGGGTCAAGCGGCTATATAGCCAAATAGAACTTAAGCTTTTGCAAAATAGCCATAGTTTGCCAACTATAAGTAAACTAGCCCAAGTAAGATTAATCTAGGCTGGATTAAATTTAATCCCAACGAACTATAAAGACAAAATGTAAGCTTTATGAAGGCTGGATTAAAATTAATCGAGACAGGATTAAAAGTCGTAGTACTCTCAATTGGCTATTTTGCTATACCTAATGAAACTATGGCTATTTTGCAAAAGTCATAGTTTGAATTGGCTACTTCATATCATTTTTCCTAGATTTTTTCCTTCCTTCAAAACTCTCATTACAATGAGGCCCAAAAACCTATTTATAATATCATTTTTGTATGAACTGACCATTTCAAACTTAGTGTTTAGCAAAATAGTGAAAACTTTATAAGTTCGTGAATTTTAGCTACTTATAATGTAAAAGTATTAATATACCACTCAAAATTTTGGAAAAAAAAGAATCTCACTCCTTGAGGGGAGAATAACGTCCTCGAAATCGGAATCCGTCCTCCAAACTACTCGAGGATCAATTTTAGGTCCGGGCGTGAAAACCTCCCATTCCCTAACAAATACCAATCAAAACTATGCCGCCTTAGAGTTGAAAAACTCATGGGATTCGAGAAGCAAAATTTGAAACATTTTGATCCACATAAATTTCCTAAGATCATCCAAGTAAAAAATAACATCCGATGGATATAACAATCAACCACGAGGGATGGGACCTTACCCAGGCCAAATACAGGAAGAACAATATCGTATAATCGAGGAATTGTTAAAAAAATGCGACCGAGAAGTTCAAAAGCGAAGCACACGCTAAAAAACCTAGAAAAAGCGAGAAATGATTTCAAAATCCGGAAAATAGCTTTACATATATTCGAGATAAACGGCCAGGATAAAGCGTGTCTAAGAAGCTTCGCCGATCCAACGGTAGGGACGAAAGGTCGCGGCGATTCGAAAGCAAAGATGAACAAAACGACGCCGTGCCATTCTCTCGACCTAAATAAGTCCGAACAAACCATTCTTGGAGGGAAGGAAAATAGTAAAAGTGTTCGAGGTATAATTGAATTGAAGATGATACCATATAGTTAATACCATTTTTACTAAAATACTAAGAAACTGGAAGGGTGCTGTTACTTATATAAATTGCATGAATCCGAGCATCTGCTCGGAGGCACCAATAACAGAAGGAATCTAGCACTTAGGTCGAGTCAAATAGTTCCGAGAGCTCATGAAGTTTAAGGAACGACCTATTCATAAGGCAAGAATGAACCCTACCGAGCAGAACTTTGAAAAGAAGAGAACCTGATAGGTCAAAGACTAGTCAAAACAAAACAAACATGTGTAAACAAATTAAACAAAAAGAAAACACACACCTCAACGGTTACAAGCCGAAGAAGAGAAGAATAACCGCCCATTACGCAAGTCATGGGAACGATTTTTCTCGAGAAACCGTCAAGAACATGGGACTGATCACCCTACGTACTCAACTCAAAAGCCTTATAAATAGAGAAGGAGCTCGCTGTACAAGGGACGACACTTTTTTACACACATAAACACTCGCCTCAGACTTCATCTTTTACTAGATTCGTCTGTATAGATAATCTTTCCTAGACACTCCGAGTTTTTGGGACTGCGTTCTCTGAACCAAGTCCTCTTCGTGAGACATTTGTTGAACTAATTTTGTCTGTCAACATAATATAATTATCATAATATATTACTACTGTATATATTATCACCCATGTTGACCTGAAAAATTAGTACAACAATATCTCACGAAAGACATAAGGTATCGAGAACGCAGTCCCGAGGATTTCGAGTGTTTAGGCAAGACATTTTTTTAACTTAAGACTAATCTCGTAGAAGAAAGAGAATAAATGAGTGTGTTGAACGATAGATGAAGATTATGGTTAGAGCTTGTGAGTATGAATCTGCCCTATTCTGTTTGATCTTCTTCCTATTTATAGGTGTCTCGTGTTGTGTCTGTGGTCGTGGCATCGAGGATCGTGGGGTGACCTATCCCACGATATGGACGGTTTCTTAATAACTGATGTCGCTACTCTTAGTAGTGGGTGGTTATTCCTCGGATGCTCGATTTTAACCGTCGATGTGTGCGTTTTGCTTCTATTTTACACGTGTTTATTTTGTTTTGACTAATCTTTGACCTCTCATCTTCTCTTCTCTTCGAAGTTCTGCTTGATAGAGTTCGTTCTTGACTTATGAATGGTTCGTTCCTTAACCTTCAAGAGTTCTCGGACCTATTTGACTCGAACTCGGTGCTGGATATTAATGTCCTCGGGATTCTGAGTAGCCTTCTCGGCCTTGAAATTATGTGAATAACAAAGTAGAATATGTAGAATATGATATATAATTATAATATCTATTTATATATAGAATTATGTCAAGATGGGTTGCAGAATCTCCATTGATGAATCAGATGAACGCCACAAGAATTTTGAACACAAATTTTTTGATAAGTTCTAAAGCTAAGAGAATCCTCTCTAACTCACACAAGACACATTTTTTTTTATATCTTCAAATCTTGAACATTGTTGATTTCAGTGATCGATAGCGATATGTTGAACTTTTGTGCTTGAGACGAAATTACTTCATCTTCCAACCTCTTGTTCACTTCAGAATAAGCACTTTTATGGTCTGGTACTTCTAAGTTTATTGCAATAAATTCCTCATTCAGTGTAGTCATATACTTCTTATCTGCATGCTTTTTCGTTTCTTTGACAATTTCAACACGCTGAAAATTGCAATTTCGTGTATCGAAAAGACTTTTCTAGGTCATCCCGCTATAGTAGCATAATATGGTATGTTCTCACACCCCACGGAATATTTGGTACATGCTCTTGAAAGCTATTCACCTAACCGTCATATCTACCCTTGATACTCACACCTATGGCCAAACCAAATTTGCTTTGTCATGTTGTTGCTTCGAATTTGCGTTTGAAGATTTAAATACATCAACTTCTCATGAATAAAAACTAGGCTTCGAATACCTTGATTAGTCATCTATATAACATAATAATACAAAATCAAAATATTGTCAACCATTTTACGAAGGTAAAGGAAATAGACAACAAACATTTGTAACTCTAATTTGTCTTTGTTTTGATATTTCCCTTTTATACACTCTTTGAAATGTACATAATTTGTTCAAACACGGAACACAAACCAAATTCCATCTAAATAAAAGGAACATATAGTATACCAAATCCAAGGATCTGGATTGTGAGAGAGGCGTCCACGTCAGCGCAAGAGGATCAGCCAGCTCGGACTGCTAGTGGAGTCGGTTAGACAGCTGGAGGCAGTTAGGCAGTTAGATATGCAGAATGAATGTAGACTGTATATAAGTACACAATTAACTCACGATGTATTTATCAATTCATTTTTCCAGAAATACAGAGATCTATACAGAGAGTTCTTATTCCTCTCTAAGATCCAAACACTGTGTGATTCTTTCTTGGTATCAGAGCTTCTTCAATGGCGATTGATTCGTCCGATTCGGCCTCATCGTCACTTGGAAATCCTCTCCTCCGCCAAGCTGCGTCTCCATTCTCGTCGTCGCTGAGCACTGGAATCTCCATCAAACTGGACAAGGACAATTACCTTATTTGGAGATCTCAGGTACTCCCAGCCATCAGAGGCCACAATCTCCAAGGTATAATCCTCGGAACCAAGGCGTGTCCTCCGGAGTTCTTCGTCACCACCGATGAGCAAGGAAAGCGAGTCGAAACTCCGAATCCAGAGTTCGAGATCTGGAATCGAGAGGATCAGCTTCTGCTTAGCTGGATCCTTTCATCGCTGACGATTTCTATTCTCAGGAGTGTTACTCGAATCGACACAGCCAGAGGTGTTTGGCTGGCACTGGAAAGGCTTTTTGCAGTAAAGTCTAAAGCGAGACTCATGCCTCTGAAGATACAACTACAGACGACGAAGAAAGGAGCACTATCAATCTCTGATTATTTCTCGAAGATGGAGGGAATAGCAGATCAGCTATTTTTGGCTGGCGAAGATCTCTCTGAGTCAGACCTAGTTACGGCGATTTTGACTGGTCTTCCGGCAGAATACGACGTGACAGTAGGACTGGTCAACAATCGACTGCAAATGTCTGAAATCCAAGGCTTCGAGATCTCTATTCAAGAGATTCAGGCTATGGCTCTTGCACAGGAGATGAGAATTGAACAACAAAACTCCGTTGCACTAACAGACACAAGCCAAGCAATGGCGAATTTTGCAGAAAACCGAAATGGAGGCTCTCGTGGACGAGGAAGGAACAACTTCCAACCACGAGGTCGCGGAGGCAGAGGAAGATCAAATGGAGGACGTGGTGCCACAAATTCCAGGCCAACTTGTCAAATTTGTGGCAAACAAGGTCATACTGCTCTGGCGTGTTGGCACCGGCTGGATGAAAGCTTCACTGGAAATGACGGAGCTCAAGTGCAACAAAACAAGCCAGCTGCTGCGTTCTTCGCTGGTCCTGAGACAGTGTCAGATCCGTGCTGGTATGCTGATTCCGGTGCTACTGATCATGTAACAGCGGAGCTGGAAAACCTGCAGTTCAACAACGAGTACAAAGGCAAGGGAAAACTCATGGTAGGAGATGGTAAGCAACTTGCTATTACACACATAGGCTCAACTTTCATTCCCACAGACAATCAGACCTTTCTAAAAATGAACCACATACTAAGAGTACCTAACATAAAAAAGAGCCTCGTGAGTATCTCCAAATTGACCTCTGAGAATCCTGTTTCAGTTGAATTTTACCGTGATTTTTGTGCTGTCAAGGATCTCAAAACAGGGAGGCATCTTCTTCAAGGGGAGCATAAGAATGGCTTGTACCTGTTGTCACATGGATCTACAAAGAATGATGAGTGTTCTAGTCTCAATCTTGTCTCAACAAAGTCTGTCAGGTCAAATAATTCCTGTGTGTCCTGTAGTGGTTTTTTGTGTTGTAAGTCTGGTTGTCCAAACTGTAAGAGTAAGGGTTGTAAGTCTGAAATAAGTCCTAGTATATCACAGGCTGTTGTATGTGGTCCTATAGAAACTGTAGAGTCTCATAAAGTGTCAAAACAGAATTGTCAAACTTGGTATCTGTGGCATAGACGCCTTGGTCATGCCTCAGTTCAAACTGTAGCAAGAATCCTGGATAAATACAATCTTATTTTTCCAAATTCAAAACCTGACAAATCAAATCTGGTCTGTGATGCATGTCATTATGGAAAAAGTCATACCTTACCCTTTGAAAAATCAAACTCACGAGCAACAAAACCTCTAGAGTTAATTCACACAGATGTGTGGGGTCCCTCGCCTCATATATCTTCTCATGGATACAGATATTACATACATTTCTTGGATGACCACACAAGATTCACCTGGATTTACCCACTAAAGCTCAAATTCGATGCTTTTCAGGTTTTTAAAAACTTCAAACGTTTTGTCGAAAAGGCTTTCAGTTCAAAAATTATCTGTGTTCAGAGTGATTGGGGAGGTGAGTTTCGTAGCTTCAAACCGTTTTTAACAGAACATGGAGTGCAAATGAAACACCCTTGTCCTCATGTCCATGGTCAAAATGGCCGGGCTGAAAGAAAGCACAGGCACATAGTTGAACTTGGATTAACACTCTTGGCCCAAGCAAAACTTCCTTTGTCTTTTTGGTGGGATTCCTTTCAAACAGCTGTGTATATAATAAATGTCTTGCCAACCTTAGTTCTTCAAAACCAGAGTCCTTTTCAAGTCTTGTTCAAAAAATCCCCTGACTATAAATTCTTGAAAGTGTTTGGGTGTGCTGTCTTTCCACACTTACGTCCTTACAATGCTCACAAACTAGAGTTTCGGTCAAAAAAATGTCTTTTCTTGGGTTATAGTCCATCTCACAAGGGTTACAAGTGTTTATCTGAGTCGGGTCGTGTGTACATTACTCGTAATGCCATTTTTCATGAGGATGTCTTTCCATATACTGAGTTATTTGGTTCCGAGTCTTGTCCTCAAATAGATGTCTGTCCTGAAGTAGTACCTTGGAGTCAGTTTTCACTGTTTCCTCATCATTCTCCCAGTGACACAGGTATGGCTATCTCTCCTATTGCTTCTCTTGGTCTCCCTGGTCCTGACATCCCACCAGATTCTCAACTCTCACCCTTAACCTCAGAAAGAGCTAGTACACCAGAAAATCCCACGACTCAGTCCTCACCACCTGAACAACTTGAACCTAGACAACCACAAAAACCTCATGTTTCCACACATGTGAGTGAGCCTGCTACACTCCAACTTCACAGACCCCCATCCTCAACCCATTCCCACACTATGAACACCAGGTCAAAATCTGGCATATTCAAGCCAAAGGCTCTCATCGTGGACCGTCATCCCATTGCCTTTGACCCTGGTCCGTCTGAGCCTCTCTCAGTTCCTCAAGCCCTGAATGATGATAAATGGCTTGCTGCTATGAAGACTGAGCTGCTTGCACTCCACAGAAATGATACCTGGGATCTCATACCTTTCTCTCCCAAGTTCAATGTGGTTGGTAACAAATGGGTTTACAAGCTCAAATATGGGCCGGATGGTCAGGTACACAGGTACAAAGCGAGACTCGTTGCAAAGGGCTACACTCAGACTCCTGGAATTGACTTCTCAGAGACTTTTAGTCCTGTAGTCAAACCATGCACTGTCAGGATCGTTCTTACACTAGCGGTCCACAATGCGTGGCGTGTACGGCAACTGGATGTTGACAACGCCTTCCTTAACGGTGTTCTGAGTGAAGATGTATACATGTGGCAGCCTGAGGGCTTTGTTGATCCATGTCGACCTACACACGTATGCAAGCTCAAGAAAGCGCTATACGGTCTCAAACAAGCCCCGCGAGCCTGGTTTGAGCGGCTCAAGAATGTGCTGGTGGAGTGGCACTTTGTCAACTCTAAGTCAGACACGTCGCTCTTCATTTTCAGTGCAAAAGGAGTCGTCATTTTGTTTCTCGTGTATGTCGACGACATCCTTGTCACAGGGAATGATGATGCTGCTATCACTGCCTTAATTACCAGACTACATAGTATTTTCTCGCTCAAGCAACTTGGCGACCTGCATTACTTCCTGGGTGTGGAAGCATTTCGTGATGAGTCTGGTCTGTATCTTTCCCAGTCAAAGTACGTTGCTGACCTGTTGAAGAAGACGCGAATGACTGCAGCGAGACCGTGCTCCACGCCCTCAGCTCCCGGCCAGACGTTGTCCAAGGTCGAGGGGGAGCCAATGGAAGACCCGGCGCAGTATAGAAGTGTCATCGGTGCTCTGCAATATCTGACCCTCACCAGACCAGATATTGCATACATAGTGAATAAGCTGAGCCAGTTTCTACAGAGTCCCACCGAGGTTCACTGGCTGGCGTGCAAACGAGTGCTGAGATATCTGAAGGGCACCATCACACATGGCATCCACTTTCAGCCAACGCCGGTTCTATCTCTCACTTGCTTTGCTGACGCGGACTATGCAAGTTGCCCAGATAATCGACGATCTACAAGTGCATATTGTGTTTTTCTTGGTGGCTGCCTGGTTTCTTGGAGTTCAAGGAAACAACACGTTGTCGCCAGATCTAGCACAGAGGCAGAATATCGCGCCCTTGCACACGTCGCAGCTGAGGTGCTGTGGATCAAGTCGCTGCTCAGTGAACTTCATGTTAGCCTTCCCAGATCACCTATAGTGTGGTGTGACAACATGGGAGCAGCTTCACTTGCAGCGAATCCAGTGGCTCATGCTCGGACTAAACACATTGAGATAGATGTGCATTTCATACGTGATATGGTGATCAGGAAAGAGCTCGAAATTCGGTATGTTCCAACGCTAGAACAAACTGCAGATGTCCTAACCAAAGGGCTGTCAGTTAAGCGTTTTGGTAAGCTGAAGAACAAGCTCACGGTGAAAGAGTCCCCCTTTCGCTTGAGGGGGAGTGTGAGAGAGGCGTCCACGTCAGCGCAAGAGGATCAGCCAGCTCGGACTGCTAGTGGAGTCGGTTAGACAGCTGGAGGCAGTTAGGCAGTTAGATATGCAGAATGAATGTAGACTGTATATAAGTACACAATTAACTCACGATGTATTTATCAATTCATTTTTCCAGAAATACAGAGATCTATACAGAGAGTTCTTATTCCTCTCTAAGATCCAAACACTGTGTGATTCTTTCTTGGATACACTATTCATGTTGTTATTATTATTATTATTACGTACTAGCGAATTCGATTACAGTGTTACACATTGTCCATGTGCTTTGTTTTCTATTCCGTATATTTTTTTTTTCTTTTCATTCTACCGGTGATCCTTTGGTTCCTATAATTCATTCATATATATAGATACATATTGTAACGTCACACAACAAACTTTCTGACCATTACTTACCTCGGCTCCATCGTACAGTGTCTGTATCGCCACTGAAAAACATAAATGAAAGGGATTGTTCCTCAGACAGTGATGGTTGATCAGATTATAAGGATTGATAATAAAACGCACGTGTAAACGTAACTAAACGTGCTCAAAACTATTTATTGAATCAATATACGAAGCCCCGCACGAAATTTCAAAGGAATCAACACATGTACGAATATAGTCAAAAAAGCCAAAAGGAGAGTCGATGAAAAGAACATTAGCCACTGCCACATTTTCGGGCTAGTTAGTTAGAAAATGAGATACACTTTCGCAGGGAAGATTATACTGAAAAAAATGAGATGCTCTCACATTTGTAATCCAGTATAAACACTTCAAATAACCATTTATATATTAAAATGAAATGCTCTCACATTTGTAATCCAGTATAAACACTTCAAATAACCATTTTTATATTAAAATTAGATATACATAAATTTATAACTTAACGCACATAAAACCGGTAAATTATATTTTGACCAGCGTTTAATTAATAACTGAAAATGAATAAATTTGATGAAATGCCAATGGAATGGAAGTAAATTATTTTATGTAGAATATATGCCAAAGCAATAAGTTAATCAAATTGAAGTTTTGAAAGAAAAAAAATTCATATTAAAAGGGCAAATTTTTTTTATAAAAACGTATGTATTATATGTATATATATATATAGAGGGATTATTTTATAATATTCAAACCAAATAAAATATTTAATTACTTTTTCCCACTTTCCACCGAAAGACTAATTTTTCTCAAAATGCCACCGAGATGTCAACATTGTTGATATAGATGATGACATTTTGAGAAAAATTAGTTTTTTGGTGGAAAGTGAAATTTTTTTTTTATAAAATTGGTAGCAAATGGAGCAATTTATCTTATATATTTTCGCAATGAAATAGGGAATTCAAGCAATACTAATCAACAAAATTAAATAAGAAACTGAAACTAAAAGGTTGAACATCACCCGGTGGTCGTGACGATGAGACGGCGAGCAATGTTTTCTAATCGTACAGGTATCACTTACTACGTTTTTATGTTTAATTATATTTCTTTTCTTTTTATATTTTTATCCTCTTAACTTATTCAACTTTTTATTAGCCGTTCCCATCCCATTAATTTTTACTCTAGTATTTTTATTCTTCTAATTAATATTTTTTGTAGATTTATAAATAATAGTAAATTTTATGCGTATAATAATAATTTAATAATAATGTGGAGTTTATTTTTTTTATGCATATATTAAAAGAAATCTCATTTTTTTAATATAAATATTTATAAATAATGGTGATTATGTGTATGTGGATCAATAAATCCATAACATAGTTAATAAGGAGCACCTCTCCTTCAACTTGCATCTTGGAGCCGTCACGTGGCGCCGCCAGGCGGCGACACGTGGCAGTTTTTTTTTTTTTTTTTTTTTTCGCCCCTTGGCCTTTAATTTAATTTTTTTTTTCGCCCCTTAACCTTTGATTTTTTTTTTTTCCGGCCCTTGTCCTTTATTTATTTTATTTTATTTTTTCCAACCCTTGGCTTTTGGATTTTTTTTTTCAACACTTATCCTTAAAAAAAAAAAATTTCCTCCCTAATCAACATATTTTGTATAATTTTTTTTCCTCCATCTCTCATCAGTATATTTTGTATAATTTTTTTATGTATATTATAATCATAATTACTAATACTATATTATACTATATTAATAACATACATTATGTATATGTTTATATATATATATATATATATTATTTGAAAAACTATGTCGTATTAATATTATACGTACATTTTATATTAATATAGATATAAGAAACTTTTTTAATTTCTATTTCTCTATATCTTTTTTTTTTTATTTTATCAAAATTTAACTTCACCTGTTATTTAACTAAATTTTTTTTTCTCATAATACTTTTAAGAAATCTGACAGGTAAAAAAACATGTAGTATTTTGAAAAACTTTGAATCATGAAAGAGTTTTTTTCCCTACCTTTTGTTATTTTAAAAAAAAACATTGACAACAATTTTGCTAAATTTAATTTAATACGATTAAAAATCTTCACCTTACTTTATTTTCCTTATTTTTATTTTCCACATTTTGTTTAAAAACAATCATAATTTTTCTAACTCGCGCAACGCGCGTTGTTAGAACTAGTCACTTTAGAATTGATGAGAACAAATCAAACATGGAATAACTGCTATATAAGTCTAGCATAATATTTTCAGTATTAAAAAAAATCATAGAAAAGAGAGGCCAATATCATATAAACACTAAATCGTTTCGTTACGGGTCTTAGAAACGCTTAATAATTTGCTCATTGAAAAGCTATATCATTTGCCTTAAAGCGCAAACCATTTATTTTTGAAGTACTTACATATTTGATATTATAAAATTCTCCTCATATAAATATAATCAAGTGAGCTTATGGAGTATTGAATTTATGATTGGGGAAAATTTTCTTATGTATTCTATGTATATAGATGGTATCTAAATATAGCATAATTGATAAATCCACACACCACATTTAAAGTAGACGTTGTGAGGTTCAATCCCCACTGACAACAAAGTTGCTCTTCAAAAAAAAAAATTATTCTACGTATATAAATGAGTGAAAATCATGATACACAGTTGCGGATCAAAGCAGTATTGGACCATGATGCAGTTGATATTTTATGTGACATTTGTATCGTGGAGATTGAAACCGACCGGGAAGAGACTTGGGTCAAAGCCTCGGGGATTCTGGGCGGCTACAAGAACGCTCCTCCGACCATTATTTCGCCGATTCAGTACAAGAAAAGGTTCCGAAAAGCCATGACTACTTACTTCCTCACCGTACCTGATCAATGGTCCTCAATCCTCATGAACAAACTTGCGTCATATTTGCATTCTTTTTGTCAGCAAAGCATGTGTTCATTATTATTTATCCAATAAAAAATTATACATATATAGATATATATATATATATATATATATATATATTGGGTTCATCATCACCATCTTCTCTAACGAAGAGAGAGAAAATGAGAATCCCTCCATTGATTCATTGGATAACCAATTAGTTTAGTATTGTTGAGCCACGAAAAATATTAATTTTAATTTAGGAAACTTTAATTTATAAATTGAGTCTTTAATATTCTTTGAGCCCCTACAGAGCCGTTTGACCCGAAGCATTTGTACGACGGTTTTAAAACATTTGTCGTCCAAATCTCTGCGTTTTTACATTAAAAGACGCCTTTTTTTCTTTCTTTTTTTTTTTTTTTTTTTTTTTTTTTTTTTTTTTTTGCAACCGTTGTCTAAATTCCGTGGTGTAAACCACATGTTGTAATAGTGACATGCACATAAAAAAAATAAAAAAATAAAAAAAAATCTGAAAGGGCTGTGTATATTCCAAGCACCGAAAATAAAAAGGTTGTACATAGTTTCTAAATACTTTCTAAAGATAAATAAAACATATAAAACCCTAGAAACTAGTACGTAGCCTTATTTTAGTCGTTTATATGAGAATTTACAAGTAAGTAGTACATAACATCCCAAGCAAGCTAGCGTTTTTCGTTGATGGACAGAGATGTGTGAATCTTTAAGCGACTGCTATTTGTATCTCTCCTTCATTAATTGGTCGGAAACTCACTCGCTTCTGCAATTTTAATCAACAACGTGAAAAATAAAAAAAGTTAGGACATGTTAAAAATCATTCACTAATTAAGTGACTGTTAAGTTTATCCGCACTCACATGTAGGTTTTCTTATGCTACTATAATTTTTTTTTTTGTCTCGTAATTTTTTTCATGCATGATCATATACTCTATTATTTTGGTTTTTTTTAAGAAATATATAATGTAATATGTGCATGTATGAAAAAAACACTTTGCTTCATATATCAATTAAATGACTTTGAAAAACTAGTAACAATTACGAATAAATATATTATAAAATATTAATATGAAAGAAGTCAAGTGAAACGAGTGTATTTATTCAAAAGGGTATTTGTGTCCGAAATTGGGACAAAAGTCTATTTTTAGATAGTTTTAAAGTGTGAAGTCTAATCCCGATATTTTGTTAATTTGTAAGTCTATAAAATGAAATTTCTACACACACGTTGGCGCAATCAAAATGTTATATAAAGAGATCACGCAAATTATTACAATACATATATTAAAAAAAAAAAAATCCCCTCGACCAAAGCTACACAGTTGAATGAAGTTTAAACGCCAATAGTCCGACTCTGAATGCGACTCGCTCAAATCGAGCCTGAAAATGGCAGAGGAATGCGCAAAGAAAGGAATGATGTCATGTGATTGAGACCGTTTGATATCAATTTCGTTACCTCATGCTCTGTGATGGTCTAGAAAGAAAAAAAAATATTAACTTCAGAATTGCAAATAGAAGAATCAAGAGAGTACTGTTCAGGGTTCAAGAACTAGGCCGAGCAGACTTGTCGTAGTCCAAGTTTGACTTTATGAAGTCAACGACAGTCGAAGCTAGCTCGGTTTGGTGCGACGTGTACCCATGATCGGCTCCGTCGACGATGTGTAGCTTGTGGTTCGGTATTATTTTTGCAAACTCCAAAGCATCTTCGACCGGAATTATTTCATCCTCCGATCCGTGGATTGTCAAGACCCTAAAAACGTTACGCCCACGACCAACTTATTAGAAAAAAAAAATCAAATATACCCGAGTTGCAGTGAATTTAATACTTAATCCAACAAAATTTTAAACAAAAAGTCTCAAGTGTAATATGTAAATAAAAAGCACATTTGAATGACCTGCAATCTTTGTGGATCCGAAGACACGCCAAGCGCATATCAGTGCTCAAACGGTCCATCATACTTTCCTCGGTCACACGGTATCTGATATTCCCTAAAGAAGAAAGAAAAATACCTTGTAATAAGGAAAAAGAAAGTCGACATGTTTTTACTTGATTTTTCTTTTCAGCTATGATTTACCATTCTTGTCTTTGACGTCAATGAACCCGTTGTCCTTGAGTCTATCCATGAAATCTTGTCCCACTCGCTCAGCGATGCCTCTCTTGAGATCGTACCGTCCAGAAGCGTTCACAACCGTGCCAATATCGTGATATCGAGACGCATAAAGAAGCACCACATCGCCTCCTAAAAAAACACGAGAAAAAAAACAATTGCACCCAAAAAAAAAAGTTTCAATAACCCAACGCGGTTAAACATGTCAAAAATTTCACTTAACCTTTGCTGTGTCCGAAGATTCCACCGATCACGCGGTTTTTTCCGGTGAAGTGCTCGATCACGGACCGTAGATCATCGGCTTCTCTGCTGTAATGTCCGTACCGAAACGTACCTTCGCTTTCCCTAAAAATACACACACACATGTTCAAACAGCCCAATTGACCTTACTTGCTTATACATTCCGAGAAAGAAAGGGAAAAACAAATCAACAGATTCAAGCTGTTTGTGTTTTAAATAGATATTAATGAATCTTATCATGGTAGAGCCGTTTTGGCGAATGAAAGAAAATCATTGTTTTCATACCCATTTCCGGCGAAATCGAAACGGAAGACGCTGATTCCTTGCTTCTCCAAAGCCGTTGCCAAGTTCACTATCGGTGGGCGTTCCTGTGTGAAATCAATTTGTAAAATCTGACGATCACAGTCCAGAGATATGCTTCGTACAATCGAAAACGCCCTAACCAGACCTTGGAGGATGTGAAACCATGGCAGAGTATCACGATCTCCGGAGATCCAGCGTCGTGAAATAATCCGACGAGCTTCTCGCCGTGCTTGTTCTCTATCGTCACTCTCTCTTGCGGAACCACTATACGCAAATACATGAGGTAATTTTGAAACACAGAAAAAAGCCCCAAAAATGAACGAACATTCAGTCAGACAGATGATAGGGAATCACCTGAGTTCGACATGTTCGAAGTGGATGATGATGATGATGATGATGAGAGACTACGATTGGTTTGTGAGAAAATACGAACTCGCCGAGAACCCAATTTGGGATTTCTCTGGAAGAGCAACGAAGACGAAGACAGTACTGTCAGTGAAGAACAACAACTGTACACGTGGCTTTCCATTTTTTATTTTTTTTTAAATAAACATTTCGCTATATGAATAACTAGCTAGCAAATCTTTTTTTTAATTATTTTTAAATAGTTGGCATATGTCATTTTTAAATTAACAAGCTATAATTTTGTAAGTTAATTATAGCTTGTTAATTTATTTTTGACATATTGTTTGGTCTAGTGGTTAGGCTCTTAGTTTATTTTAATTTGTTTTACAATGTCTTCAATTATTTTCTAATGATTTTAAATTCGATTCTCACTAGTTTCGAAGTACATTCCTAGCAATTGCTAGAATTTTCGGTTCCCACTTTTGACAAAAATTAAGTATGTAATGGAAATTCAAATATTAATGTGAGGTTGAAAGATAAAAAACATTGAATTGATTTTTATTTTCAACGGAAAGCTCTTGCTATATCAAGAATTATGGGAATGGACAGTGATAGTCCCTTTGAAAGTGTAGTGAGCGATGTGAGGGAGGATTATATTGGAATCACAAGTTCGATATATTTGTAATAAAGGATATAAAATTAGATATTTTCGGATAATATTTTTGTTTAATAAACATATGTATATATTATGTCGTGCGCGTAGAGACTATATACATAATCAGGTTCAAGGCTAGAAAAATAGCTGGGCGATTTTCAAACTTCAAACTTCAAAATGAGAGTTTACAAATAACCGTGTATTGCGTTCGTACATTATACACATACATACATATGTGTGTACGATGAGAAGTCTATGCTTGTTCTATTAAATATTCTACAGCCTTTTCTTACTAAACAACGCGTCACGTATTAAATAAAAACCATATTGATTCATTGGATTCTATAAATTATTTTTACATGTATTTTTGAAACAATGATCTTTTGGTGATACGAAAACTAACTTTTTTCCACATGATTATACCTTTTTGAGACTAACGATGTTCTCAACTGCAAAGAAATAAGCAACTACTATATAGACCATAATGTACAAGATAAAAATAAAAACTACCCGTATTTAGTGTGTATTCAAATTATGATCACCCAAATAATCACGACCAATTGATTCAATCAGGCTCCTAGGTCGATTTCTGTTTATGTTGTCGGATATCCTTTTCAGTGTTTTATATTATGTGATCTTTCATAAAATTACGAAAAATAATGAATAAGTACCCGCACGTCCCCAATACAGATTAGGGACGTAATAATAAAAGACTTTTTTTTCCTTATATAATAATAAGGATAACAATACATTACATATATGCTAATATTAGAATCATCTTTGTTTTTTCCTTGGTCATGCAACAGTAAAAGTCACCGTGACATGTAAAAGACTATTTTATCTTTATATAATAATAAGGATAACAATACATTACATGTATGCTAATATTAGAATCATCTTTTATATATATATATATATATATATATATATATATATATATATATATATTTACTGCTCTCTCGTTGCGTCGTGATTGAATGAGATTGGATAAGAGGATCGTGGGATTAACAAGAGTAGTGATGGCCGGCTATATTTCTCAGAGCGAACTTCAGGCGAATATGAAATGCATGGATATAAGTTATGTGTTGGAATGAAAGACAATTCCAAATTTGTTTTGTCTACAAACAAAAAAGTTATATGTAATGCAATTATGAATCTCATGGAGTGTTCGGTTCAAGATGAACGTTAATTAGTGGCATGGTTAACACATGCAAGTCAGACTGGATGGCTATATTGTTTGGATCTCTCTACTAATCATAATCGATATTTTTGAACTTCATTTTTAGCATGCTCTATATCTTTTTCTTCCTTGAAATAGGCACAAACTGTGCAATGTATCACTTACTTAGTGTTTAGTGTTGACTAGTACAATGCTTCGTTATATTTAAAAAAAATAGAAGTATGAAATACGATGAACACGTGTTATCTAAAATGGTGTAGTGGTAATTCAAAATCACTTCGAAAATAAAAGTCGTGAGTTCAATTCCATCACCAACAACAAAGCACATGCCGTTTTAAAAAAGTATATATATATATATATATATATATATATATAATTATAGATTTCATAACCAATAAATATATGCACTTTTAACTTGAATTCATATTATAAACATCACCAGATGGTTGTGGTTAGGTTCCAAACTACTGTCTTTCATGAATATATAATCTTTATCTACGTACATTTACGACAGATCAGATTTGAGATTAAGGGTTTTGTCTTATCAATGAATTGCTTTATCTGTCTTTTGCTGTTCTAGACTGATTTAGATTTATTGGGTGAATTAAGCAGTGTGAACACCAAGCACGCACGGTTATTAGTAAATTGAAAATACTTGTTCAATTGGGTTGGTTTGATTAGTCATTGCAACGACGTACTAATTAACTTAACCTTTATGTCTCTCCAGATGTATTATACTGTGGATTCTCTTCTTAAAGATTCTAAATACAATATATAAAAAGTCTGAGCCTTCTAGAAAATTAATCTTCGAGTATAAAAATGAGATTTTGCACTTCTCACTTGTTTTGCAAATTGAGATTGAATTTGCTCCACAAAATCTTATTTAAACCAACAAATTGATTAAGCAAGATAATTCAACTTATTATTCCGTAAAACCTTGATAGATAAGATATTATCTTATTTAAACTAACAAATAATTGATCTTATTATTCCGTACAACCTTGATAGATAAGATATTATATCAAACAAACAAATAAGAAAATATCTCCCATAATCTAAATTATATAAATTTACTGTTTAAGCAAAACTGCCTTCAAAAAAAAAAAAAAATAAACATAAATTAACCGATCAATATATAAAATTATTAGTCAATTCATTTCTATAGTAGATTGTTAACAAATAATGTGGAATCCAATAAATAGCATCATCAAATTGGACTTATGGTACATTATGCTATTTGCACATATTTTCTAAGAAGTGGGTTAAGATTTAAATCATACTTATGACTTTAAAAGAACCAAAAAAAAAAAAGAATAACAGAGCGAGTAGATAATAATATTAATAATAATAATAATAATGGATGAGGAGCAAATAGAACCAAAAAAAAAAAAAGTGACAGCGTGCCATCCTCTCTTGACTCTTTTCAACTCTCATGCAAAATCAATTGATAAATACTTAAAAGAGAAGACTTTGACCCTTTACTTTTCAAACCTCTCTCTCTCTCTCTCTCTAATCCCCAAACCCAATCAGGCAATTACTAACTCCTTGGCTGCTTCTCTCTCCTTGTTTTCTTATTTCTCTCTTTCGCTCACCATTCATTTATTTATTATTTATTAATTTCCTTTTCCATACTTGTACTACCTATCGCTACTTTTCAAATTTCACCAGATAAGCTTTCTTCTTTTTCTTTGTCTGAAAATTTCAATAGTTCTCACTTACACAGAATAATATTAATATATTATTATATACTTCATGATCACCTTCTCTGATTCCCATTACAAGAAATAACCTCTTTCCCGGCCACATATATTTTTCAAATCTCTCTCTCTCTCTCTCTCTCTCTCTCTCTCTCATATACTTATCAAATCCTCATGAATGCACCAACCAAACCCATGATTATCAATTGTGAAATGTGGTGACAAACCACTTGTTTCATTTTCTTGCTCTTATTTAGAATCTTCTAACTTTCCTCATAATATATATAATACCATGCCATTATTCCTCTCAAACAAAGCCTTCCAAAATGTTCACTAGATCGGATACAATCAAAAGATGACAATTTATACATAGTTAGTTACTATTTAGATATATATATATATATATATATATATATATATATATGATGCTAGAAACTGCGTTTGATCTTCTGGACGAAACAGGTCGATCGAATTATCTACGGCTTCTCATGCAATCTTTTCATTGCACTTACGTCTGTTTTTGGTCCTTCCTTCCAGCCCCAACAAAGTACGTATCTATATATATATATATACATATTTATAGTTAGTGTGTATGTTGCTCATTCTATATATATATATATATATATATATATATATATAGCTGTCTGCGAGGGCAAGATGGAATGTATCATGAAGATCTCAATAGGCAAATGGCAAGCTCATCTTCAGGGAGTTTTGCTCAAAGGCTCTTCAATCAATACCAACAATCAACTTTCATATTACATGACCACAACGAGTAAGCAATATATTATACATATATATATATATATATATATATGCTGTGTTAAATTAACATATATATTTACAAAACTTGTGTAGCTATATTCCGGGATATGCATTTAGGAATAGCGTTCCCTATTTGGAGTTTCGGGAATTACAGCTTACAAAATTGGCTTCAAATGAAGTACAAAGACAATTTTATCAGGTATTGATAAACAGATTACAATATCACATTGCAAATACAACGTATTATGTCTTTTAATATCTGTGTAAATAATATATGAAGGAAAAAACCATTCATTCATTTTTTTTTTGTTCTCTGTCACAGGAAGGAAGTATTAAGGTAATAATACAATCTATAACTATAATTTTGATTAATATGGTTGATGGTTGAATATTATAAATATTATAGCTAAAACCTTTTTCAATTAATTATTTCCATCATAGGTGGCTATTTTCATAGGATGCAAAAATGGAGAGATTGAGCTAGGGTTTTCAAATGTGCCTACGGTAATTAATCATTGGTACTTATTCATAGGTCATTATTGATTATTGATGTTAATATTTAGGTTATCTATCTTACACACAGGATAGGATGAAAATGGATATACAAAGCTTGTTTCTCCAAGAAGAATATCATCAAATCACTACTACTACTACTTCTCAATCATCACAACTAGCTATTCAAAACACTCATAATAACTACTCTTCATCTTCTTCATCATTGAGATCACTAGCCAACATAGATAGCCCTGAGTCTCTTCTCTTCAACATCAACAACAACAATGCAACAAGCACAAGTGCAAGCACAAATACTAATAACAATTTCGATCTTATCATTAACCCTTCTCTAGAAGCCGCTCAAGCCTTAGCTCGCCTCCAAAACCCTAAATTTCCGAGCCCCACGGCTGAGGAAGAAGTCATGACCAAGGCGATCCTCGCGGTCCTTTCAAACACCTCTAATTTTCCTCTCCGTGGTGATGTTCCTCCGGTGAATTCTAACTCAAAGTCGAGCGCTTTCAATAGGTATGTGTCTCCGAGGAGCACGAGTACTAGCGTCGATCGTAGCCTTGGATGCAAGAAAAGTATGTTTAAGCGATCGCTTGTGTTCTTTCGGGGCTTGAACACGATAATGAGGAATCGTCAAAGTCTCAAAATCCCACAACCGAGTGGTACGACTCAGTTGCACCACATGATGTCGGAGAGGAAGAGGCGAGAGAAGCTCAATGAAAGCTTTCATGCACTTAGGTCTCTACTTCCTCCCGGAACAAAGGTATACATATGATTACGTAATTAGTATAATATATATAAATACACTTAATTAAATTCATATACATAATATATGCATATTGCACGTACCATAAAAACAATTTGAGAATAGCTTTAGTTAATAATATAGTATCATATAGTACTTTTTCTTTGATTATATGAAGATATCAGTTGACTCCATACGACAATATCTATATTTTGACATATTTGTGTGCGAGATATTGCACTTGCGTAAAACTATTACTATTTTGTGTAGTATCAATATTTGTAATTGTTTTTTTTTTATTATTATTATGTCTTGAATTATGCAGAAAGACAAAGCGACGCTGCTTAATACTGCAAAGGAGTATTTGACCTCGTTGAAAGCTCAAATTGAGGAGCTTAGCCAAAGAAACAAACAATTAGAGGCTCAAATCAGCCCATCGGTAATAAAAGCCAACCGAGAAGAATGTGATAGTAATCGTGGGAACGAAAGCGATCAATTATTATTACTCGAGTCACATTCGCGTAGCGATCATCAAAGAGCGATCATCGATGTCAGTCTTAGCAACGTCGTCTCCGAGTTGGCGTCAGATGATCGGGATCGTCATCAACCGGAAATTGTTGATTTGCAAGTGATTCTGAGATCATCCAATATTCTTTTAGATGATTTGGTGCTTGGCTTATTGGAATTCTTGAAACGGGTTGAGAATGTTAGCTTGGCGTCCTTGGAAGCAAATACCGAGAATTCGAATGTATACACGTCTCCAATTAATCGCTTGACCTTGAGATTAAGAGTAGTTGAGGTATTTTGCTCTAGCTAGCTCATTTTTACTATTCATTATTCAATGTTTCAAATGAATGAACAACTGATAGAAAAGTAGTACTAAGAAAATTATTATTTGAAGAGTTATACGATATTTTATCCATATTTGTTCATATTTCATTTTACAGTTGAAAATGATTTAATTCACTAATTATAGCTTTAAAATTCCATAAACAATTTTCCTTAGAGGGGGTCATCCGTCATTGTCACAAAAATGTAGAGTTAAAAAAAAATTATATAGGGGTTTTCTGATGTAAATAATATCTATGATTTATTATAATTAATTAATATTTTGCTTGATTGTAGGGGAGCGAGTGGGATAAGTTGGCCTTCCAGGAAGCAGTGAGAAGGGTTGTTGCTAACTTGGCACAATGAAATAGAAAAATTTAAACCAGTCATTATTCAACACGTGTCAAATAGTTATACAAATGTGCATGTATATATCGAGTCAACTGATTTGTATTCTTCTCTTTCTCTTGTGGCGGCCTTTCAGTCTCAGTGATTCTCAGCCGTCGATTTTGATATCTCATTCATCTCTTCTTCTTCTATGCCTCTCTCTCAAACAAATATCATAAAAGAAGAAGAAAAATTCCTTACAATAAGTAATATAAAGAATGTTTCAAAAAAAAAAAGTAATATAAAGAAATTTAAGTCAAATAAGTGGATTCGGTAATGATAAAAAAAATCCAGAAGAAACCTAAAATTTAGTTTAGCAAAAAGGATGTAAAATAACTAGCTGCTTAATTAATTAATCCTATGTTGATGAGTTCAAATTCTAAATGGATTGTGTCAGTTACAAGTATTAAATTTGATTTGAATGTGTTGCCTGAATTGACTGCAATTTTAAGGCGATGAAGAAATCAACTTAACATAGAAGAAAAGATCCAACAAAGATTAAATTAATCCATGCAAGTAAACCAAAATCTTGGTCCAGTCGCCAAGCTCAACTGCTCAAACAAGAGTGGGACCATATACGCACTTTTAGTATTGGGTCCCACAGCGATAAGAAAAACAAATAATGAGATCTTTAAATAATTGACTTTTGGTTTTTCTATTTTTGTTAGTGTAAAAATGAAGGTATTTAGAAAATAGTTCTGCCAAGACAACTTCATAGAACAGCATTTATTAGACTATTTTTAAATTTTGAAATATTTAGGTTATAATTTTGATTAAGGACGTGCATATATTAGCTATTTCAATTTCACTAGTTTTGCACAACCTTATTGCTCAAAGTCCTTCCTTAAAGTATATGCACGTAATATTTGTATAAATAAAAACTATATGCATGTACCAAATCGTGCCAAAGCACTTCAAAACCCCAAATTATTCGTTCCAAAAACCGAGCTGTCAGGTCAGAATTGTTCAACGATTTTAGTGTGATTTGGGAATTGTCAAAACTCAAAAACTATGGTGTCCATGGAAATTCCAAATCTTAGTCAACAAGTTTTCAACATTTGAATTCAATAAAGAGATATTGATTGAGATGGCGGTTCTGACCATCAATCTCACAAACTCATTAATATAGGAAAAGTTAAATTACAAGAACCTCCTCCAAATCTAAATCGATCAACAAGATACACCATCAACTTCAATTATCCACATAAATTACTTTGAAGCATCGTTTTGCTTGACTTTTGCTCCTTCCATCAGAAGTATCAATTACCATCCATCAATTGCGCACGCTTTAGTCACGTGAAACTTCAGTTTATTGAAATTATAAGAATACCTTTTGTTAATCATAATAAAAGCGTATAAACAAATCCCACATAGCAATCCCGGGCCCGTTCATAAAAACCTCAAATCCTTAACCCAAAATCCCTAACCTTATAAACCTAAAATTTCTTACGATTCGATCTTTCCAACCCAAATCGAACCTGATATCTCAGTTTATTTACTCGTTCTCAATGGGCTCTTTTTCCAAGAGTGGATTTATAGAAAGCGTCAATAAAGCGGATTCTGTCAAGAATCATTGGAGTCCTCACTGCTATTGCGGTGAGTTTTGTGTCGAGCGCATTTCATGGACGTGTGACAACCAATGGCGGAGGTTTTATGGTTGTTCAAGATATAAGGTACTTTGTTTTTTTTTTTTTTTTTCTGGTTCGACGTACTCCTCACCCATCGTCTTCGTATCTCTGGATTAATTGACGCTGATAATGGTGTTTATTCACAGAAGAATGGGAAAAACGGTTGTGGAATGTTAGAGTGGATTGATCCACAAATTGTAAAAGATATGTCCAAATCATTTCCGATTTGTTGAAGAAAATAAATAAAATGGAAGAGGGAATGACTGATAAATTTGCGAAGAAGACCTTTTGTACGAAGTCGCAGGTGAGACGAAGGAAGTGAGCGAGAAGATAAGAGCTGAAGCCCAAAAAATCAAGACGTATCTATGTGTAATTGTCATTTTAGTTTTTTTTGTGATCTTGTTCAAATAGCCCCAAAGTGATCCTCAGTGTAACCAATCCGGTAATTCTGTATGTAATGTTATGGATCCTAATGTTATTGTGACAATCTATATGTTTGAGTTGTGACAACATTTTGTTGACTTGCAAATGTTATTTGGTATGTGCAATACTTGATAAATGTATTTGAGTCTCAGACCACAGCATAAACAACATATTACAATATATCATAACCAAAACATGTGGTCCAAAAACATAAGAATTAAAATAAATTCCTTAGTTGTAATATATTATGTCTTCTTGCAACCCTGTTGAGTCTCAGACTGCATTGCAATTTGAGACTTAAAATTGATTAGATACGTAGTAATTGATTTCAATTAATATGAAATAAAATCGATGCGCTACTTTTGGAATCACATTTCTTCGTCGATTTCTGAGCCGGAGATTCAGACTTCTTCTTGGGAGACTTGGATTTGTTCTTTTTTTTTTTTTGGCCGGATAATTGGTTCGAACACTAGGACTGCTTCGATTCAATCTTCCTGGAGGAATGCACACAACTTTGACCATTTTTGGAAAAATCCTGGAACTCGCATTTTAGGTTTTTGTGGGTATTGTTAAATTATGAGCATGTATATATGTTTACAAATTAAATTACTATTTATTCAAATTTTAAGATAATTAATAAACAAAATAAGTGTAGAATTTATTTAATATATTGAAAATATCATTATAACACCAACTAAGGTCTCACGTGACTAAAACGTGTGTAATTGATTGAAAATTGAAAGAGCAAAATCAAGCAAAACGATATTTGAGAGTACTTTATGTGGAAAATTTTGAAATTGATGGTGCACCTTGTTAATCGATCTAGAGTTCATGGTAGGATCTTGTAATTTATCTTATACTAAACTTCTTCTATCTACCTTATTATTATAAAAAAAAAATTAGGTAATTAGTTAACTAAAACGTTTGAAATTCCTATATAACCAACGTTTCGTAAATCTTAAGTAAATAGTCATAAGGATTACGTGGTCTAATAAATGAATTTACCTAAAATTTACGTCTATAAATATATAAAAATGTTCGATTTACAAAATGTTGATTGTTTAGTAATGTCAAATTGTAAATATGGTCATTAAGACCATATTATTATTCTTCCTTCTTTTATAATGTGAAGTGTGAACAGGTGGACAAATGTAGTTCATTTATTGGTGTGCATGAGTGAGAGACAAAGGAAAATTTAGAGCTGATAAGACATTCAATTCACATCCAAGCAAAAAATAAAATAAAAAAAGACATTCAAGTCACAGTGAATAGTCCGACTCTATAGTACATAGTACATACAGAGCTGAAGAAAAATAAAAATAAACCAATATCATTTATCATTTCACCGACCACTTTTATTTCCATAAAATTATTCTAGTGATAAATTTACGTTTTTAATTTTGGCTGATTTGTCCTCTCTAATCAATATTTTACTACGCCGTATATACTGGTAAAATTGGAATGTTTCTGCAAAATGGACGTTTATGTTTTTCCTAAACAAAAAGAGTAATCCTTTCAAAAAGCTCAAAGCGAATTAAATAAAAGGTGGGGCAAAATGAGAATAAAAAACACGATGCAGACAGTAGTACACGCTTGTTCGTTTGTTTTTATTTTTAGACTGAGTCGATTTCACGTTGATGACTTTTAAGGCTTGTTAGGAAAATAAAAAGAAAAAAATGATAAAAACAAAACATCAGGACATTGTTCTTAAAAAAAAAAAAAAACATCAGGACAATGAAAACCTCGTATTATCTAATATGCATATACTGTAATGTAACACCATTCATATATCATTTTCAAGAACATATCATTTTTTTTTTTCAAAACCATTAATCACCATTTATGAGCGTTCGGTTCTATTTTCTCAAATCCACATCTTAGTTGGCTTGTCATAATATCTTTCAGATATGCATTCACTCATATACTTGAAAAGTCTCAGTGGACCTCACAAAAAAAAAAAAAAAAAAAAAAAAAAAAAAAAAAAAAAAAGACTGCAGAGGTTTGTAAAATAAATAATATAAAAACTTTTTTTTTTTTTGGTATGAATCAAGAATTCAAATTACAATCAAGGAAAGCTAAAGAATTTGATGTTATAGCTTTAACTTAGAATATAAGCAAAAACCCCTTCCAAGGAATCTTTCAGTTCAATGAACTACCAAATTCTATAAAGAAAAGCTCATTTATTGTACCCCCCAAAACTTTGATTCAGTACATGATTAACCAATTTAGATACAACTGATCTTTTATCTTTTTTCTTTTTCTTAACCGCAAGGCTTGAGTACCCTTTTTCTTTCTTTTCCAAAAAAAAAATCGACAAGAGACCGGAGGAGCAAATCTCGTTAAGGACTATGAACTAAACTAAGACCAACTGTTCCGATCCAAACTCAGACGGATTTAAACCTTTTTTCCAAAAATTTACAACAACCCAGATGAGAAACCCCGTCACTAAGACCGGCTAATAACTCTTCGGTAAATATATGCAATTTTGCCAGACTTACCTTCTGGGCACTGTGGCAAAAGTGTAAATAACAACGCCCCGAGAGAAAGTCTTCAAATTAAAGTTCCGAAAAACAAGCTCACGATTCGGCTGAAGCGTCGGAGCATGATTCATCTGACGCGTCGGAGCTTTCTGTGGCCGGTTCCGCCAGAGCAGCGATTTCCAGCGGCGAGGCTTCATCTGCGGACTCGTCTTTGATTTCCGAACGGAGCTTTTCCCTGATCTGCAATGCGAGATTTTCGCGCGCGCCAGTGTTTGCCTTCAGATACTTCTTCAACGCGTCCTTTCCGTGGTATACCTTGTCGTCCAAGTTATAAAACGCAGAGTTCTTTGACGCGAGCTTGTATTTCACAGCCAAGTCTATGAGCTCTGCTTCCTGGCTTATTCCGTGGCCGAACTCGAGCTCGAACTGAGCCACTTTGAACGGCGGAGCAAGCTTGTTCTTCACGACCTTTACCTGAACTACACTACCTAAAATCTGCAAAATAACATTTAGTTCTTTTTTTTTTTTTAATTTCACGTGTTTAGTAGTTTGCAAATCCGAAATAGTAAAAGCATTTGGGGATGATGGAAATGGTACCACTTCAGCCTTCTTGACAAAGCCGATTCTTTTAATATTCAATCGCACCGAAGCATAGAACTTCAAAGCATTTCCACCGCATGTCACTTCAGTTGGCCCTCCGTATCCGAAAGTCGTAATGTTTGATCTCACCTGGATATAAGCCGTGAAATTGTTGGGTAGCGTAAATACAGAAACAAAGGTTATTATTGAAAAATATAAATAGTTAAAAACAGTTTTCCTTCGGAAACAGAGCCAAATAGTGCAAACTCATTCAAACCTTTAAAATTCAAAGCCAATCAAAATTTCAACAAAGGGAACCAATCAAAATTTACGTCAATTTTGCAAACAAAACAGAAATTCGAATATTTTAAAATAAAATAAACAAATTTCTAAGTAACTAAGCCACTAAAAGTTTGTGAATTGTTATATAGCCAACCTTTCGTTAATCATAGGTAAATAACAATTTGGATGATGTGTCATCATTTGGACAACTCGAGTATTCCATATTTACCTCTTTGTGTATAATGTAAATTTGGCCATGTTAATAAAAACGGCATGGCTATTTACTTACAATTAACGAAAGGTTGGCTATATAGCCATTTCATTATGTTTATAATGTTACATATCTAGCGAACCCTTTGAAATTCCGAAGCTTGATAAATCTAATAGTATTGGTAGTTGAAGAAGAGATGAGAACATTCTCCGAAAGTACCTGATTGATAAAGATGAGAAGTGTTTGGGATTGAGACAAAGAGTGGCTGAGTTTGCGAAGCGCTTGGCTCATGAGCCGAGCCTGCATTGCCACGTGGGCGTCGCCCATCTCTCCCTCGAGCTCCCCTTTCGGCACAAGCGCGGCCACCTGTCACCCGACACAGATGAGAGAGAGAGAGAGAGAAAGAGAGAGAGAGAGAGAGAGAGAGAGAGAGAGAGATTTGTGGGAAGTCATACACTGTCGACGACGATGACGTCAACAGAGCCGCTGCGGATGAGCGTGTCGACGAGGCTCAGAGCTTGCTCGCCGCAATCCGGCTGAGACAATAACACGTTCTCGGTCTTCACGCCAATAGACCGAGCCAGCGATGGATCCAAAGCATGCTCAGCATCGATGAATACGCAACACCCTTTGATTGTACCACCACAAAACAAAATAACAATAAGCTACACAGAAACTCCTCGTGGGAAATAAAAGCAATTATTTTTTTACCTCCTTGCTTTTGTGCCTCCGCTATCACGTGGAGAGCAAGGGTTGTTTTCCCGGAAGCCTCGGGCCCAAATATCTCCACAACGCGTCCCTGTGAAACAGTTTCAATAACCAAAAACAACAAGTAAAGACAAATTTTTAGATAAGTTTCGTATTCATGTTGTGTGTTGGACGAGTTTAATGAAATTATTCGGAACAAAGGTAACAACGCTTGAACAAATTTGATAGGAACTAAAAAAAACAGAGATAGTGGGAGGTATTTCCATTAATTCAGAAATATTAGTATTTATCGAATGTTTATCCAAAAACTTTTTCTAACAACACTACTCAAGTTTGTATATAGTTTTATGGTTGTAACTTGTAATGAAGTTTTGGCACAAATCATAAGCACGCAAAAACTAAATTGTTATTATCAGCATAAAATTCCAAACTCCTTGTTAAAGCGATAAAAAAATCTATACATACGGTTAACATATGTATATAAAAAATAAAATAAAAACAAAAGGCAAAAAAAGAATCTCAAGAAAATCTAGTTGATTCCGTAGAATTATGGTTTTGAGGAACCAAAGATTGTGAGGTAATCTGAAGCGATATTACCTTAGGAAGACCACCGACTCCGAGTGCTACATCGAGAATTAGAGAACCAGTTGAAATGACCGGAACGTCTTTAATGGAGGCTGACCGACCAAGCCACATTATGGCTCCGCTCCCAAACGAGGATCTGATCTGTTCCAGAGCTTGATTTAGAGCTATCTCTTTTTTCGACAATTTCTCGTCTTTGTTCGCTACTAAAGAATTCGGCTTCGGCTTTTTACTTGCTATTTGACCCAAAAAGTCCAAAACATTGACAGGACAGGTCAACATCAATAAACCGAGTCAAACAATTTGCAAAATAAGAACAGTGTATAAAAGGAATACATTGTCGTTTTCTATTCTTCTCTCTCAACTCTCAAGAAAATAAGCCTCAATATGCCACATAATAAAGTGAATACTACTATGAACACTCAATAGTATAACATTATTATAAAATAAATATAAAGAGTACCTTTTGAAGAAAAATGACACAAAGAAGAAGTTCCCAGAATCTCTGCCCTGACCACCTTCACGTCAAGCAACAAACTTTTTACTTAAAAAGACCAATATAGGAAAGAAAAGAAGAAGAAAGAAATATAAGAACATGAATTTTCTTATTGGATAAAAATCCAAAAATCTCGGCTAACCAAACAGAGTGAGTGCTTAGAATATAATGCCTTTGGTATTGAATCCAACAAAACGACGTATTTTATAAATGCATATTGAAAGACTTAAATCACCTGTGTTCCAATTAAAGCACGTTTGAGAAGAGAAGCGTCGCGAAGAATCCTCGCCATGGATATTGATAAGTAAATGAGAGGAAAGTTCGAAAGAGGAAGAGAGAAGAACAAGGGTTTAGCTAAGCGACCATGGGAACGAATAACAGAAGAGAGAGAGAGAGAGAGAGAGAGAGAGAGAGAGAGAGAGAGAGAGAGAGAACTCAAACTCGGTTTTGAGTGTTAGGGTTTTGGGTTTTTCCCACCTTTCTTTGAACAGAAAAAAGTCTGAAGAACAAAGCGCGAAGAGAGAGAGAGAGAGAGAGAGAGAGAGAGAGAGAGTCGGTAAATGGGCTGTTTGGGCTGAGATTGGCCCAGCACTGTGTCCAAGAATTAACTCCAATATGTCTATTTATCTAATATTTCCATTATTATTTTAATACTATAATTTTTCACTTATAAATTATTCGTATATTATTCTAACACATTAAAATTTAAAAGTAATTTTCCTCACTTAGAAAGCCTTAAAATCAAAATATCAAGCAAAAAAAAACTACTGTAATAACGTACAAAGCTACTTCTAAGTTCGAACTTCATTCATACAAAGGTACAAGATTCATACAAAAATAAAAACGAAGTTTAGGACAAATAAGAATACAAATCCTAAAAGCTCAAGTAAAAATTCGGAAAACATATATAATTCCAAATAATAAAAACAGTCACGTAAAAGGACATAAGGTAAAAATTACATACAAAAAGAAAACTAATATCTTGCACTCCAAGCTACCCTGTTAGAAACAACTCTGCTCGCTCTTTTGGGATTTCATTTTCGCGGGCCAAACACAGAATTTGCTCCGACAAGAGTTCACGAACTGGTCTCCGACGGCCCATCGGCGGATTCACCGCTCTCCGGGCCTTTTTCCTTATCCGGGCCCGCTGAATCCTCAGAGGATTTGTCCCCGAAAGCCCCGGCCCGAACGAGAAGGCTCTGAACAGTATCCGAGGGCTTAGCCCCAACAGAAAGCCAATACCTGCACCAGAAACCAAGCCCGTATCAATCTCTAACCTTTAAAACCATTCTTTTCGGTAACATCAATTTTCGGAGAAATATCTCAAATTTAACATGTAAAGGGTTTTGTAGGTAATTCTTTTTCGGTGGCATATATTCAAGAAACCTAATGAGATCTTTTTTTTTTTTTTGGTAAGAAACATATACATTATTTATAAATTATACGCGACCGGAAAAATCAAACCACCCGAAAAGAAAAGAAAAATAAAATAAAATAAATACTTACTTGACTCTCTCGAAGTTGATACCCATTCGTCGGCCACTATCTTCGACTGCAACAAAAATTCAGAGACAAAAGAGCCAGCCAAGGAAGAAGAAGAACAATCAATCTCTCGAGAGGCAGAAAGAAAAATAAAATCAGATTTCCGAACCTGCCAAGGGATTGTAGTATCCGAGGATCTCGAGGAATTTTCCGTCTCTGCGAGACCGACTATCGGTGGCCATAATCCTGTAGAACGGCTTGTTCCTACAACCATAGCGAGCCAATCGAATCCTCGCCGCCATGGACGCCGGTGCTCGGAGCCCTGATGAAGAAGACTCGGACAATCATGCGAATTTTAAAGACACAGAAATTAACTTTTTTTTTTCTGTTCAATGCATGCTTCGACTCCAATTTTTCATGATTCTTTTCTTTTTCGCAAAATCGTGTGTGAAATATCATGTTTGGTGAGCTAACATGCGAGGCGTTTATTTGAGACTTTTTAAACTCTAGGGACTGTGATTAACATTCTCTAAACACTACATTTTTACAGTCTCCTTGCCTTTCAAATGCCAAACACAATGCCAAATAGTTTCTTTATTCAATCAAATTCAAATAAATTATATATATATAATTGAATTGAAGCAAGTTGGAGTACCTTTGGATGTAAATTGACATAGCTGAGGAGAAGCTCCCGTAGCCCCTCTGCTAAGCACCTACACATTAAATTTTAATTGAGATTTAAATATAGGAAAAATTGAGATTCTATTCTACGAATGTTTTGGTGGGAATAAAATGTTTTCAGCCCCAAAAAACGCATTTTCTTTTTTATAATAACTCATTGAGCACAACAAGAGCGACGATGAAACAGGAATGACCTGGGTTCCGAAGAAATCGCGTTTGAGAAGAGAAGCGTCGGGAAGAACACTCGCCATGGATTCTGCGAACCAAATAAGACGAAAGCTCGGTGAGAAGAAATGCAAAATCGAACTGAGAACCGTGGAAATGAAACCTAGCAGAGAGAGAGAGAGACGATGAAGGGAAGTCGAGCTCGGTTGAGTCTTGTGTGTTGGGTTTTCTTTTTTTGATAGGATAAGAAGAGACACTGAACTTAGTGCTTGTATATGTGTGTGTGTGTGTGTGTGAGAGAGAGAGAGAGAGAGAAGAGAGAGAGAGAGAGCGCTGATTGGGCTCTATCCGAGTTTGGGCTTGGCGTAACTTACATTGGCCTGTGAGTCAGGTAATACTTGCGTGTGTTAGAAAGTTGGGATTTCGACGGAAAAAGTAAGTATACTGTATAAGTATGTATAAGTGTAGGGTTATTAAGTTATATAGCCACGCAGTTATAGTGAATTGAGATATAACCCACATTTCGTTAATTTCTTGTAAATAGTCAAGTTAACTTATTAACAGATTAATAAAATACTTATTTAATCTAGCCAAACATGTAAAAAAGGTAGTTAATAGGCTATCACGTATGCAAGTTGGCTATTTACAAAGTATTTACTAAAAGTTGGTTAATTTACAATTCCTATAGTTTAGGTAGCTTATGTAGCCAATTTTTTGTATAATTAATAGTAGCCATATTAGAGATAAAATAAATCAAAATTATTAAAACCAGTATAATAATGGGAAATAATATTTTTTTATAGTCAATTAGTAACATAAAAGTATATATATATAATAAATAAAAATTGTGATGCAAACTTACATTGGAGTCGGCGCTAATCCCCATTTATATATACGAATGGATTCCTTGTTATTTTAATTCGTTATAAAAAGAAACAGAAAAGAAAACAATGGTCAATGATTCGTTGAGAAAACCATTACGTGCGTTTGCAAAACTTATGACAGGTAAAACGGAGTAATATTTTTTAGGATAAATTACATAAATGCTCCCTGAACTTTTGACCATTTAACAACGTGATCCCTACTTTTATTTTTCTTACAGCGTCGCCCTTAAACTTTGACAATCTTACAAACTTAGTCCTTCCGTCAAATTTTGGGAGTATATTCCGTCTATTTTAACTTGTGTAATAACTTGAATATTTAAAATTACCTATATATCTTTTATTTAATTATTTTATATTTAAAATTAAAAAATTTCATTTTTCATTTTGTTTGTTGTCTTTTTTTAATACTTTTTTTTATACATTTCCATTATACTTTTTTTTTCACGATAATAGAAAATTAATAATAAATAATAATTCATTTTTACAATTCATTTTTATTAAAAATTGATATTTTACGTAATTATTTTATTTTTATTTATTTTTTATATAATAAATAATAAATTTTAATAATATTAAATCATCATAAAATCAATATTTTTTGTTATTTTACAATTTTGTCCCTGTTTAAATAGTCACATGCCAATCACATGGGAAAAAATGGATGAGTTGTTGAGAAAAATAGACGGAAGGACTAAGTTTGTAAGATTGTCAAAGTTCAAGGACGACGCTGTAAGAAAAATAAAAGTAGGGACCACGCTGTTAAATGGTCAAAAGTTCAGGGGGCATTTATGTAATTTATCCTATTTTTAAATAATAACCAATGGCTGTGTTACTACGTATGTTTTGTCACTGTTGCCGTTGAGGCATGTGCCCACGTATTTGCTTATTTCTCAAAACATATATTAGCGTATTACTTTACTAATAGCCACGAACGAAATCATCTGGTTAAATGGAAAAATATCAAAAAAACAAACCACGTTAGTAAATAACACCTTGTTCACTTGTAATAATCAATAAACTTGAAAGCGTCAGACACATTTTCAAGTTCCAAAAGACTACGTTTTACATAAATATAATGCCTATGTCACGACGAGAGCAAGTGAAGGGATGAAAAGCCATGAAAAATACTCAAAAGATCGCTTCTTCAAATATTCAAACTCCCATAAAATATCAAGAAATTCACTACAAAGGCACCAAGGACTACTTGACCCGCATTACACCCAAGAAGTAATAAAGAAAAAAGAATCAAGAGAAAGAAAGAAAGAAAAAAAGAAGACTCCAACCAAATGACATGAGATGAGATGAGAGACGAAATATAAAAAATAAAGTATATATAAGGAAGTGGCGACCATTGACGACGAGTCTCTGACGATGTTGAAGCACCCAAAACTGTGTTTGACTTGAGAACCCTCTTCTCTTTATCAAATGTGTAGAAAGAAAGACACTCTCAAAACCCACTAACAGTGACAACAATAATCTCATAATTTCATCTTCCTTGCAAAACAAGGAATCAAAATTCCACTCTACTGCTGTTTGCACTCCGGTGGCCTCTCGCCTGACTCCGCCGCTCCCTGTGCTTTTCCTCCTTTCTGCAATTATTTCACCCACGTGTGAATATTTCTTTAAACCAAAATTATTCAAGTCAAAATCTTTAGTTCGGGAACTATTTTGATTAGAAATCTAATGTTATCATTATTCACACAATAGTTCCGTGACTGTTTGCACTACAAGACCTAATAGTAAATAAAAAATAGAGATTTTCATTTAATTACCTTTTGCCCAGCTGAAGGCTGCAACAAGATAAGAAGAAACAAACAAGCAGAAGAAAAAAAAAGAATTAGCAATCATCTCCAAAATCATTGTAAAAAAAGGTTAAAAAAAAAAAAAACACCATAGTTGTCTGAGATGTATTATAGCATGCTTACCTTCTTCTTGGTCTTTGTCTCCTCTTCATCATCGTCGTCCTCGTCATCGTCGTCCTCGTCATCATCATCCTCGTCATCATCTTCCTCCTCGTCCTCATCATCATCTTCATCCTCTTCATCATCGTCCTCCAAGTCAGCAAAATCGTCGCCCTGAGCAGCCTCGCCGGTGAACCACGACACCGCGTGTGGGATAATCTTGTCGCGAATGGTCGACCTAAAAGGAATAACAAAAAATATAGGAAAATAGGGTTGTAATTTAACTTGTAAAGCAGTGCAGTTTGTGTTATTTTGGACAAATCAATTATAAATCTGCAAATCTTACCCAATATCGTAATCTTGTTCCATGTTGTTTTGAAGTTCCTCAGCCTGTGACAAGCAACAAGAAGCATATAATTAAATCAATAAATGATAAGTTAATGAAAAATGAATTTTTCGGGTTGATTTTAGACATACAGTATCCTCATCGATGTCTTCATCCTCATCGGGAACTTGAGGAGGGTTGAAGAAATTGAAGAAACTTTCACAGTCCTCGGTTTTGGTGATCGGCTTAGCATTCTTCGCTCCCTTCTTAGGCTTCTTCTTGAGGATCTTCTGTGTTAAGCATTTACCCGGAAGCCATTCGATCTCCGTCCTGTGAAATTCGATTGTCCAAAAAATTAGTTAATTCATAATCATACAAAAGAGTAACAATGTGCTCAACTAAAAGGCATAGTGAGAAGATAGCAAGGGTACCCGATAGCTTTCTCTAGAATGGGCTCGTCTTCGTCGATCATGTGATACGTTTTCGTCAAGACTTTGTTCTTGAAGAAAGGATTCTCCTCGAAGAAGAATTCAAGCTTGAACCCTTTCGGGTTTTCGATTCTGTACCACTTGATGTCCTTGAGATACTTGAGAGCTCCTTCATCACGCTCAGTAACCTGATTACACATGAAGAAAAAAAAATGAGACACATAGACCAATCGAATGGCTCATAAAATCTCTGTAAAATTACACAACTACTTCAAATTAGTACCTCTTCCGCGAGCACTTCGTTGTTCTTCATGGCATTAAGCCAGAATTCAGGAACGCCATTCGCTGCATTACACAAACAAAACTACAGATTAGATATCCATAATAAACTAACTACTACAACACGTCTCAGTTAGCCTACAGAGGTGTGTGAAGCATTACCAATGGCTTCTTTATCCGCTTCCTCGGTGAGCGCTGCATCAATTCCTTCAACCTCGGTAACCCCATTTACGATATCGAATCTCTGCAACCAAACATTACCGCTTAATTTGAGTACACGTAAAATAAAATAATTTAAATTAATACCGTTGAGGGTTTAGCGAGTGGAAAAAAGTCGGGGATACCTTGGCGTACAGAGGCTGATACATTTTCTGATATTTAGCTTCAAGAGCTGCTCTCTCTTCGAAGAATTTGGCTTCCAACTCGTCGTGTTGGCCCTATCAATCAGAGGAACATTATCAATAGATTGAATAAATTTCTGAGTAAACCCTCTATTCCACTCGAATATATGTTCAGTGAATAATCAATCTGTAACAAAAGTTATGTTGCAGTTAACATTACAGATTTTCAAGCACAAAAACACAGTATAACAACATAATTACTTTATCAACTACTTGGAGAGCTAATTTAGAGTCAAATAAACAAAAAAAACAAAACATCACTACATTAAGATTTTTTCATTAAAAAAGAGGGAAGAACTCATACCTGGATTTCTCTGAGAACCTCGACTCGCTTTCTAACGACCGGAGAGAGACTCTCCAAGATATCTTTGTGCTCACCAGCCAAGCTCTGTATCTTATTCTGCAAATAACGATTTATAAAAAAAAAAAAACATCGAAAGAAACGAAACAAATCAATTATCATTTCAACGAAAAAAAAAATCTCGAACCTTGAGAGCGTTGACAAGTCCGGCTCGATCATCTTCGTTAAGAGCTACGCACCAAAAAGAACACACAAAAAAAAAATCGAGCTTATGAAACCATAGACGCGAGTGAAGAAATGAAGATAAGGTCTCGGCGAGTCATTACCAGAGGTGAGATCGGACATATTGAATCCTTCCTTGTTGTTGCTCATAGCTGAAGAAGTTGGAGATAGAGAGAGTAGAGATAGAAAGCGAAGCGAAATCCTAAAACCCTAGAAGAGCGAGAGTGAAAGAGAAAGAGCGGTGAAGAGAAAAGAGGGCTTCAAAAACGTGGTCTCCTTTAAATTCTCTTTCCTCTTTCCTAAACCTAATAACACAGCTGTGTGCTCTTTATAATGTTAGCTTTCTCTCTTCTTCTTATTTTTTGTATTTTTTAATTTTTATTTTCATTTTCGGTTTCTGTTTTTCACCCTTTTCTTTATTTCCTTTTAATATTTTGGGCCAGGCCCAATAATTATTAGCCGAGTTAAAGGAAACCTTTGCTTCGTTGTTTCTAGGCTGTATTCCCATTTTGGAGGGAATTTTCTTGGTTTTTGGTTGTCTAAATCAAATGTTTCAGAGGACCTCGACTCATACTATTCATATTATTATTTTTGCTTTCAATAACCTCATATTAATTTAGATGTGTTTTTTTTTAGTGGTGGAATACTCTTAGGATCGGTATTTTACGGATGATTGATTTGGGTTCAATGCAAATACAGAAGCCGTTATTTTTTCTCTCTCGATCTCGACACAAATGTAAAAGTCGTTATTGAGAAGAATCATTTTTATTTTGAGAAAAGGCTAAAACCTAGACATTCGATTCATGTTGACTTCTTAATGGTTGATCCTCTTAAGGTCGTTGTTTTGAACATCATAGATTCGGAATTTATACACGTGTAAAATTTGTTACTGTTTTCTATATCAAACAAGATACGAATGTAAAAACCATTATTAAGAATGATAAACTTTATATGTAATACAGGTAGACATTAAATTTTAAGTCTATCTTTTATTGGTGGAGTCTTGTTGGGATCGAGATTTTGAGCATAGAAGGTTTGTACTTAATACAAATGTAAATGGCATTATAATTTCTTATATTCTTACTCGAACTCGATAATAATGATATTTATATTGAATTTCCTAAAAAAAATACATTGAAAAAAATTATAATATAAAGCGACAAAAAATAGCATTTATAAAGATATATGTTTTTTCTTTTCAAATAACTATACATACCATTGCATAGCACTAAAGCTTTAGGCAACCAGAAAACTTGAATAAAAAAAGTGTTTTTGGAGTGTAGTTTTCTTTTCAAGAATTCAAGTTTAATTGTATATATTGTATGTATAGTTTAAAACAATTAATCAGCTATCTTTCATTCCAAGTCTTTGGAGTGTTTTAAATTTGAATTCTTGCATGTACATATCTAAAATACTCGTTATTTAAGTATGAGTAGTCAACGAACATGCAATGAAGCTCTTCAACTGATATTAACAGTCCAGATCCACCATTAAACAAAAATATAGCTTGTAATTAATATTTTTAAATAAATATAAATGATCTTTATTTTAGGCAGGCCCCGATAATAATAAGCCTCAAAACATTTATATAAAGCTATATATCTTGATTCCTCGTTCTTTGGCTGTCTTAGACCATTTTCACTCAATCTCTATTTTTCATCTCTATTTTACATATTTACATCAGTGAGCAATATTTTATATCTGCACTTCATCTTTATTTTACATTTTCTTCAAAGAATATTCTAAGTATATCCTCTCACATTATAATTTTTTATAATTGAGTTTTAACCCATTATTATTTTTATATATTACAAATTTTACCAACACCATTAATTTTGTTTATATTAGTCCAAATACATAGATATTATTAATAATATACCCGAAAATAAAATAAAAAATTCATTAATTACACAAATATGACAATATTAGAGGTTTTGGAAGTGATTTTCTGAGCTATTAGACTTTCATATAAGTCTAAGTGGTTTGCTTTTATTTATTATGCCTTTAAGTTTTTATTTATATTTGATCTTTTTGTTTTTTTTTTTTTTTGTCTATGTAGTATTGTGACTTAAGTTTTTAATTATGTAATTTTTAAATGTCTTGATGTTTTTTAATTGTCTATGTAAAATATTGTGATTTCCATTGTAGTAATTTTTTTTTCAAGTATAAGTTGTTTTTTAATTAATAATTTTTAGAATACACTAATTTATAAATAAATACATAATATATATAAGTATTAAATTGTAGTTATTAATTAAATTTTGGGCTAATAATCTAATTTTTAAAAGTTTTGGGCAAATATAGAGATGGAATAGTGCATCTCTATATTTGGAGATACACTATTGCATTCATCTTTATAAGTGAAGAATGGAGATATATTTGAAGATGCATTGCATCTCTATCTCTATCTCTACCTTCATAATGAAGATGCATTGTGGATGGTCTTACCGGGAGGAAATAATGACGAATGAGTCACAAGATGATAATTCCACAAATACCTCATATTTTAAAACCTTACATTATCTAATATTTTGTTAACTTCACGTGTATTTTCTTTATTATAAATGAAATTGTTAAAAAAAAAAGAAGCTTAATGAAACCGTAAAAAAAAGGTCAAATATAATAAGCTCCTAATTCAAGAAAAATATGACACTGTAAGTCAGATTAACTTTAATCTAGCCTGGATTACAATTAATGACAGAAACCAAAAGAGGAAAAGAACACTACATTGATTCTTTTCTGCTATCATCTCAGCAACAACCGGAAGAAGTGAGTACGAGGTTGCATGCGAACCTAAAACTTCTTTCAACGCGAGATCCCGAACTTTCCACGCAGTAAAATAAGATATGTTGACTTTGTAATGCGTCCGCATATGATCCGCAACATCGTTAGGAACCATATGGCCTGCGCGACCATTGTAGAACTCTCTCTTCACACACTCGCTAATAAGTGACGCCGATGCTTGCCGATGCTTTGCTGAAACTACTTCGACAACGCACGTGTGTTGTTTTTGGTACTTTCTAATCACCCATACACCCGAGTCCCCACACACGGACGCACTCAACTTCCAATCGCAAGGTTGTTTGTTGCAAACTATGAAATACCTGCTTTTGCTAGATCGGGAAACTTTGAACTCAAAGTTGTTCTTGATTGATATCATCTTCAAAGAATTCACCAATAGAGTCTTTTCAAGAAAAACACTACCCTCCTTCACATCAAAATTAGACGGCATGTTGTTCAATGCCAGGTTGTCAACAAGATCAACCTCATCCAAATCTGAAACAGCTTGCAAATCATCATCGGAAAGGCCAACGTCGTCAACACATGCGAGAGCTTCGAACAAATCGACTACACAAATGAAAAGGTAAATTAACATTAAGAGAACCTTGATTAGTGTTAACGAAATCAAGGAATTCGGGATCATGAACCAAATGAACGAACCACAGTCAGAATGAAAACATTACGAACAGAAGATTAAAAATAGTGAAGGAAGGATTAAATTTAATCCGAGCGAACTATAAAGACAACATGTAAGCTTTATGAAGATGAGATTAAATTTAATCGAGGCAGGCTTAAATTTAATGAAAATCCGGAAATCCAATTCATGAACGCAGAATACAAAACAAAAACAAAAACAACTTGAAAAAATTCAATCTAAGAACGATACTGTGTACTAATAACGATATTTTCTTTCCGTTGTAACTAGCTACTCGTGTACATGTCACGTTTTTGAGTGAGTGACTTGAAGCCCAAGCACTTCATTCTATTAACTAATATTATAAATTTACAGCTGGCATATCAAAATTAAAAGAGGAAACATAATAATAAAAAAATCTTAATGCCGTGTTTTTCTGTTGTTCCACCGTGTTAATTTTATAGTGTGTAAAACAAAAAAGGAAACTAAATGTAGAAACGAGTTTATAAGTAACGGTTACTAATGAGAAGGGTTATAAAACACGGGAACATACTATTCTTCTTCTATTTCCCTCTCTTCAGTTTTATGGCAATTTAGGGTAATTGAATGGCGATCTAGGGTTTATTAGCCGCCGTCCCTGCTCGCTCACAGCCTGTCCCTCTCTGCCTCGTCGCCAAACCCCGACGCCGTCGCAGGGCCGATCGCCATCGCCGACCTCGGCAAAAAAAGCTCGCCGGTAATAGGTTTTCAATTTCTGCAGAGCCTGGATGGTGGTGTCGATGAGCGGCGTTGTCCGCGAGGCCAAGTCGCACCACCGCCAGGTCTCAACCCGTTCCGGCTGGTTGATCGGAGAGATTTTGCCGGGGCTCCGGTGATGGAGACGCTTAAGAACTGAGCGGCGGTGATCGGGCTAGAAGCGCGGGTGGAAGAACGTGTATAAATCCTAGAAAGCCAAACGCAAACCCTAGAAAGTTAACATTCTACCTCTGATTCCGTTTTTTTGGGGGGTTTTTGTTCGCCGGGAAGCCACGACGCCGTCGCCGGAATCTGGCCGGTGAAGCCAACAGAACCACGGCGTCGTAGTGACGATCGGGCCATGCTATGATCGAGCTGTACTAGGTTGATAGATTCGAATCCTCATTCTCGAACAAAGGAAGCCGTATATAGGGAGTGTTCTCTTTTCCTTTTTTATTTTCTTTTTTTCCCTGTTTTGTATTTATTTCTAACCCAATATATCTTCACACAGGCTTTGCGACAAAGGTTTGATTCATTCGGCTCCTTCTTTGGCTAGGGAGATCGACGCTCTTTGAAAGATTGGCCTGATCTGAGAGAGCCAGTAATAAGACCACCGTTGTATGTGAACTATATAAACAATGTTTATTTTATCTGAAATGTTTTCCAATGCATTGAACTTGAGCTCTTGAACCTAATTTCATGCCTAAACACTAGATTATTGTTAATATTGCTTCATTTCTTGTGATATCATCACAAGTTTGATTACGTATTACTTAACCCTTGATTATTGGTTGTTACTTCGCTCGGGTGGAGAAGAGAGATTAGACACGACCACACCCAGTGAAGCTTTTCCCTTCTTTTTATGTTTTTTTTTTCAATAACAAGATTATTTATTCTTATTGATTACATGTTTTTGATTTTTTGATTTCAGATTGATAGTGCAAATAGACGAGGAAGTTTGTTGGAAGTGGTTCAGATTCTGATTCAAACCTCATAATTAGGAGAGCCTACATTTCATATAACGGATAATGGTTCATGGATGGTTCTTTAGTTTATCTTTTCAATTTTTCAATTCTAATTTCTGTGTCCAAGATCTTGGCAATAATCTCAATCCCTAATTTTATATTAAAATTTATTGCCAGTATTTCACATCACTGGATCAACACGGTAAAAAACTATCTGATGAGGATGTCGCCGAACGAGTTTCAACAGGTTCTCTCTTTGCATCTCTTAATTATTCTAGCGGCCCATTTTAGGGCGTGACATAATCTTGCTGCACAGGTTTGGTTCATTATAAAAGCATGAGCAATGTGGAACCAAAATAATAAATCCATAAGACTTTACAAAGAACCCAAAGATCATGTTGCATTACAATTTATTTGTTTATTTTTGAAGAAACTAAACTAGATTTATTAAAAAAAAGAGGGAAAAGAAGAAGAAGGATTCAGCTAGACAAATCAAAATGCAATCTAGATAGTAGCACCAGACCATTCTCATAGAGAGTCAAAGTCCTATGTTTCTTAAAATTTTGTCCCAAAAGACCTCTGTTGAAAATACCACAGTTACTTTGATTTCAAACCCCCCAACAAGATATCCTATCCTTTTACTTATTTTTCTTCGCGCTTAAACCTCAGAAAAGTATAACTGTCGTGGCTCAAGAAGCTTGAAGAAGTGAACTTGGCATAGCTCCGGTTTGGTTTTGGTCTTAATTTGATTGTTTGGTTTTTATGATTTCCCATGTATTTGACATTTTCTATGTTTTTGTTGTTTAGTTTCATTCCTTACTATCTGAACATCATGGGTCGGAACACAGACAGTGGCTGTGGATTTAGATACGCTTTGCCCGCCATAGAAAGGGTCGGAGGAAGGTTTGGTTTACCTTCTTATTTTGTTTCTTGCAGCGCAAGTCTTTACTTTTGCCGACGCTTTATTCGTTTCTTTTGTATATTATGCAGTGTGCGAGCGATTCTAACTAAAGAGGGGTTATAATTGGTCTTAAAGAAGACGATGGGGACAATTATGATTGCGGTGATGATCAGACCTTTAGGGTGCGAATTTACGAAGAAACATAGTTATTTTTTAAAATTATTTTGAATTTATGGCCTATAGTCGCGGTGCCAACCCAGGTCCGAAGCTTGGCGTGTTCGAGTTGGTTGTGTCAATATGCGTGTTGAGCAATTGGCGGCAACCAGATGGAGCCAAATATACTCTTGCTTTGGAACAACTCGCTCAGGTCCGGATAATTATAAAAAGCATGAGAAATATGGAAATAAAAATATCAGTTCCATAAGACCTTACATAGCAGCCAAATATCTTGTTCCATTACCATATTTATTTTTATAATATATTTTCGAAGAAATTAATTTAGAATTAATAAGTGGGATAAAAAGGCTTCAACCAGACTAAAACTAATTACAATCTATATAGTAGCCGTCCAGTCTCGTTTGATAAGATATAGAGTCCTATATTTCTGAAAATTTGTCCCAAAAAACCTCTGTTGAAAAATGTCACTGTTCCTTTCTTTCCAAATCCCCCAGCAAGCTGTCCTAGCCATGTATTGGATCTGGCTCTTTGGACCACAGAAAAAAATAAATCATCAAACGAGGGCATTTGATAGTGGTTGGAAATGGCGTCACAGAGAACAACAAAGAAGCTTCAAGAAGTGATCTTGGCATAACTCAGGTTTGGTTTTAGTTCTGATTTGATTGTTGGTTTTTATGATATTCTGTGCTCTTCTTTTTGTTTAGTTTCTATCAGAAATCACGGCCCGGAAGACAGACAATTGTGGTGAATTCGGTTACGTTACTTCATTGTCCACGAGGTTCAGGTCACCATCCCGACGCCTCCAAATTCCATTGAAAAAATAGGTGTATATACAGATTATTCCATATTATAAGTTTTTTTGTTTGAATTTATCTGATCTTGTGTTTCATTGATTAAGAAGATTTTGGGTTTGCCTGACTGTAATTTTGGAACATAGAAAGCGTGGATATATATAGTTTGTTCATATCTCTGATTTGATTATTTAAACTCTTTCCCAAAAACCAGATGAGATCCTCATGATCAACTATCTAATCTGCTTCATGTAAGCCTTGCTTTTACCTGTGTTGTGTGTAGTAATAAATAAGCATGCTATGGTTTTGGTTAATACTTTGTGCCTTCAATGTACTTTGAGATTTAGTCTGGGAGTCATTCATGTATAGCACTTCAGTTTAGGAAGCTTAGTTGAAACAAATTCTGGCACAACCACGGAACCGCCACTGAGAGACCAGTAAAGGATATGGAACCAAAGGAAAATCTGTTTGAAAGTACGAAATATTTCAACAAGTCATAGTCCGGTCATATTTCTTGAGGTGAGTTTGTCCCCAAACAAAGTTACCTTCCATGTCTTGCAAAGAGGCAATATCTTCTTCCCTTGACTAGTTCTGTTGGGAATACACTTAAAACTCCTCACAAGAAGAAAGTGAGTTTCGACGTTTTCTTACAAATAGAAAGAGGGACCTTAAATACAAAAAAGCCGTAGACCAGTGGGACCACACGCAAACCAACACGCCAGCCCCGACTGATCCAACGGAATCAACAATTGAGACAGATTACAAGCTTAAAACTCTTGCGTTCTCTTTACAAAATAAAACTCGGACTATTTGCATTCCATCACTGCATGTTCATCACTGTTCTTCTGCAAGTAATTTCAATAAACACAAATTGGATTTGGCTTTTAACGATAAGGGAAACTGATTGCAAGTTCAGTTAATTAATGAGAAACTGTTAGAACCATACCCAATTTTCATTTGTCTCGTTCCAATCGCAGCCCTCGATGTTAAGTACAGTTGAAAGACGGTTGTTACCAGGCTCATAAGTAACTTAGATTGTCAATTTGATACCCAGAGAGAGACCTGTAAAGGATTTGGAACCAAGGAAAATCCGCTTGAAAGTCTGAAATATTTCTTCTACGAGTCATAGTCTAGTGGTATTTCTTGAGGTGAGCTTGTCCCCGAACAAAGTCACCTTCCACGTGTCGAATTGGAAAACGAAGATGGAACACTTCTTGGGCATAACTGGAAGATAGTCCATCAAAGTTTGGCGATAAAACAAAACCGAGTTATGATTTAGGCAAAAAAAAAAAAGTTTTACCTTGGAACTTATCATTCATAATGCCACTCACCCCGGTCAGAGAAGCAGTTTTACAGTCAATAACTGAAAACACACAGACTAGGCTTTAGTTTAAGAAAATGATAATAACAATATTAACAATAAGAAGCTACTTCGACAAATACACATAAAGGGTTTACCTGAAAGAAGAGCACCGTGCAAGTCTATGTCCATAAAATGTTGAGCAAACTGATTTAACCTATTACGTTAAGTTCAACAAAAATACGATCACATCAAGGAAAACCAAAGGCAACAACTTTGTATGCGAATTTACCAATTCTTTTTCAGATGTTGTGCCATCATATTTTTCAAGTGTTCATGCTTGGGAAGAACAATGCGTATCTGTGGTCTGATTCACATATTACCCCAATGATTAATAAGGGAACAAAAGAGAACAATTAAAAAAACAAAGATCGAGCAAAACTGAAAAACAAGTTTGTCGAACTCACTTGTGAAACTCCTTGGGAAAATACAACGCCCCGTTATTCTTGTTTGTTTCATGGACATGCTTTTTGGAGCGCTTGGAGCGAATCTGCAGAGCCCTGAGACAAGAACCAGTGGAGACACTCCGTCCCTGAGCGATCGAGTAGGACCTGATTGTCGATCTTTAAGCATCTCGACCCTTGCGTGTACTTCTGACCCGCGCCTGTTTCGAAATATTTGGTCCAAAAAGTTAGACTTTAGTCTCTTTCCCATCGGAGCTCTACACCAAAACCAACCATATATCAACCAAAAATCTCAAGATTCAAACTTTACTCATAAAAGAAGATCAAGCTTCAGTCTTTAGGAGAGAGAGAGAGAGAGAGAGAGAGAGACCTTTTCTGAGGGAAGAAGTTTGGAATGGGTGTGCGTGAGTTTGTTGTGGCTAAGATTGAGCTCTGCTTTTTTCACAGCAGCGAATCGCAGCTCCGACTTCTTCTCGGCCATTGCAAGTATCACCTCTCTACTCTGTACTAGTACCACTATCTTATGAAACAACGGATCAATAATTACTAATAATCAATCAGGAGTATCACCGAAATGAATTCCAATCGGTGTCCGTAGGCGAAATCTGATATAATTAATCACATCAAATCAAGAACAACAATGGAAAAGAACAGTACATCAAACTGAATGCTAACAACAAATTCTCAAACACATAGCGCGCATTAAAAAATTAAAGAAACTGAGAGAGGCTTCATCGGTAGCCTATACAACAGCAGAAATTAGTCTATACTTTGTGGACTTCTCAAGATGAACAAGGGTTTGATTATTTTATCAATGAAATTAGTGGATTATGAATTTATGACAGATTTACCAAAACAAAACAAAGGTAACGTAAAAAAAATTAGAGTCAAAACAAAAAGATTAGAAAAATACCAGATAGTCAAGGCAAGGCTCGGCTGTTCGGAAGACGGTTCGGAATTTCTCAAGAATAGGGGAAGGAAGAAAAGGAGTGAACCGAAAATTTTAGTGAGGAAGAAGAAGCTAGGCTTTAACGTACGTACGAGACTGATTGAATTTTTGCATAACATGATTAAACATCAGAATATTTGCGATCCATCGCTGCATGTCCAGTACTGTTCTCCTGCAAGTTTTTTCAATAATCAAGCATTGGATTTAGCTTATAGAACAAGGGAAACTGATTGCACGTTGATTTAAATCAGCACTCTTCTCATACCCATTTTTCATGAATCTTGTTCCAATCGATGTTCTCGAACTTGAGAAGTTAAATTGAAAGCCCCATAAGCGACTCACCTGGAAATCGAATATTGGGAAATCCAGCTATGGTCTATGATCATGATCATCAACTAAGGTTACATAAATCAAATCGAATACACATGTTCAAAAGAAAACTTGATTGCGAGAATCACATGAGAAGAAAAATTATGTTTTTGCTCTTTTCAAATTGGATCTTGAAATCTTCAAGAGGAAAAAAAGCTAATGCAAGTGTTTGATCTGCATGATAATACTAAACATCTCAATTTTTTCGGGAAAAAAAAAGGAGGAAATGAAATTACCAGAAAGTTCAAATTGGATCTTGAAATCTTCCAGAGGAAAAAAGAAATTACCAGGGCGTGTGTATAGATTGTTGTGATCCAAGCTCTCTCACTCCGTCTCGTCTGTTTGAATCCAGACACCATCTTTCCGCATGTGTTTGTCATGGAAGAGGATGTTGGGGACATGCGAAATCTTGTGCCATTCCTTCCCGACCTCTTTCTGGCACTGCCTTTCCAAGGTGAGGGATATACTGATGCCCAGCTCTTGCAGTGGCGTCATTTTCAGAAACTCTGGTAGTGTTTCAAGGCTTCTACAATTGTCAATCCTCAAGGTGCGTAGACATGGCATGATTTTTGTTGTCGTCTTTGTGCAACATCCTTCCCACACTCTCCACTGCGAATTATCTATGAAACGAAGCTGTTCCAATTTCGGAAATGAAATGACCTCTCGATCGGCTTCAGTGATTCCGAGGAATTCTTCACCCACCCTACACATCTTTGGAAATTCCTGTAATTCTAGTTCCTTAAGTGAAGGCAATTTCCCAAGTGGAGGTAAAGTCTCGCAATTCTTGAATCCATTTAATTTAAGAAAGGTGAGATTGGAAAGAGACATCATCCAAGCGGGCCACGCGGTGAGACCCAAGTAATTATGAATGACCAGAGATTTCAAATTGGGATGTGGATGAATGGAACTCAGGATTTCGGTGTCGTTGTGATTGTTGCTATCTACAAACTCAGAAGGGGATCTGAACCACAACTGCAACGCAAGCACATGCGGTTTGCCATTGAGGTTCAGCTTCGCGACATCATCCACTGTCAACCCTGTGTTTCTTCCACACCCTCTGATATGTAGAATCCCTCGAAACTGAAGGTGTTTCATTGTGATTAGATCTCCAATGTGTAGATAGGATCCCCTCTCCTTGGGCACCACTATCATGTCTAGACTTTGCAAACCACTTATTTTTCCTAACCCTTTCGGAAGCCCCTCTAACTCCGAACACTCCCGTATGTAGAGATGTTTTAGGCTGACTAGTTTTGAGATGCACTCTGGTAGTGATTTTAGACACCAGCAATGCTCGAGTTTCAAGGTCTCCAGATTACAGAGGTCGAATAGTTTCTTCGGCAATTCTATCAACTCATTGTTCCGCGATAAGTCTAGATATCTCAAGTGTTTCAATAGACCAATACCCTCTGATAATTGTTCCAACCCGCAACCCCGCATACTCAAAGTCCGAAGACATGTAAGTTGAGAAAACACTAATTGTTCGGGGCCTCCGTCCCATCTTGGTCGGAAGAAAAGCGTGCGCAAATTGTTCGCATTTCCTAATGAATTAGGAAGAAACCCTTTGAGAGTCAAGTGACGAGTGTTTTCTTCTACCACCACCGCTTTCTCCTTTCCGTCTTTGTCAATTTCCATATAAACGTATTCATCGCCCGTCAAAAAATGGGCAAAATCATGAACTATGTCATGCATTTTGCACGTAACGTCTCCAGTACGTACATCCTCTTTGATTTCTTGAAAAAACGACCGCATAGCCAAACTCTCGAAACAATCTCGGCCTAGTTTCCACGCTTCTACTCCTCGGCCTAAATAACCGAGAGACATCCACATCTCGATCAGACCGTCTCTATCTATAACATGGTCTTGAGGAAACACCGAACAATACAAAAAGCAGCGTTTTTCCAGAGGTGGAAGATCATAATAACTTAGCAGAAAAGGAGCAAAAACCTCCTTAACTTTAGCATCTATTGACTCCCACAGTTGACTACACAAAATGTCTTCCCACTGACTCGTCGTCTTTTTAAACCGCACAAGACTTCCAAGAGTTTTAGCAACTAAAGGCGAGCTTCGCGATTTAGCAGCGATTTTCCGGCCGATAGGTTCCAGCTGTCGACGCTCCTCGTCTCCCTTCCCAATGAATGCCAATTGGCTGAAAATTGACCAGCAATGATCTTCACTCAGCATTTTTAGACTAATGATCTGGTCTGTGGGCACTCTCATCATCGTCGCAACTTCTTGCTTTCTCGTGGTCACTAATACCCGGCTACCTCTACCCCCATTCCTAAGAGCTTCTGCTAAAATTTCCCATCTACTACAATCTACAAACCAGACATCGTCTAAGACAATGAGAACTCTTTTCCCCTCTATGGACTCATGAATGCATGTGACAAGGACATTCAGTGAAGAGCTTTGAGCAGAGCTTCCAAGACCAACAATAATCTCTTCACAGACCTTGATCTCGTCGTAAGGATCGGAGACACACACCCAAATTAGCTTATCAAAGTGGTTCTTAACCGCCTCATGGTTAAAAGCAAGTTGGGCGAGAGTAGTTTTTCCGAGACCCCCCGGTCCCACAATGGGGATGATATGAAGGGAAGATCTCCCATCATCCTCATCGGTACTGCTCTCGCACAATAACTTGCTCACTAAAACACTCTTTTCCTCGTCTCGACCATGAACTTTGGTCACGTCGACAAGGGAGATTGTCCCAAGTGGCCGAGGCCTCTCAACAACAGTGTTTATGTTGAGATTGTACCTATTTTTTTCTTCGGAAATCCTAGCCAACTCTCCATTAAATTGCTTAATTTTGAGAGCAATATCACGGCGCATAAAGAGGCGACCGACTTTGGTGCAAGACAAGCAAGAGAAAGAAACCGGGAAACACACCTTCTTGTCTTCTTCTTTCTTGATCTCGTGCTGGAGAACGGCCGTGCTCCAATCGTCCAGAACGTTCTCGACGTCCTCGGAAGCGTTCTTGAGCTTCTTAAGCCATCTTTTCACCGCAGCGTCATTCAGTTGCTTCTGCTCAGCATCCTCAAGAACAGCTTGAATGTCCTCAAGATTGCTCTTCAGGTTTCGGACATCTTCTTTGACTCCGCTCACCAGTCTGATCTCCCCTCCGATTCCATCGACTGCCATGGGAAGCAGAGTCTCAATCAGCACCGAAACCACAGCTTCAGCCATCTTCCCACTTTGGAATTTTCTTCACAGCTCAACTCACTCACTCACTCTAATGCTCACTCAAAGGTTGTGTTTTAGGGTCTCTCTCTGCTGGTGCTCGTTCTTGACAAGGCTGAAGATATTTTTTGAGTCGTGGTGGGCCAGGCGAGTCATTGATCCTCACCAATAATGTCTGAAAGTGAAATCCAATAATATTTCATTACCAGCTGCCATGTTTTCCTTTACAGCTGGTACCCTTGTCTTATTCACCTTGTCATTGATTGGCTGTATTGAACGAGTTTTGAATGCATATTTATGTTCACACTCGTAGTGATAGTGGGGTCTTGACTGCACATGCTAATAAATAAATGAGTGAACACGACTTGTCAAAAAACTTGTACTATAAACATTGTCTCTGTATTAAATAATGCACAGAACAGTGGTTGCTATTCTATTACAATAATTAAGAATGGGTTTTTGACCATTGTGTGCTACCATGCTATGCCACATTCCCAAGTTTGAAAGCAAAAAAAAAAAAAAAAAAGAAGAAAATATGAAAGTTCAAACACGTTTAAAATTAGTAGACGATAGCATCTGCTAATATTATCGTGTGAATGGTGAAACATTATTATTGAATAAATTCGTAGAACTAACATCTTTCTCATTAAAGTTGTATGAACGCGTTAAGAAGACCTTAAATAGGATCAAGAACAAGGTTCGAAATGCCGCTTTTTATACCGTTTCGAACCTCCTGATTCAAGAAAAATCGACACGCCGACGAAAAATCAAACGGAAAAAATATAGAGAAATCAATTGATATGCCGTTTTCCATGGAAACCGAACGGAAATAATGTTATATAATATGTTAAATATATATATATATGTAACTTTCAATTTTTAAATTTAAAATTTATACTAATAATATTTTATAATCTTCAATACCTAATTGGTTTTACTCCAATATCATATCAAATGCTCTCGTTAATTTCAATCGCAACGTATTTATACCCATTACATATATATATATAGTTATATATATATATAATTTATATGTGATATTTTGTATAACTTAATTCATCATATTTATATTTTATTATTTTATTTTTATATTGATTTATATATTAAAGTTTTCTATTTACATATCTTATATTAAAATTGTATAAAATGTAACAAGTTGTCAACTTGATCCATTGGTAAAAACTTCTGCACTCAAGGTGTAGAGCTTGAGTTTGAATCTCATATATGTCAAATTCTCTCCATTTTTAACAAAACGACGACAGACTCCAGAAACGACAGAAAATCGAAAAACAAAAACAAGACAAAATGAAAAAACTGCTCTTCGTCGGCCGCTTTTTCTCCGGCAGCAGCGCCGCCGTCGATTTTTGTCAGAATTTAGAACCTTGTTTAAGAACAATTTTTTTTTACTATGAGACACATAAATATTAGCAGTAACAGAAATCTAGTACACCATTCATGCAATATAGTGCCATACGTGTTTATTTTATTTTTAATTTTTAGTTTTTTACTTTCCCAAAATCTTGGTTGAACTACAAGATTAATGAATTTCAAGTTCTACCAGATAGGCTTAAGTATCGAGTTGATGAGAAAAGGCGTACAAAACATGTTTTTCTCTGTATTTGCAGTTCCTCGAAGCCTCAAAAATCAACACAAGACTCAAACAAAGATTGGTTACGATGCGTTCAACTTTTGTAAACAAAATATTCATTGGAAGGTGTAATGTCCCAAATTGTTCAGCATTACAATCATCTTATCAATCCCCTCTTTGAAAAACTTGAAATGTTGATTTTTGAGTCACGTACAATATTATTTTTGTTCACATACAATGTTTTTTTTTCCTACAAAGATTGGTTGTAATGAAGGTTGAACGCAATATATATATATATATTTTTTTAGTCTTGCAATGAAGGTTGAACCTGAAATTCCAGGAAGCTGTAGGTTTAAATTTGCAATGTTGATTTTACGTCGTTTAAAGGAAAAACCGACGTGTTTTGAAAAGCAAAAAGGATTTTTGCATATTAATAACTAAATTAAATGGTACATATTTGTTTTCTAAATAAATATGCATAACATTATTTTTAAAAAAGTTTTATATTTATATATGTAGTCATGTTTTTTTATAAAATTAATCGCAAAAATAATGCCTAATATTTAAACAATTAATCATTTTTTGTAATAAATGTATCTTAAAAAAATTGTTACTTTATTCACCTTTATAATTTTCAGCTTCATTAGTAAGGAAAATGATCGGTTTGAAAAAAAATATTTTTTAAAGAATTTAAAACCACCGCTGTTTTGAAAATGTTAATAGTATCACGCAACTTTCCCACCAATTAACCAACTGCTAGAAAATCACAAATTCTATAACATTTATTTTGTCATTTTTCTCTTTACACTTTGATTTGATAGGAAGGATTTTTCTTCTAACCTGTTCGTACATAAACGAAGTAATATTTGCGAAATTATATTCGTTAAACGAGCCATGAAGTTTTACAAAGGACGTTAACTCTTTTGAGGGTCACTTATATGAAACTGATTTCATAACCAATTTTTATAGACAAAAATATCACCGAGTCTTGTTTCTGACACTTTTCACATTAATTTAAGTCGATATCATCATAAATTTGAATCATAAAATGGTTATAAAAATGTACAAAATAAAACATAGTGATCTGTCTTAATATTCGTTATTGGTGGTATTCTTGTCCAGTTATCCAGCCATTTTAGGGTAGTGGATTTGAGGCTATAAGATCATTCTAATTTTCAGATTTTATAATGCAACCTCTGCTATTAACAGCTTATATGTAATATATGTCAAAACGAGTTATTTAAACAGAAGCTGCATACAAAACTCGAAAGATCTTCAATGTGTTTCGATATAACTAATCGAATCAAATAACATTTATCAAGTAAAGAGTTCAAAAGAAACCAACCCTTTTTCTTCTTCACCTTTAAAATAAAGGACCAAAGAATTAGTAAACTTTTGATCGCAGACTATCCATAAGCGTCGTTTATTCTTAACCAGCGATCGAACCAAAAAGTAACCTAAGATATTTTCACACAAAATAAAAAAACTGACTCCTACGATATGAATAAAAAATAAAAATAAAAACAGCCCTGTATAACGATCTAGACCATTTCGTATCTTGAAAAGCCTCGGCTAGAGAAAACAATACCCGCCTTGTTCCGTTCGATTTCCTTCACGGGTTGTCCTTCTTGGCCGGAGCTGATTCGGGGGCGGTCAAGACACGGCCGGTGAGAGGGTGCCTGGGATTCGGGTCCCACAGCCGGGCTTTACGTGCCAGAGCCACCGCCGGCGGCGGCGGCAAAATCCCGGCCCGGTACAGAAGCTTCTGCACCGGCTCCGATGGCTGAGCCCCGACCGAAAGCCAATACCTATCACAAGGAAAATCCAGACCAATTAAAATCCATTAACAAGGTGTTATGAACCATAAAATTGAAAAGCCAATAACAGTTTGTATTTTTCGATTGCAAATTTGGGAGTCCAGAGATCAGACTTTCTTCTCCATTTTTTTCGATAATATTCTCTACTAACAACCTTTATTTGTAAGCTGATATAGATTCTAAGTATTCTATATTATTCTATCTAGAGTCCCACAAGGCTCCTTTCAGAGAAGAAATATCTTAAATCAGCAATACTCGATAACTAGACAGTTCTTTTTTGGAATTGTTCAAAAAAGCTAAAGCAATGTTGACCACGTACAGAGATAACCAAGCTTGTAGAGATATATGAATACCCCTCCAATATGCACATTTGCTGATATAATTACAGAAAAAATCCAGATAGATCATCAGCTCCTATAGCCTATACATAACAAAGCTTCTTTCTTCCAAAGAAAGCTCGCCAATTCAAACCATAAAGGCGCTTGTTGAACCAGAAAACACTCCGTGACTAAAAGGTTAGAGCCATCAAATTACAAGATAAACCAGAATACTCTCCCAGAAGGCTAAACTTAAACCCAAACTAATTCCTCTCCTAAATGATTATTTGCAGCTTCTATATATAGACTAATACCTCTGAACCTAAAGATTAACTAATTGTTTCATTGCCTAAAGTTCTAGAACTATACAATTCTTTCACAGATGCAACAAAAAACCAAATCTACTCCAGAGAAAGATCTCAACCAGAAAATACAGTTCTTTCATAAAATTGTTCGCATACCAAGTGAAATTAAAATTAAAGCCACTTTGACGACATTTAGAGATAACCAAGCTTCTTAGAGATATATAAGAGTAGTAGAATTATATAAAAGAAATCCAGATTAGATCGATTTCGTATCTCCAAAACCAACTCGTACACTAAAAAAAGATTCATGTAAAATTGTTCAATGAAATCATATAGAAACATAAAGATACGCACATACAGTGCTTTGAACTTACTTCACTCTTTCGAAATTGATACCCATTCGCTTACCACCATCTTCACCTGTGTAAAACAGAGAGAAAAAAAAAATAGTTTGAGAAGAAAAAACAGAGAAGCAAAACCAAAGGAGTAGTCGATTGATTGGAAGTGAAAGTGGAAATGGTGGAACCTGGCAAGGGGTTATAGTAGCCGAGGTTTTCGAGGTGTTTGCCGTCTCGAGGGGATCGACTATCGGCGGCGGTGACTCTGTAGAACGGTCTGTTCTTGTGACCCAGCCGAGCCAATCGAATCCGAACCACCATTCTCGTCGGAACCTTAACGGAAAACACGGTTGTGAAAAAGGTGCAGAGACGATAGATTGGGCTCAGTGAGTCTGACTCAGACCTAGGGCTGGTTCGAGAGCTAAAAATAAATATATATTTTTATTTATTTAGAAAATTGATTATCAATACAGCCATGATTAATTGAATATGATACCTCATTATTCTTATGAATTTTTTTTTTCTCTCGAACTCATCTACTAAATTAAATTATGGGATTACCTGGAGTATCTTTTAATAAATATTTGGTATATAAGAAAAATAGGACTAATTATTTTTTTGGAAATTCATTTTTTTTATCGGTTTTTCTTCTGATGTACATAAAATTTAGATTTGGTATATAAGAAAAATAGGACTAATTAGTTGAGTCAAACCTTTACATGTTAGACGTCGATGTTTCACTCCAACATTATTCGAATTGTATCGACATCGAAGCTATCATCCGAATATCCACATGGTTTATCACGACGGTTTCGACCCTTTGAAAACAATTTATCTTTTACATAAATTAAGGATGCCCTGTGTCTCAATTTTTTCGAGCTCTTTTGAAGAGATTATCTACCCATTTTGTAAAGTTAGATGTAAAGGACGTTGGTTTAAAAGATGAAAATTCAATTAACTTAGATTAACCTTTAACCAAAAATTTAGGTTCAAAGTTAACCGTTTAACTGAATTTTTTTAGTTAGGTTAATTAAGATTAACCGAATTATTTTAATATAATTTATTTAATATTTAAAAAATTAATACCTTTAATTTCATTATATTAAAATAATTAGTAATTTGATATAAATATTTTTTTACAATAATTATAAATTCGTAAATAAATTTTGGTTTAATTAAATTAAATTTTGTTAATAAAATTTTAGTTATAATTAAAGTTAAATAAATTAATTTAATTTGAAAATTAATATATTGTATTAATTTTTATTTTATGTCTTATAATCTAGGTTAACCGGAAATTAACCAAGCGGTTAATTTTAACCGGTTAATTTAGGTTAAAAAATAAAATAAAAAAATATTTCTTTAACCAAATGTACTTTTAGACGGTCCATGTTTTAGAGAGACGTTTTTCTCTTGTATCGAGTTTTGGTTTAAATTTGTCTCATGTATCTACTTTTTTTGTTTATCTTTCAGGAGTAAGGTGATTGTATAATTATGGAGGAATCACTTTGAATCACCTATAATTTTTAACACATTTTACTCTCTTCGTAAGCAATTAACTTGTTTAATTAGTGGAACACTTTCTATTGATAGAGTCTGTTTTCTTCTTAACGGTACGTTATCATTTATACACAAATTCTATTTATCAAGATAAAAAAAAAACAAATTATGGGTAGAGATGTCAATTGAACTAATTTATCTTCTCTTGTTGTCTACCCATATAGTATAAATTATATACACACACACACACACACATATATATATATATATATATATATATATATATATATATATATATACACTAGAGGGAGTAAACGTGCTTCGCACGTGTTGATCACTACAAAATTGTTGTTGCTAATTCTAAAATTGATTAGGTTATTTAGTTAGTAATGTATTGGAAAAATGAGTTTAGAAATTCATTATCAAAGGAACAATAAATAACAGAAAGATGAGCTTGAAAAGTATGACAAAATATAAGAGATTTGAATGTGAACCGTTTAATTTCAAAAGTTGTTTGATTCTCCAAGATTTTAGCATTTATTCTCGACAATTGTAAGTAATTGAATATATTGAGAATAATTATTTCTCGAAATAATGTTTTATTATGCATTTTTGTCCCGAGATTTATTTAAAAATAATGTATTTATAATCAACATTTAATATGTAATATTGTGAATTTTGAACATAGTTTGTATACACACGTCATTAAATGTCTTTATATTTTCCGTTTATTACACATTTCACAGCTTAAGAGGATATTTTATTGTCTTTAGGTAATGTCGGAAATTAATATTTTTCTTTGAGTAAAAAAAAAAATAACTTAACGAAATTGAACATTAAACAAAATTTCCATTAAAAAAAATTAATATTTTTCTAATTACAAACGCACTCAATTAAACGTGTGTAATAAATTTAGATAGATTTTCGTAGTGTTTTATTACAAATGTAAGGTTCACCTTCCCTTTGGATAAGATCTTAAAAATCAGATGTTTAGTTTTTGTATTAGAAAAAATTTTGCTGATAATTATTGACGGTGTCATTTGACATTAAAATCTTGACATTTTCACTCGATGTTATTGTTCATAGTATAATGTATAATTGTCTATGTGAAAAAACAGGCTTTGGAAAATATATACCGATAAAATCTAAAGTTTGTCCAGTTAAGGAGACACTTATATTTTTAAATTCAAAAGTCATACAAAATGCTAAAGAACAAATTAAAATCTTTATAAAAACACTACACTTATTAATTAACCACAGAATCTGATTATTGGGTAAACACATACATTAACAAACAAAAATTATATACATATAGATGCAAACATTACATTTACAACAAATAGTTGTAATTTTCATATATATCTTTACGCCGGATCTCCATTTCCAGCCACTTGGTGCCACAAACACTCTGGTTATCACTGCCGTGAGAAATGTCTTGTCGAACAGATTCAAAAACATCGTCTTTGTCGTAAATTTCGGCATGTTAGGTCCGACTGAAAGGCCGAGTATATCCAATCCGTCAAAGACAACGTGTTCATCAATTAATACCAATTAAAAATATCTAAAGATGGATAATTGACAAAGCAGTCATTACCACTACATATATGCTGAAGTTAAAGAATTAGCTTAGTCTGTAATTTTATTTGTTCTTTTGATCTACCACCATACAAAGCTTACAAGTTTTAGTTGAATCTACTTGGCATACTATAATCTTAGTAGCCAAAATGCGAGACAAATATAGAAATTATCTAACATGCATTTGAGACCACAGCTTCAATCCTTAGTCAACACATGAGCATCAAGTAACTTAGTCAACACATCAAATTAAACATAATTATTTTTCAATACGCAGCCTGGTGCCTTTTTTTTTTTTTTTTGAGTGTGAAAGGGTAGCTTTAAAATAATACAAAACTAAGCTTTCGTTTTTTTAAGAAATGTCAACATGTGGTTCAACACTTCAACTTGAACATTGAAAACTCTTTAGACCCTCAAAAGTCTTGTTTGGTAATGAAGTGAGTGATAAATCCAATAATAAGTGATCAGAGTTGTCCAAACGGTATAATTGCACTACTGTACTAATACTATACCAGAAAAAAAAACTAATTCAGACAGACTGATTAGCAAGATCGTTTTCAGAATGGTAAAGGCCATTTAATTGAAAAAGTCTTGGTCAGCGAGTGCGAGCTTCTCTATGTTGATCATCCATAATAAGAAACTCTCGACGGAAAACTAATTAATGGCTTGAGAAAATCCAAATTAATAATAAAATAAAATAAAACAAATAACAACGATGAATTGAAATTCACCTGAGATTGGCCCTTGCGAGAGGCGATGTGCAGATGAGTGTTTCCCTTGTTGTCGACGATATTGACGGTGGAGGGATCGGCAACGAATAAAGCCTCGACGATGTCGAGTTTGAGGCCTTTGACGGCCATGTGAATGGTGGTTTGTCCTTTCTTGTCGGTGCGCGTGGCGAGGCCGGGCTCCATCTCCAGAAGCGCCACCACCGCGCCGGAGTGGCCGTTCCTGGCGGCGGAGTGAAGCGCCGTCTTGCCGTTGCTCTTGGTTATGGCTGCCATTATAACTTGGACTAATATATAAAAACACAACAACGTAAACCATTATTTCAGCAGTTAGGAGATCCTAAAACACTACAATCAAAACCAATGAAGCCATTATAAAAACACAACAACGTAAACCAAATATAAGTTCATAACTGATACTTGGACTAATATATAAAAACACAACAACGTAAACCATTATTTCATTTATCTCTCAATAGTTTCCTCGTATTGTTATTAATAGAATTGACCAATTAGGGGCACATATAAATTTATATGTGATTTGATATTCATTGTTGCCTTTGTTTACTCAAGTTAGACTTGCATGAAAAAAAAGACTCTGTGTGATTAATATTCAAGCCCTACAAACACATCACTTCATGTATTTTAATTTTAGGAGCTCGTTTTTACCATGATTGTAAATCGTGTTTAAAAACAAAAAAAGAAACAGGGACATTTGATATTGATATTGGACTTGAAAAGTTCAAGACTTGGGTTTTAAAGTCTGATCCCTGGGAATGTTAATATTAAAGGTTGAGAAAAGCCATTCCCGGGGATAAAAAAAACCCAAAAAACCGTGATCCAAAGGGATGAATAATATATTATTTCCGAAAAGTTGAAGAGATTGAAGAGGCTGAATGTACATAGGGCTGTGAAATAGTTTATATACACCAGATAGTAGCTGTGAAGGATAAAGTTTGAGCTGTGACGTTAATAATAGAACTCTAACCATAACCATGTTAGCTTAATGTGGAGCCGAACGGGGAGTGGATGTTGGGAGCGGCGGTGGGGACGAGGATGGAGGACAGGAAGAGGGTGAAGCACTTGGTTGGCGCTGGGACCAACGTGGTGGTGGTGGACAGATATTTCCTGTGATTGCTGACGGTGGCATCTTAAACTCTGGGCACATTGTCAAGGCTTTGAAGAACGCTTGTTTATTGCTGCTGATATATTTTTTTTGGTTATGTGAATCTTGTCATTTAAACAATATCTTCTTATTTTGTAGGTGGGTCAAAGAAAGCACGGAAAGAAGAAAGAGATCGCTTCTAGACAACAATATTAAATAGTTTTTTACAGGGGGCTAATCTGATTTTTTTTTCCATATTAATATCCATGTTTGACATTTTATCAAACATCTGCCAAGCGGTCATTATTTCTATGAAAAATGCAAACTTTACTTCGATGAATCCTCTCTAAAAACAGATACAAATACAGATAAAACAAAATTAACTTGGATTCATTGAGACTTCAAATTTCAAAAAAAAAAACCCACCTATCAAGATGTGAGCTATAACAAAGAATCTATGACAGATATTTTGTGTATCCATATACACGAAATAGAAAGGGTGCGAGAAAGAAACAGAGGAAGAGAAAGATGGAGAAACCTGTGTACTCACGGTGGTTCTTCTTCACCTCTTTGAGATACGTTCTTAGTGAGGGGATTTTTAACTTCCTTGAGATTCGATGTTCTTGGCTTTGTTCTTGGTCAGGATTTTTTTTTCCAAACTTCCTTAAGATACGTTGTTCTTAGCTTTGTTCTTCGTCAGGGTTTTTTTTTTCCTCTTTACTGGTTTATTCTGCATGGAAGAAGAGAAAAAATGACATAGAAGCCTTTAAAGTAGAGGCAGTGAAAACTTGTTGAAGAAAAAAAAAGACATTAAATAAGCATATAATTACATTAAGCAACCATGTTGAAGGTTATACATACATATATGTAGAGGTATGATATATACATTTTACTGTTCCCATTTAAATTTTTTTCGTATATTTTAGCTATATAATCAATTAAACGGACAAATATACAGAATAGCTCATTTTTTGTTTAAGATAACCAAATACGTTTTTTTTTTGGTTAATGTATATAAATTTATGTACTAGATAAATATCTTATTTCTTATTGGCAATATCAAGAATCAAGATATTTATATTTGACTATTTGCTATGAAAACAACAAATTTTGCTGTTTTCGTTAAAGAAAAAAATATTTAAAACGTATATTTGTATTTTTTTTTTAAGTTTTATGTTATTGTATTTTTTGTTCCTCAAACTATAGATGGATTTTTAACTATTTAACTTTAACCAAAAATCGATATATATATATATATATATATATATATATATAATTTCTTATTATGCCGTCATTTTTCACAAGTAAAAAACGACAAAAAGACATCGTTTGACGTTATCCTCAATTGGCCTCGTCCATGTTCGGCCTCATCGTGGTTTTGTTTGGCCTTGTCACGATATCGTTTGACCTTGTCACGACCTCGTTTGACCTCGTTCACCATGCTCTATAAATATCATGCTCTACATCATTTTGGGGGGGGGGGGGGGGGGGGGGGGGGGGGGACAAGTTCACAAGTTGACTCCTCTCAATACTTTCTCAAAGACCATACCTTACCAAAGTGAATATTCACTCTCTCTCCCTCTCAAAATATCACTAATTCGAAAGACTCTCAAGACGATAGCAAGTCTTCACCATTATTTCGAGACACATCGCAAGTTCGCACCCTCAACATGTGTCTCGTAAATGTTATCCAATAAATCGCATTAACATTTTTTATTGACAAGATATTTATATTTGGCTATTTTGCTATGAAAACAACGTTTGGCTTTTTTTGTTAAACAAATATATTTAAAAAGTATATTTTTATTCTGTATATTTGTTTATCAGTTTTCTCTTATTGTAACTATAGATGAATTTATAACTGTTTAAATTTGACCAAAAATTAATTAGAAGTTTAAAAGGACGCTCTATCTAATTAATTAAATCATCGCATCGAATTTACAAAAAGTTGACGGTTTTATTTAAAGAGCAATCATTTGTTCGAATTTTCAAACTTGAAAGATTCATAAAAAAACAGAAAATTAATTAATATAAAATCGACCCGTTTATAATAACTTATAGTGATATTTGTTTATAACAATCGTTTGTTTATAACAATTGTAGTGATGCCCTTCAAAAAAAAAAAAAAAAAAAAACAATTGTAGTGATATAAAGAAGAATACTCATCTAAGCCGGACGCAAGAACACACACTTATGAAATGCAATAATTTTAACATGCTATGTTATTTTATTTTATGAATCAATAAGGTTTGAATGACTTTTTTTAAAGACATTTGTTACCCATGAGAATTGAAGATTTGTATGACTAAATCAAAGGTTAACACTTTTCAATGACTATTTTGTTTTTATATATTTTTTTCTAAATGAAAATCCCTCATGAAAAAATGGGTAAAGAAATATAATTTTTTTTTTTTTTTTTTTTTGCTAGGAAAGAAAGATACACCTAGCATAGTCCAGCAGGTAATTTTACACCGCCTTTGCCTTAAAAATATATATGTAATTATGTATATATATACACAAAATGAGATGTTTGTGAGGTCAAAGTCTTCAACGATACTTTCCAAAACGCATTTTCATGTAAAAAAAAGGGAGGGAAGAAGAAAGCGACCTGTGGGTTTCTCGAAGCTCCAAACGACTCATTGAATTGGTTTAGGGCTAATTTTACAGCCATGGACGCAACGCGAATGGAAGCTCCGAACATCTCCTCAGAAACGCCGGTGATGTTTTTCCCTCCTCACCGTCGAAGACCTCTCAAGAGCCGAACGTACAACACTTTGCTTCTGATTTTCTCTCAATGCACCGAAGAGTCTTTTGCCTCTCAGAATCTCGAAACCAATTTCAGTACAGGTAAAGGAAAATACGAATTAAGTTTAAGTTTGCATTATTAAGTGATATTTGCTTGAAATGTTGATCCTGCTATTCTTTTTATCTTTTTTCTAAAAAAATTCTTTGGCTCCGTTCATGTACATAAAGAGTGGAATTATCGATCGGTTTTTGTAACTCTTTAAATTCGTTACGAAATCATGTTTCTTTTTCAATTAGGTATGTTCATTAGACTAAAAGCTTATGAATGATTGATTTGTTTCTATTCGTGAAGATAATGAAAGCAACGAATTGCAACAAAGAACCGAAGAACAAGAGTGTCAACCTGTTGAGTTGATTGATTCCCTGGAGCCGAAGAGTTTGGCATTCGAGAAAGCCACTGAGCTGAATTCGAGCGGAGGCGATGATAAGAGCTCCAAAGATGTAATGATCGGCGAACAAATGTCGATTGATCAGATCGAGCAGTTGATGGGTTTGGAAGAAGAAATCGAGGATTCGTCGATTCGAAAGGAATCTTATCCAGAGCAGATGATAATAGACGAGTTAGTGCACATAGTACAAGGAAACGAAGGCGTTAGTCCCAAAAATAATCCCAAGCCATCGATCGGACAATCATCCGCGTTTCAACAGATTGACATATCTGGAAACACGAGTCAAACACTTTCGTGCGCAGATAATATTACGACTAATGAAAGTGAGAATCAAGAAACTTTGGAACCGGTTTCGGTGGCAGAAATCAAGCCACTACTTGTCTCTGAAGATGAGGATCAGAGATTTCCTGAAATTAATGCGTCGATGGATGTCGATACTGAAAAACCGACAGAAGCGGTCGAAGAAGGAGAAATATCTGGTGGTTATGCTGAGGATGTTGTATCGATGGATTTGCTTCTACAAGACGATGAGATGCATGATGAGAAGGCCAATGAAGAGGTTTTAACCGGGTCTATAACCGATGGAAATCAGCTCGGGAGAGAATCGGAGAGCTCGTTCTTTTGTGCCGACACAGCCGAGACGAGCAAAAATTCAAGGACCGTTCAAGAGAGTGATGGGAATGGAGCGATAAACATATCCGATGTTGTTGATCCTATGTTGGAGGCTCGGAAAATGAAGAACAAAGGGAATGACAGAAGTAATAGCCTAGTAGTGTATGACAATATATGGGATGATATAGTTTCTGCACAGCAGGTATTTTTTTTTATATATGCAAATATATTATGATTTGTTTCGATCTGATAATCTCTCTGTAACCCATGTGTACACATGCTTTTTCCAGCAGGATGTTGCAGACTGTCCCAAGAGAAAACGGGGTCCTATTACGAAGGAGAAGAGAGCAAAGAGAAAGGTATTTTCTGTCTTATTTATTTACGTTATAAAAATAAAAAAATAAAAACTTTTATTTTTCGTGGTTTGTGTGAATGATTAACAGTCATATGCACACATTTGAGTGTTGAATAATTAATACTGAATTCCATTTTCTTTATCACAATTTGTCTTGCTTTTGAGTGCAATGTTCCAGTGAGTATGATAATTATAATAATAATTTAAATAATCGCGTTTTGCAGGCAAAAGATCGAAAGAAACGTGCAGAAAAGAACAGACAACTTGGTGTTAGAAGGGTGAAGCTTCCTCCGATTCCGATATCAAAACCTAAACCGATTCAATATTGCCGCCACTTCCTTCATGGAAGGTGCCAAGAGGTCATACATTGTTCCCAATTCTACGTCTAATCACATGTTGATGATTGATTGCAAAATGTTTACGGCACAAAATGATATTTTTCTATCTCTTGAATACGCTAGTTTTTGTACCCGGAGCATTTGGGAAGCTTTAGCGATTTGCTTTCCAGAATTTAATACAACAGTTCAAACGAATTGTTCTTTTTTTTCGTTCTTGTTCTCTTTTGGATTCATTTTATTTTCCCTTTGTTTTATGCTGTTTTCGTTCCTTGTGAATAGACTACTGACACTTGATCCATTTACATTCCTTTCACAGGGCGACAAATGCAAATTTTCTCATGATACAGTACCTTTGACAAAATCCAAGGTATGCATTTGTTTTTCAGTGGATATATTAATGTCATTTGGTTCGTTCTATTGTAAACTAATTCAAGCTTTGTTGTCCTGATTTGTCTGAAATCTAGGATGAGTTATCACTTGGCTCTAGTTTTGCATCAATAGAAAATCTAATGCTTTTATTGATACTTTTCACGAGAAGCATAAATTCAGCACAGTTTGCTAGCTTAGCCCTTGAAGTAAGTTTGAAAATTCTGTTCTATCTCACAGGCTTGCTGTCACTTTGCTCGACAATCGTGCATGAAAGGCGATGACTGTCCATTCGATCATCAACTCTCCAAGTATCCATGTACCAACTTCGCATCCAACGGCTTCTGTGGCAGAGGCGACGATTGCTTGTTTTCTCACAAGGTCAGAATTTTATTTTACTGTAATATGTGTCTGTGCGTGTATATTCTATTCACCCTTTGCATGACTCTTTGACGAAAATTCTTCTGAAGAAGAAAATTCTCCAAGTTGTAACATCTGTTCCTTTGCAGACACAGTCGGAAGAAAATTCTTCAGCTGCTTCAAAAGCCACGGAAGCTGAAAATAAAATCGCTTCTTTGATAGCCAACGCAATATCCAAGAAGCAACAAAACAGCGTTGTTGGGAATGCCGAGAAGAGCACGAACGGGTCTGCATCGAAGCAATCTCAATCCGTAGCAGCTAAAGTAACCAGCTCTCTTTCTGTTGGGAATCTGCCGTCCGTTGACAAGTCGAAACAACAGCGAATCTCGTTACAGAATGAAAATTTCAACGCCAAAGCCGGGACTCACTTTGACCAACTACGATCCGGCGCCGTTCTTCCGAGTCCACCGGCTGTAACTCCGAAAGGAGTAAACTTTATTTCAATTGGAAGAGGTCAACAGGGCGATATAAGTGGGAGTGGAAATTTCAATGCCAAAGCCGGGACCCACTTTGACCAACTGCGATCCAGCACAGTTCTTCCGAGTCCACCGGCTGTAACGCCGAAAGGAGTAAATTTTATTTCAATTGGAAGAGGTCAACACAATGGTTTAAATGGGAGTAACAACGGTGTGAACCAATCGGCTTTGGAAAGTTCAAGAACGCCCAGTCAATCTAGCTCCGCTCCGGCCTCGGATCCGACTCCCAAGGGAATAAACTTTCTCTCTTTTGGAAACGCTTTGACTAATACACTCTCAGATCCGGTGCCAAAGGGGATAAACTTTTTCACGTTCGGAAGGTCTCAGGTACAAAATTCTTCCGATAAAGGGAAGGCGAAGTTGACATCAGACGGGAAGAGTGCGGTCTCTCCGGCGCTTCTTCCGTCATTACCGATTTCTCTGATTCAATCTTCTTTGGGATCAACGGCCAATAAAGACGCGCCACATTCGGCTCAGAAGTCACTTTTCTCTACGCTCGCATTTGCCGCGAAGTACGCGTCTCAAAAGGAAGATGCCAAGGGGACGGGTTTGATTGGAGGTTCACAAGATAATTTATCAAAAGTCTCGAAACTCTCCGAATTCTTGTCTAGCTATGGTGGTAAGACTGAACAGTGATCTGTGCTCGCTTTGGCTGAGCTCTAGACAGTTGGTCAGAACAAATTGCTCAAGCGGTCAACCCAAATACGTTCTGTTCAGTTCGGGGGAAAAATAGTCAACAAAAGGAAATCCAAAGTTCTTGTATTTCTATTCTCAGGTATCGTTGTATTGAAGCGTTTTTCTTTTGTTGTACCTCATTTGATATCAAGTTTAGCTTCTTGGGTGTTTAAATCTGAAGTTAGCCTTAGTTTTTAGTCTTCACATGTTCTTTGTAACTATCAATGTGTTCTTGATGGGTGAATATAGAATATAGAGGCACTGTAATTGGGCCAATATTGTGCAGTCAGATAATTTTAATTGGCCTTTCCAATCCAGTAATATCATCATTTTTTACTTGGGATAGTTTAAGATGTTTACATCAAAACATTGATCTACCCCCCACCTACCGGACAGGTAGATCTGTAATCTCTCATGTTCTAAGTTTGTAAATTATCATTGTTAAAATACACTTGTTCAGTCTCAATCAATTAATTACTCTTTGAAAAGACGTTGCAGTAACTTCATACATCTATTTTACCGATCCGGATTCTATACTTGCACAGATTATTCATCTTCCAGGGTTCTAAAAGAACAAGGGAATTATAAATGTCCCTTTTAGGTTGTCCAAAGTTAAATGTGATTTTTGAATTACTTCTGGCCACCCCATGTTAAAACTCTTTAGACTATGAAAGGCATTAAATGAGTTTGTTGTTTTGTTAGTGTGGGACATTGAATAGACCCTCTATAGTCCAATTTGATAAAAAAAAAAAAAAAAAAAAAAAAAAAAAAAAAAAAAAAAAGAGAGATCGTCTCTTTGTCCTATGTAAAAGATTAATCCAAGATTTAGATGTTTCTTAGTACTGACATTGTCAACCATTATAATGATGGGGGCATTAGAAAGACGTCAAATTTTCTTGTATTTTTTTATTTTTTTTTTCCAGTCTGATTCTAGTGGAAAGTGGAGGGATTTCATTTGAATTAAGCTATGCTTTATATTGACTATTGTCTCCCAATTCTAAGATTCGTAAAAGATAAAGAATGTGCCCATATGTCAAATAAATGTACGTAATTGATTGGTACGATTATTGGAAGGTGTTGGTTAGTGCTGTGACATAGAAATATAGAATCACCAAACATGGTTTCTTTTCTTTCAAATGAAAAAGAATCACCAACCATGGCATGAATAATTAAATGCACACACGTAAGTGTCTGTGTCAGAAATCACTAATGTGTGTACCTACCATACTCACTCTCACACTTCTTAATTCTCGCATTAACCGTATCTCTCTCTCTTCTCCTTCTCTCTAATGTGGTAATTTATTGGAATTTTATATGCATAATCATAAAATGCCTTTATATCAACATACATTTTATGAGAATATTAACTATGAACTTATGATGATAGTATTGTAAAATTATGACGAGTAGTATTTTTATTATTGAAATAGTAGTATTGATGATAGATTAACTTGTGTTGTTGATTTTCTAAGCTATTCGAAATATCTAATTACCTATTTTGGGAATTATATAAACAACTCAGCTATTGTGGAAAACTACATTGATGATCGTATGACAAAGATGACGACATATATTTGTTATTTTTCAGTTTGTGTATAACTATAAATATAAGGCCTAGGGCATAATACTATATTATACTTGACTTCAAATCATTTTGATTCACAAGTTTCAAGACGTCATGTGGCCTATGATTACGCAGCATCATGAATAATATGTTATTAATTTATTTCTCAGAGTGATTTAACTTGTGAGGAAAACATATGTTGGAGGGATTTATATTCTCAAACGTGAATCCAACAAAAAGCTCTTTTAGAATCTCGACCTTAAACGTGATCGCATGATTTGTAAAACATTACGTGAATTAGAGCTAAATTGATTCAAATTATTATTCTCTATTGAAATCAATTATTCGGTTTAATGTTTTGGTCAATAATCGAATCGATTGCGTAGAAAAATTGAATTTCGTTAATTCTTTAGAATTTAGTTCGATGAGGTGATTCATAGAAAAATGATCAAAATCTAGTATAAAAGTTTTTTTTTAAAAAAAAACCATAGCTCGTTACACATCAAAAACAACTGCAAATTTTTTTGTGCATATTTGATAAATAAATAAAACAAATTATTTTTACTTTTACATTTGGTACATTTGTATGGAGTTATATATAATGTAATGTGCCTTGAAGTGTTTTATTTAAGAATTCTTTTATTTAGTTAATTATAGTTGGATTTTTTTTTTTTTAACACCGAAGATTTAAATACCATTCTTTAGGAGTAACATTGCATGTTCAATTTAGGAAGAAGTTGCTTAGAGTATACGGTACGACCGACATATAAATCGAAAAGATGTAAACAATTGATAATACTGATATGGAAACTCTTTTTTGACGGTGTATCGTAAACAATCGATACTTGAGAAGGAAAAAAAATAGAGTTTATATGTATATAAATGATCTATATTTGTGAAAACTTGTATTATATAAATGTATACATCTAAACATAAAATATAAAAAATGGATAATGACTTCATGTGTTTATATGAAATGTTGAGTTTAATTTTTAATTTTTAAAAATATCAATTTTGTACTTTCTATTTAATTAAAATGACGAAATTATATCATTAAAAAGATAAACATGCCATAAATATTTTTGCTATTGGCTTTTTATTAATGTTGACTATGAAATTTATATGTAAACTCAATTTTACTCATATTCATTCGCACTTTATAGCCTCATATGTAATTTATTTAAAATAAAAAAAAACTATTTTTGAAATCTAAAACACCATGGAGAATACAAGCAGATGAAAAGATAAAAATTGAAATTCGTGCATAAAATCATTGATTCGAGTGTGAAATCCAATAATCAAAGTGATATGAATTTTATTAGTCTATTTTGATTTAGTTCGATTTCAAAATTGGAGATTGAAATGTTATTTTTTTTTTAAATAAATTACATATAAAACTGATAGACCGAATGAATAAAAGTAAAATGAAATTTACATATAAATATTAGAGTTGAAATTTATGAAAAGTCAATAAAAAAAATATTTGTAGCACAATTATTTATTTTAATGTATAATTTCGTCATTTTAATTTAACAGATGGTATAAATTTGATATTTTTTTAAAATCAAAGTTAAATTTGATATTTGTCATTTTCCTAAAAGAAACTGAAAAGGTATAAAGTATTATTTATTACATTAACAAATGGGAATTAGGAAGATATCTTAGACCGAAAGAGAATTCAGTCGAATATTGGAATTTTTGAATATCGTTTACGGTTTCCCAATAATGACAGAAGGTAAAAGAGTTTACGGAAAGTAATCAAATAATTACTGCGGGTATTTAAATCCAATAATTCACACGCTTAAGTTTAGTCAGTGCCTTAAATAAAGCAGACGTGGCGCCGAGAAAATAATCCAGTGTGGTTAATATGACATCAAAGTAAACTGAGCCTTCTCTTTGCCGCTGAACAAAAAACAAAAACGAGTTTTTGCTCAACACAGCTTCAAATTCTCTTTCTGCAATGACGACCTCTGTGAAGCCAAGCTTCTTGCCTCCCCCGAACTTGATCCCCAACCTCGAGCAAGTTCTCGCTGCCAGAACTCGCAAAACGCCGTCGTCTTCGCCGCCGGAGAATCAGAGCTCCGACGAGACTGTAGAGCCTGTCATTCTTCTCACCAACGCAGACGGAATCGAATCGGAAGGCCTCAAAAATCTCGCCCTAGCTCTCGCCGCCGATTCTCGCCTCCAAGTTTCCGTTTGCGCTCCTCAAACGTATCTCTCTCTCTCTTGTTTGTTTCTCGAGAAATTATGACAAATTTAAGGACTGTTTTCGCAACAAATAAACGCAGTGATAGGTCGAACTCCGGTCACTCCGTGACAGTCGGCGAGACGATTTCCGTTTCCTCCGTCGAAATCAACGGCGCTCTTGCGTACGAAGTCTCTGGTATTTATCTCGATTTAATTCGCTAATCACGGATTAAGTAGTGAGGATTTTGTTAATTAACTAATCACATCACACTACAGGGACTCCTGTGGATTGTGTGTCGTTGGCTTTATCTGGCGCATTGTTCTCTTGGTCTAAGCCTGCTCTGGTTTGTCTATTTCTCTTCTACTTTGTTATATGATTCAATTTTTTAGACTAAACGAAAATAAATTTGATGGTTTTTTTTTTATTATTATTGTTTCATTTTCATGTGCAAAAAATAAACATGATCGTCTTTTCTTCTTATTTCATTTTCAGGTGATTTGTGGTCTAAACAAGGGAACTAATTCTGGTACCAACATGTGAGTAACATCGACAACAAAAAATGTTTCTAGAGAGGTTTTAATTTTTTGGCTGATCTAAAAAGTAGTGTAAAATGCTAGATTTACATTTATTGATCATTTTGTTTGGTTTTCATGTTTGACGACAGACTTTTTTCTGTCGTTCACTGAGCTAATCTTGTTATTGACAATGTTAAAGTTAAAATTATACTCATTCAAGCAATGTATTTATTTCCTTCCCGTGAGTGAGAAACTTGCATATCAAGTCATTTGTTGAAACTTGAAACGGCATATTTATTACATGTATAAAACACCCTATATAAAGAAAGGAGTCTTTTATGATATCCAATATAAACAACTAATTGATTTGGGATTGTAGTTAAAAAAATGTGTAATACGTCATATTCCATTAACAGAGGTATGTTATATTTGATAATCTTAATGATGATGTATGATAAACACACTTAATCTTGATTGTAGGATCTACTCAGGAGCGGTGGCCGCGGCTAGAGAGGCATTGATCTGTGGCGTCCCGTCTCTATGCATTTCTCAGAATTGGTAATCCCAAGCCTTCAGATTTTAATTTCTCACTGAATAAATAAAAAATCTCTTGTAATTATCTTTCTGTGTGTAAAAACTGTAATTCTAGTAAGAAAGACGGGAGATGCGAGAACGGCACGAAGGAAGCGATCGGCGTATGTTTGCCTTTGATTCGTGCGGTGCTCGAAGATGTTAAAAAGGGTGTTTTCCCTGGAAATTGTCTTCTCAGCGTTCACATTCCTTGTTGTCCCTTGGCAAACAAGGTATGTTTTCCATATTGGCGCTTCAACAAATTTGAATAGGAAAAAAGAAATAAAAAAAAATAAAAAAAGGGAAAAAGGCAAAGGTTGTATTCTAAGATTGTGAGAATGAATGGATAGTAGTTTTTTGAATTCAAATAAAAAAGGTATAAACTCTAAACAATCATTTAAAATGATTCTAGGGGTCAACATGATTCTGAACCTTTTGATTTAGTACCTAAAGAATGATTCCATGACTTGACATTATTAGAGAGGAAAAAGAAAATCAACATCCAAGAAGCATTGTATATTCTTAAAGATCAACTCTTCAACGAAGACTAAGGTGGGACTAAACATGGGCATATGGACAGACATACGTTTATGTCCCGATTAAACAGAAAATCCAGTTCTTTATGGAGCAGAATGATCCGTTTCCGAAATTTGCCAAAATCGGAAAATAAATGTCTTATGTAATTCCTGTACTGTTAAAAAAACACTGAGATACGTTCAGATTTCCAGAAACAATACAGAATGGAAACTCCGTTCAGATTTCCGGACTTACGAAAGTTTTTTTTTTTTTCCGGTTTTGTACCGACTGTTTTGACCAGAATTTAGGTGGGGCTCACTTACAATAGTGAGACCTATCTGTATTAGATCAGGATACAAATCATTTCCTTATACAATATGGCAATTGTGAATACAAAATCAAAGCTGTCCCAGTGACAAATTTGTCAGCCATGAATAACATATGTATATATACGTATATGGTTGGAGCAATAGGGGTTCAAAGTAACAAGGCAGAGTGAGAGCAGATCGATGCTGAGCTGGCGAGCTGTATCGGCCTACAGACACCAGTCGGCGGGCCCACATTTCATGTCCAACCAACAAAGCCTCGGCATAATGCTCGCCCAACTCGGTCGAGATGCTTCTGCAGCTGTGAGTCTAGTTTCTATCTAATAAACTAAAAATATAATGTCTAAAATAATTATGTATAACTCATGGTTTACAATATATCATACAAGTAAAGTATTCAACCCAAAAATAAGGTATAAGCTTATCTATGTTTTTTTTTTTTTTTTTTTTTTTTTTTTTATGTTTTTAAAAACAGGTTACATAACGGTATTTAGACAAAAATTTAAATAACCAAAGTTGCTTTTTTAGGTACAATGCATTTGTGATCTTGAGGAGCGGACTTGTTACTATATGATTTATTTTTTTGGCTTGATTTTCCTTTCAATTAAATTGCATCAGTGATTTTAAAAAAAAAAAATATTATGTTCGAATATTTAGGGCGCGGCGAGACGCTCGAACTTGCATAAAAAAAGCGTTGAGATCGAATCGGTTGGAAACGCGACGAAGCCTAGTTCCCAACAAGGAGTTAAAAAATATTTCCGTTCAGAGGTATAATAACAATTATAATCCTTATTATTACAATAATAAAAGGCTCTATAGTTTTGTTTTGATTTATTTCCATGTATATGAAGTGATACTATGTATTGTTTATTCATATTGCAGTTAATTGACAAGGAACAAGAGAATGTGGATGATGAAGATGGATTTGTGAGTCTTAAAACTATGAACTTTTATTTATTTATTTAAATTTTCGAAATGCTAACTCGTTTATTCTTTTTGGTATATAAACAACTAAAAACAGGTATCTATTACGCCTATCTCGAAATCCATGTCTCCAACACTTGAATCCGAAGTTCACACATCAGTCTTAAACTGGTTTTCCAACTCACTTACCCTGAGTAAATAAGCATTGTAGCAACTCCTACGTACATTTCTAATATACTGCTTTGTCATTTGTTTTATTTTTTTTATCAAGTCATTTGATCGTACTTGCTGTGTAACTTTTGAATTTATTCCATCGTCAATTTATTTAGTTTGGATTGGAATACCCAAAAAAAAATTACGACCAAGGTTAAGCTGATACTAATATTAGTTTTTAATTCTTTTTATTTAATTAATTTTATTTTACATTAAGAAAATCATATTAGCCCCTTCTAAAATAAGAGTCTTCATTTTAGCCCCTATAATAAATTATTCTGGCTCTCTCACTGCTCAAACAAGCTCCCTGAAATATCGTTTATATATATATATATATATATATATATATATATATATATATATACAAAAAATTAGCAAAATAGCCAAATCAAACCTTATGATTTGCTATTTAGCCAAGGTTTTGTAAATACTAAGTAAATAGCCGGGTTGATGACGTGGCCCAATCATGGGTTTTTTTATTTCCGAAAAAACCCTGTTATGTTTGAATTTTGAATTACAAAATTTGAATTTTCGGTATAAATGGTTCCCGAATTTATTTGAATTCTTTCCCAATATAATAGAACGTGATCTGGTCAAATTACGGTTCCTTTTTTTTAGGGAATAAATTTGCACCCGAGCTATTTATTTGTTTCTCTTTATATATTTTTGTTGATATTATTCGCTAGATTATATTCCCTCGTTTATTATTTAAATTCTTGTTCATAAAGCCCAGAATTTTTCACACGTTGTTACAGTTTCTTCTCGCCATGTCTGGTTTTTCGCTGCTTGAGTCAGGTGATGAAAGTTTTTTAATTTTGATTTCATTCTTGAGGTTTATCACAGTTTATTTACGAATATTTACGTTGGTGTTATAATGCAGTTAAGCTTTTTGAACGCCAATGGAGGGAGATTCACAATTCAGGTGATGTAAATACAGGATGTAATTTAAATGATTTACAGACTGTTATTTACGATGATCTTGATTTGAAAAACTTCCCAATGAATTTTGACGTTAATGTCAATAACGTATTTACGCGAAAGGATGTTCTTGTGGCTGCTATGAGCATGATTGCACTTCGTGGTAACTTTGAATTCCGGGTTCAGAGATCGAGCAAAACCCGATATACTATTGTATGTTTGAATGTTGGATGTTGCTGGATTATGAGAGCGTCTGTATGTTCTTCATCAAATATGTGGGTCATTAGGACGTTTGTAAAAGAACATAATTGTTACGGATCTTCTATTGTTCATAAGCATAAACAGGCGTCGTCGTCGTTGATAAGCAAGTGTATTAAAGATGATTTTAGGGGTTCAATGGCTGACAAAATTTCAGCAGTTGGTGTTGTTGAAATAATGAAGTCTCGATATAAAGTTGATACTAGTTATTTCAAGGCGTGGAAGGGACGTGCAGAGGTGCTAAAAGAGTTGCGTGGTGACTACGAAAAATCATACAGTCATTTACCTGTAATTGGTGATTTGATTGTTGAAAAGAATCCAGGTATTTTCGAATATTGTTTTAAGTATCACTCTCTGCATTGATTTTTTATGGAAATATATGTTGAGTTGCATTTGTATTTACATTTATTTACAACATTGGCAGTTAATAGATCATAACCGATTTACTGTTTTATATTTACACAGGTTCATATTGTGTTACAGAAGTAAATCCTGATAAGTCATTCAAATATTTTTTCTTGGCTCTTGGGGCGTCGGTGCATGGATTCCAGTATTGTAGGCCAGTTATTTCGGTGGATGGCACATTTTTGAAAGGGAAATCACATGGTACGTTACTTTTGGCGACTGCTCAGGATGGGGATAATCATTTGTTCCCACTGGCTTTTAGTATTGTTGATTCTGAAAATGACAAATCTTGGAATTGGTTCATGGTGCAATTGAGGCATGTTTATGGGGTCAAGGAGGACTTGGTATTTGTATCGGATAGAAATTTGTCAATCCCTAAGGCAGTTCATGATGTATTTCCTGAGGCCAAATTTGCTATATGCATGCAACACTTATGGGCTAACGTGAAAACAAAATTTGGGAAGTCTTTCATTCAGCCTCTGTTTTATAGGTGTGCTAAGGCTTACACGCCGAAAGAGTTTGATTTCTTTTTGAACATTATCTCGTGCTCTAATAAAAAGATCAAAAAATATTTGCTGCGGGCCAATCCAGAATTGTGGTCACGAAGTCATTTTCCAGGAAAGAGGTTTAATGTGATGACTACCAATATTTCGGAGTGCTTGAATGCAGTTTTGAGAGAAGCAAGGGGCTGGCCTGTGGCCATGTTGGTACTGTGTTATCGTAGCCTTATTCAAGATTGGTTCAATAAGAAAAGACTTCTCATTCCTAAAATGCAATCCGGCCTTACAAATACTGGTCTCAAGATGCTATTTGAGTCTCAAGAAGCTGCAAGGACTATGAACGTAAGTTTATAATGAATGTTGTGTAAATAATTGTAAATAACATTGATATTTACTAACGTTCAACTATTTACAGGTTTATGCTATTAATGAGTGTCAGTTTGAAGTTGTTGATGGTGCTAGACGTTTGATTGTTGACACCAATACTAGATATTGCAGTTGCAATTATTGGCAACTAGAAGACTTTCCTTGTGCCCATGCTGTAGCTGCTTTATATCGTAGGAATTTGAGGCCCATTGATTATGTACCTGCATATTATTCTCAACAAAATTATTGTGCAACGTATGCCATAGATGTAGTTCCTGTTTGCCATGATGGAGTTTGGGATCTGCCAGCAGATGCTGTTACAATACCACCACCAGTTCAGAAACGTTTAGCTGGGAGACCTAGAGAGAAAAGGTTTCGTTCCAAGTCGGAAAGAGTTCAGCCATATCGACAAAGATGTAGCAAATGTGGACAACTAGGTCACAATAAAAGAGGATGTGTGTAATCATGTTGTTTTTGAGCTGCTGTTTTTTTAATATGCTATTTATTGTTGAACTATTGTTTTTTACTAATAAAGATGTTGAACTCTTTTGTTTGAAATTTATTTTCAATTTTAAAATAATAAATTACTCTGTACATATAACAACAGTAAATAGATATTTATAGGTTTAAGTACACCTTTGTAAATATCATCAAAGTGCTGATTTGTTAATATATATACGTTGTAAATATCTCTTGTAAAGTTTGGTTGTTTTATGTATGGTTCAGTAAACGTATGTAAATAATGATGTTTGAATGTGCATTTACAAGTGTAAACGTATGTTTCAATTTACATTCGTCTTGATTGCAAAAAAAAGAGTTTAACATCTTCATATATAGGTCTTAGAAATGTCAAAGTTTTGTTTTGAAATGACAAAGTTTAGTTTTTTGTTAATATATATAAGTTGTAAATAACCCTTATAAAGTTTGGTTGATTTATGTAGGGATAAGTAAACTTATGTAAATAATGATGGTTGAATGTTCTTGAGCAATGCGTATACAGAAGTAAATCCTGTATTTACATAAGTAGTGATTGCAAAAAAAGAGTTTAACATCATAATATATAGGTCTTAGAAATGACAAAGTTTAGTGATATGTATGTTTCTTTGGATTAACATTCAATCCAAATACCAAAAGAGTTTCTAAACATAAAACCCAAAATACACGTAATTAGTACTAGAATTAACTTGAAAATCCGGGTGCTGAATTAAAAAGCAAGATAAATGGTTAGACATCGTCGATGTTGAGTGAGAAACTAGGCTGGCTGCTTGGATTCTCATCAACTTGCTTGGTTCCTTTCTTTTTCGTGACATATGGGGAATGTAGTGTTGCTGGTTTCTTTATAACGCGTTTTGGTCTCTCATTCACTGCAAGCTTCATTGCAACTGCTTCGCCGTTTTTCTTGAGACGCTTTTTCACTCTTGTTTCGTCCTTCTCGGTTGGAGCTTTATTGTCACCAACCTGGGGGACCTGTGTCGCAGCAACGATGTCAACGTTATCCAGCATATATCGCCAATCATCTTGTAATCTCTTCAATGAGTCCTGGAAATATTTTAATCATTTATTTACAAAAATCTTTTAGTTGTAAATATAAACTTGTTTAACATACTGGGCTGTAATTCACTAGTTTGTCTGGTCCCAACAGAGGTGATATGTCATGCTCCACATTGTCCTGATTCATATAAATATTGGAATTACTAGTCATATGTGAAGATTTAATTTTATTGAAGTTTTATTATTTACAAACATTACCGTGCCTTCTTTTTGGATGTTTACGTCTACGTACTCAACCGGCTGAATTGAAGATTGTCCTTCCTCTCTTTGATTGTCATTTTTATCTTTCTTTGACCTCATCTTCATCTGTAAAGTTTTAAATATTAAAGAATATAATTCTTATAGGTGTTTCATGCAGAAATAAGTAAACCATTGGTTTGATGTTATTGAAAAGGTAGCATTTTCCATACCAATTTTGTCAATGTCAATTGATATGACTTGATAGCCTCTTCCAATACTTTTTGTTCAAGCTGTGCATTAGGTTGTGCCGCGATGTTTGTTGTCACTTTGGTTTGTACAACGGTGGCTATTATTCGCTGCTGTGTATCCCAGAATGTTTTTGGGATTCTGAGCTCGCCAAACTGTAAATTCAAGTTAGTTTCAAACTACTCATAAATACATATGATGTCAACGGTTATTTTTGAAATTTACCTTGTGGTCGGTGTGTGTTGTTTGTGATCCTTTCCCTGTTTTCTCTCTACGGGATCTAACTATTTTTCTTGGAGGTTTTGCTGGGACCTACAATATCATCACGCAACATCATTGTAAATAGTGTTTGTTGTAAATATTCTTAGGCCAAATTATTTATTGAAACATATCATAAACGTTAATTTACCTCTACTTCAGATGAGGGTGTAATTGTTAGCTCTTTGTTTTTGACAGCTGGAGTTTTTGTTCTTGCCATAGTGAGTTAAGTTTTTCTGCCCTGAAATAAATTCAATCTTGTTTAATCATATTTCAATCTGTCTATGAAAATAAGTTCAGGATACGACAAATTATACAGTAAATATGCGTAAATAAACACTTACACGAATCCGAAATGTATTTACATACATTTACTACACACATTAACAACCACATTAACTACACACATTAACAACCAGTTCTGTCTATTAATATTTACATACATTTACTACACACATTAACAACCAGTCCTGTTGTCAAAACCAAGGTTTACAACCTCGGATTAACTCAGATTTACTGCAAACAAGTTCAAAACCTCTTCCATTCTATCAGTAAACACACAACCATTTTAAACGCAGTCACAATATTTTATCACATACAGTTTACACCGAAACCTGTTGTAAAATGACCACGCATCAATATATTGACAAACAAATCAAGATTAATTCCTCAAACTCGTTCACAATAATCGGTTCCCCAAAATTTCGAGGTCATGAACAGGGTTGTCTGTAAATGTTTGGATTATAGCCATTAATACAGGGACTCACAATATATAGGGAGATGAATGTTCTATACCGTATATTTCATAATCGAATCCAAAAAATAAAGGAAAATAAATTGTTTTCTTTGTTTATGAAGTAAATCGTGGCTGTAAATACAAATTTTGATACTTTAATAAGGAAATCGAGGATGAATATTGGTAAATAAGAGTTTCCATTGCAGAATAATCGCACATGCATACCTGTTGGAGCCGTCTTGAGGACGCGATCTGGAAATTTTTTCTTGTTCGTCGGTCGCCCAAATGAAGAACCCTGTTCGTCGCAGAGAGGAGAGGATTTGAAATATTTTTGGGAGTTTTTTTTCTTAATGGCGTATGAAAATGGTGGAGAGATATTCGGAATCAATTGCAGTTAATGCTCCTAGTTTTTCGTTACACGTTAACTTATTTATTTTTTTTTTTTTTTTTTTTTTTAAAGTCATTCGTGTGCATGGGCGGGAAATATAGGGTTTTTTAGTAAATTCTGATTTGTCTTAAATGCTATCTGGCTATTTACTTAGTATTTACAAAACCTTGGCTATTTAGCAATTCTAAAGGTTTGTTTTGGCTATTTTGCTAAATTACCCATATATATATATATATATATATATATATATATATATATATTATTTTCGTTTTTTTTTATTTATACCAAAAATTTCACGTTAACCGTTCCTTTTTATTTTTTTTATTTTTTTAGCCCCCCCTCAGCTGTGTTTTTTGTTTCCATCTTTTTTACGGTTGTTTTCAAATAATTATTTGGTAAAGATTTCAGTTTTTTTATTAAATTTTTGTAGTTATAGTGTAATAACCTACAAAAAAAATTAGACGTCGAGATATATACTAATTGAAAGTCTTTGCTGCAAATATCATTGTCGTAGCTTTTGTTTTGATAATTAGTCACAGAGTCATCGGAAAACACCACGTTTGTCGCCGGAGTCGGAACGACAACTCTCTGATTTTGAAACATAATTTTGACCAAAAATAGTAAAAACTGATCTACTCGACGAGAGGATCACGATCCAATTTACGATTGAGTTTTAAAGTCATAGTTGTAAAACTTGAGTTTTTCGGATAACGAATAAAAATTCGATAGTTGAGAGGAAAAAAGATGAAATGATGTTAAGAAGAGAGAAGGAATTGTAAAGAAAAGATTGTTAAAAAAAAAGAATGGAGTAAAAAAATAGAAAACATAAAAACTGTTTATTTATTTATTTTATTAAAATAAAATATAGCTTTAAAATATTTTAAGTTGTATAATGACAGATATCAAACAAACACTGATTTTAATTTTTTATTATTTTATTATTAAAGTTAGAAAAATCAAAAATATTTTTTAAGTTATCAAAGAAACATGTCTTTAAAGTTTAAACTAATAATGTGACGTAGACAACACAGATGCGAGCCACGAACGTATATATGGCTATATCTGTTTTTGAAACATTTCTACCATTTACTTACTATCACCAACGTAGGCCAACCAGCTAAGGATCAGGGTATATATATTCCTCAACTAAATTGTTTAAAATTAATTATCATTTATTCTAAATAAGTATCAGCTTTTACATTTTGATTTTTTTTTTCATATATGCTGTATTAAATTTTTTTTATTCACAACATATAAAATTTAGAATAACATTTCAAATTAAACTTGTCCCCCAAACGTAAATCCCGACTCCACAATTAAAGTGTAATAGTTCAAATTACAACTTTTTAAAATTTGTTTATAACTTCATCAATACATAACTGAGATGTTAGTTCCCATTTCCACTCATCGAAGCATTTTTCTTGCACGAGTCATTTCTTTCTTTTTTTCCATCGAAAATTTATGCAGCGGTAACTCTAATTCATCGTCGTATTTTATATTAGGTTTTTGCTCGTCGATTCTAACATCTATCGAAAAACAATCGAAATCATTTAATAAGTCTCGACGTTTCTCCACCAAAAAAAAAAAGACCAAGTAACTGGTGCATCTCAATTTTTTATGTCTACTTGATTTATTATTTTAATTTTGCCGTTAATAGTCACAAATTATCTATAAAGGTCTGCATACCATCTCTAACAATGTGTACTCTAAGCGATTGAAAAAGTTAAAGTATGGTGAATGACGAATTTAATGTTATAATTAAGATTAGTTTCTAAATCAATTAGCAGTTTTCATTATTTCGCAAACATGTATTTTTTTTCAATTAGATTATGTGTTTGCTATTTACTTTATCGACGCACACATGTACTGCGTCCATTCTTAACGTGTCCCTGACGAAATATGTACTTATTGTGAAATGATAATTAATCAACAAAAAATAAAAATAAAAACCCACCTCATGCAACATTTTTGTTTTTTGCTTTTCTTCTCCTAAACCGAGCCACGTGTGACTCCAATGCACGTGACGTGCATGCACAATTTGGATGTTCCCTAATATTTGGGAAAAACTGGGATCACAAAACGACAAAATAAAAGAAGGGAGAGAGAGAGAGAGGGAGAGTTCGGTGGGCCCAAAGTGATTGATACAAATGGCAAAAAGGTTTTGTGAAAGAAAATCCAGAAGATAGAAACGTGGCTGGTTTCTGTTTCTTTGTGCGGCTTTAAATTACACTCACGTATACACTCTCTTCATTCAACACGTGGCTTTAACTTTGTCACAAAGAAGAGAAGCAACATTTATATACCTTTATTTTATTATTATGAATTATGATATCAAGCAGTTGAAAACCCAGCTTTCAAAAGCGCAAAAATCTTTGTAAAAAAAAAAAAAAAAAAACCAAAATGATTATGAAAAAAAGTAATGTTTTTTTTTTAAAGCACCAAAACATACATTTTCAGGTAATTAGTTTAAAGTTTAAACATCAAAAACACCTGCTAAGTTAGTAATAAATAAAAAGTAATTCTTTTACCAAATACTATAACAGTTCCGTTAAAAAAAAATTAACTCACGAAAAATTAATAATATATAAATGTGAAATAATAACCCATTTCTTTATTTACTTTTTATTTTGTTAACAATTTTACCGATTCCTTCATTTACACGTCAAAATGGTTTATTTTTTATTTTTATCTTTACATTTGAAATATTTTCGTCACATTCGGTTCCAAAAAAAATAAAATAATGGTCACACACTGTTTTGAGTTTTGACGTAGCTCGTGACAAAATAAATCTTACATAAATATCTCTACGATATTTTCATTTAAACAGTATATATCCAAGTTCCACTGATCAGATCAGTCGGTTCATGCAAACCGCCAATTTCTCTATCTCAACTAAAAAAAAACAATTCCTAAAACCATCCCCCAAAAAAAGATCGAAATTAAAAAAAATAAATAGTAAAGTATGGTAACGGCGTCGGACGATTTCTCCGGCGATCGTACTTCTGTCTCGTATCTCTCTCCCCTTCAAAGCTCGGACTCTCAGGGCGACGCCGTTTCGGACGGAAGTTTAACAGAGTCATTATTTACGAAAAAGCCAGCGGTGAAAGAAGAAGAAGAAGAAGAGTGGTTCGAGCGAGAGCACGAAGCTTATGTTCAGGTCACGGAGGAGTTCGTCGACGGCGGATTTCCGGCGGCGAGGCCGATGGAAGGTCTGAAGGAGGCTGGACCACCGCCGTTTCTGAACAAGACTTATGAGATGGTCGACGATCCGAAGACGGACTGTGTGGTTTCGTGGAGCCAGAATCGCCATAGCTTCGTCGTTTGGGACGCTCACGAGTTCTCCAAGATCTTGCTTCCCAAATACTTCAAGCACAGCAATATCTCCAGCTTCATTCGCCAACTCAACACTTACGTAAGCCTTTCAATTTCACACTACGTCTGTAAATCTATCTACAATTTGTTTGTATCGATTGTTGTTTGCCTAAATGCTTTTCTTTAAAGTGAGTTAATCGGACATTGTTAAGGGTTTGTATATGATTTTTAATAGGAAGCAAATTCTGATTTTTAATTCATTTCCACTTCAACAGATCAGAACATTGTTATTTCACTCTATATTCGTGTATCTATATACAGATTATTGCTTTCAATTCCTTTTTTTTTTTTTTTTTGGATCTGTGATATTTCCTGAATCTGAGACATTGTTACACTTACAATGGTTTTTACTGAAGACCTGTTTGTTTGAAATTTAATACTTTTTGTTATAAACTGAGCAAATTGTCTTAGCTAAAACTGCCTCGAATTGCAGTAATGTTTGATTAAATATGCTTCGTTGAATTGATCCTAGTCAAATTTTTAGACTCTTGAGAGAAAAAGAGGGAATATGAGATACTAAAACAACTCATTTCCTTTTGGCTTTGAATTCATTTTCACAGGGGTTTAAGAAAGTCGATCCAGACAGATGGGAATTTGCGAACGAAGAGTTCCAAGGAGGCAAAAGGCATTTGCTGAAGAACATCAAGAGAAGAAGCAAATACGGCGCGAGGGACAACCACCACCGTCCGATCTCATCCTCCGAGATCGACGGCCTCAAACACGACCACGACAGTCTCCGATCCGAGATCACGATGCTCAGGCAACAACAAAACGAGTCTCGCAGGCAAATCGAGTCCGTGGAGGAGCGAATCAGCTTCACCGAGTGCAGGCACAGCCAGACTCTGGTGTTCCTCACCAAGGTTGTGTCGGACCCGGGCTTCGTTCGTCGGATTATGGCCCGGAAGAGGACCAAGAAAGCCGAGCTCGAAGGAGTTCAATGCCGAAAAAGGAACCGGGTTCCTGTTTCTCCTCCGGTGGAGGATTATTTACTTGACGACCAAGAGTCTTTGAGTGACAGTGACTCCAAGTTCTACAATGAGTTGGAGGACTTGATGGTTGAGAAGCCGAGAGACTGGGCTTGTTATATGGCGGGTTTGGTTGACCAAACCTCTATGCTTTGACCTCTCACAGGTATATATATATATGTGTGTATATTATGTCTATAGTTAGTTGTTCTGTGTCATATCTCTGCGTTTTGTGATGTGTGAAATGGTTATTTTCAGGGTGGAAGAAGGATTTTGACTAGTCCAATTTGTGGATATAACAAGTGCAGTATGTTTTTTTTTTGTTTTTTTATTTCTGGTTTTGGTTGGTTTACTGGTCACCCAATCTAGTTGTGTTGGGAGTTTAGTTTGTGATGTAAATAAATACAATCAAAGTTTATGGTCATGAATGTTACACGTTTCCTAGCTTGTAAATGTAATAGACATATAGTAAATAGTAAATACACGTAAAGTACAGCCAGGTTTAAAATAATATGGTCGGTATTTCAATTTCTTGCTAATATATTATTATATATTTCAATTTCTCGTAAATACACCCTTACGAGTCCGTGGCGTGAGCGAACTTGGTCACGTGCCTTCGAATCCGTGAGATTGGTGGTGAAATATTTCTCTTAAGGTGAATAAGATGAGAATTGATTTTTCAAGCTCTTACTCTTTTGAGGGTTTATTTGTGAGAGAGTGATTTTTTTTTTCTCACTATAGAGAGAATGGAAGTAGATTATTCAATTTTTGTATAAATTATATGAGTCGAGTGGTTTTAATTTCTTTTTGTTCTTGATCTTAGTATCAAAGGTGTTTTTAGTGTGATAAATGACTGAGTGGAGAATTTGGCAAAGTCTAATTAGAGAGAAAAAGTTAGTCCTTAACATGTGTGTGTCTTAAATATTTATAGTGAGGTGATGAGAGTTGGGGCAAAATCATCATTTACTCGGGTTCTTCTTCCGGATTCGGAGTTGAGGCCTCTCCCGTGTTGGGTCGGGATAGACATCTCTTAAGCGTCTCGCCTTTTTTGACGTAGCTCATTTTATCAAAGCATCTCATTTTTTTTGGCGTACCTCTTATCAACATCAAAATACCTTGCCCTTTTTGGCGTACCATCTTTTGTTGAAATCGAAGCGCCTCGCTTTTAGCATACTTTCTTTTGATCATGTCTTTTGGCTTTCCGTTTTACTTCTTGAGTCAGGCAGGTCGGGATTCTTTGTTTTTGGGTTGGCTTGTCATGTTTTTTGGGCTCAAGAAAATCTGACCCGACAATCAGTAAGGTCAATAACATGATTTTAATTCTTACACCGGAGCTTAAGTAGCCCGCTCAAGGCAAGCTCTCATTCGACACCAGCTTTAGCTCTTTACTTGGTCTTCAAGTCGTGCTGGTTTCAACTTTAGCACCCAACTCGCGCTTTGCTTATGCTCTTGTTGTCTAGTTGACTTATTGGACTAAGAGACTTTTCATCTCCTTATCGACCTTTATTCAAGGGAAATTGGACATATATATTCTTAATTAAGTACCAATATTGTTTTTTTTCCCTTTCATATCCATTACTAAACTTTTCATAAAATACTAGATTTTGTAAGAATATTTGTCATAAAAAATGGAATTTTGTTACACGTTTTTTAGATTTTGTGACTATTGACAACTTTTATATTAAACAAGCAATATGTTCCACGTATTGTTGCAGAATAATTAATATATTTTAGTCTAAGGAAAAAATATATAGAGACATATTCAGAATATTCAAGTTTGAAAAAAATGTATTTAAAGTTTTTTTGGAGACATTTTTATCTTTTTTATTTAAAAAAAAAATTGTATGCAATGGTCATTGTACAATGTTTTGTGAGTGTATCATCTTCATCTACTCTATATAATAATAAAAAATATATTTTGAATGTTCCTACATAATAATTAATATATTTTAGTGTGGAGGAAAAATATAGAGACATGTTCAAAAATATTTTAAAGTTTTTTTAAGACATTTTTAACACTGTTAATTGGACGGTATTTCGTGAGTGTATCATCTTTTTACTTTATATAATAATAATAATAATAATATAATATAATGTTTTAAGAAAGAAAAATTAGTTTTTAGTTAATTTTAATTATAAAAAATTAAAATTAATGATATTCACGTATAATTTTGAGACCGCTCTCCAGTCTCCAATGCACCACTCAAAAAAATGAATTACTTATTGACAAGTCTGACGAAGAAGCAAGAAGTGGATTCGATCATCAGAGACACCGTCGACAAGCTTCTCGTCCTTCGCTTCGGTCGATCTTCCGATCCCGATTGCCTCGTTCTCGACGACATCGTATGCTCACACTTCTTCCTCTTCTTCTTCGTGAATCAATTACTAATTCGTTTCGTTCACCGTCGATCCTATCGCAGCTCTGCAAATCGGCGCGAGAGGTTTCAAAGTTCGTGACGATCGCGCTCGTGGACATTGATTCTAAGGATCTTCAAGTCTACGTTCAGTATTTCGACATCTCTTTCACTCCTTCTACCATCTTTTTCTTCAATGCACATCACATGAAGATGGATTCTAGGTATTTCTTAATTTTCCCCTTTTTTACTGTTTGATGAAATTCTGAAATTGAAGTTTGATTTAACTACCGAGTTTGATCCATAAAAAGATAAGACTGATCAGAGATTAGAATTTTTCCAGTTTATTTGCTGATTGATAAACCTTATCGTCTTTTACTATCACTTAGTACCGCAGATCATACAAAATGGGTTGGTTCGTTCCATGAAAAGCAGGACTTCATTGATGTCGTGGAGGTAATGGGATGAATTACCTGTGATATAAATAATTTTGATAGATCTTTGAATTGAGATATTTATTTATCGTGTTTATCAGGCAATATTTAGAGGAGCCATGAAAGGGAAGCTCATCGTGAAATGTCCACTTCCGCCGGAGCGGATCCCAAAGTATCAATTGCTATACAAAGACGTTTAAGAGGTAAATAATCCTGTACAGTTTATTTTTGTTGCTTTTTTTTTTTTTTTCATAGAATATTGCTTTAGAGAAATCTGTAGTTTGATTAGGTGTTAGAGACTCGTAAAACTTCAGAAATAGAACTGATCATAAGCATCACTAAGTTTATCCGTGATTTGAGCCGATCAACGTTTGAGCCCGAATATGTTAATCGTGCTCAAGATTTTATGAAACCACGCCACTGAATATGCGATCTTCGATCAGACACTACAGTATTGAAGTTTGTTTGAAGTGACAGCTTCGAATTTTGACTCCAGAATTTTGATTTTATCATCTTTCTGATGTGTATGCCTTGGCTCATGTTATCGAATTGGCCGATTCATGGGAAAACTGAGAGTGAAAAATTACCAATTCTCGAAGTGATTTAGAAAAGAGTCATTCGTAATTTTATTCATTCATTAGTAGTAGAAAAGTCTAAATGGAAAGATTGACACAAAAGTCTAAGCTCGGTCCTTTTAACACAAAAGTCACTGCTTGTTGAGGTTGAGCTTATAATTCTGACTCACCGTCCGTAATGAAGTGGAAGACGACGAGGAAGGTGATACTGCGGATCGGTCGATCTCTTCCTTGTCCTCGTCGAAAGCTTTGGTGAGAACTTCTTGGAACTCGACGTACCTCCGTTTCTTCACGAGCCGCTCTGCCGGGGTGTCTTGTCCCAAATATGCGAGTTGCGACAGGTCATCAGCGTCCATTATCTTGTTCAGCACTTCCGAGCACCGAGGAAAGAAGCGTTTCCCGAGCTCAACTGAACCCCCCAAAAAAGAAAACACGAAGAGAAAAAGGGCTGAATAAATCGTCTTTCAAACTATAGTAAATGGGCTTTCAAACAACCTTTGAACCTCTCGACATAGCGTACCAGCTCTAGAGAGTGATTTGAGCCTGATCAGGTGCTCCTCCTGAATCTTGAAAGGAGCTTCATTCAGGTCCACGCTTGTTCTCTTCGGGCCTAAGTTTTTCGAAGTTGTCCCGCCTAAGAATTCACAAGTTCCATCGAGGTTGGTGATGTCCATTATCACCTTGGCTTCCATCGGAAACAAGAGCTTCGCTAGTCCAACTGAACCAACATCAAACGACTCCTTTACGTTTGCGCAAATAGTACCTAGACTATTCTACAAGTTTGCATTATGGTCCCCTAAACTAATGATTTTGAAGCAGTTTTACAATCTCAATTATCTTTGCTACCTCTATTCTCGAGGTACAACAACTTGATGCGAAGATCGTCGCGGGCCATAGCGAGAGAAACAGAGGCCTCCCCCAAGAGCGGGTCCCTCCTCTCGGCCTGCTCCAATATCTCGATGCAAAGGCGGGCCTTCGGGGAAGCCTCCGAAGCCGTCGTGAGGCGCTTCGTGATGTGTAGCGCCTTTCTTCCGTCCGGAGCGAGGTCGGACGGCCTTGCCCCCTTCGTCAAAAGCGAGACCACAACCTGCGGCTCCCTCCGCCTCGCCGCCTCGTGGAGCACCGTCCTCCCCCTCCCGTCCCGAATATTGACGTCCGCCAACCCGAGCTCTAGAATCTCCATTGTCGTCTTCGCATCACAGTACGCCACCGCGTGGTGGAGCGCGTATGCCTCGTCTAGGTTCGTGTGCCCTTCTTTTAGCAGCATCCTCACCAGCTCTACGTCGTCCGATTCCAATGCCCTATGGATCAAAAATAGTAAATTAAATTTTTATTAAAAAAAAAGAAGAAGCTAAGAAGTAGATAAGTTTGGTCGGTTGGTTCTCTCACCTATGGATCCGTTTTACGTGTTTGTCGCGAACTGTGAGACGGCCGTCCAGACCGAGCTGGGCCCGCGAGTTCGATATCAGTTCAACGATGTCTCCGGGTAAAGCCTTCTCGAGAGCAACGACGTCGACGTCGGACCGGACGACGACGTTGACGCACTTCTCGAGGAGCCTGTGGCAAACTCCGCCGCACGAATTCGTCGCGCGAATAACGACCGAGATGTCGTCGGCCGCGATCTCGTCGACAACGTCGAAAAGACGTCTCTGCACGAGGACTCATTTGAGAAGTTGAGTGAATGATATATAACTATACAAAAAATAATAATAATATTCCGAAATGTATAAACCTGAAAATGGTCGACCAACTCGGGGACCTGAAACAGGAACGAGGCTCGGAGCGTCTCGGCCGCGTAATCCAGCGCGGGAGGGCACGCGGCGTGGGAGCAATCTTCGTCGACGCAGACCGAAACTCCCTCCGGCGGAGCAGCAGCAGAGACTCTCCCGCTGTAAAGGTACCGCATGACCGCCGTGGCCGCATCATATCCCAACTCGGTTACGTCAACAATATCACAGCCATCAAATCTCCGCCGGAAAAACTCGCTCCGGGAAGAGAGAATGCAGCGGTGGACCGGAATCTCCCTCCCTCCGGTTACAACCACTTTCGTGTCAGAGAAGAGCTCCGACTCGAAGATTGAACACAGATCCTCTGAGAGCCGCCTCAGACTCGCTGTGTCAGTGTTCATCGGAATGTGTTTGTTCTCCTATACTTGTGGCGTCAGTGTATATATCTATCTATGTGTGTGTGTGTGTGTTTACGTATGTATATGGACCCAGTTCATATTGTGCTTGTGCTTGAAGAGTTGAACATGGGTGACGACTTGACCGAATAATTATTATTAAACATTTTTTGGTCTGCTATTTATTTTTCCCGCAGATTTTAGTGCTGTAGATAAGGGTATGATCGCTTTAATCTTCGTGTTTTTTTTTTTTTTTTGGCAGCCGAAATGTTGATTGACTTGATTCACTCTGGGAATCTGTCTTAAGTAAATGAATCTATTTTTGAGATGTAAGGACGAGGACGAGGAGTGTTTTTTATTTTTTTATTTTCTTTGAGCTAAAGTCATATAACAAGTTGCATATCAACTTTTTTGTATTGGGAATGAACAATATATATAAATCAGTGATATCACATTATCTTTTTGTACGCATAGTTCTATAAGATTCTGAACCAAGTCCATCTTTCAGAAAGGAACAAACAATTAATTTTGCACGCTGTAGTCGAAGAAAAATAAATATTGTAAACAGGCACACTGATTGATAACAAATGTGAATATGCTATTTGACAAATATTTCACTTTTTTTTTTTTTGTGACATCACAAAATGAACTTTTTTGTGATTTGAAAAGTTGGTTTGTGGAGTGATTGTCTTCAAGGCTTTTAGTGAACGTCATGACCACCGTTCGGCGTTTTAACTCCTAGCTAACCACACATACCCAGATAAATCAAGAAATTAGAAAAATTAAAAATCAAGCAAAAGACATTAAAAACACTTCCTTCTCAGCCTTCGAGTTCGATTTCTCAGTCCACCACTTTGGAGATAATGTAAAATTACCACTAGACCAAAATAAGTTTTTGTTTTTATGTAATGGTGGAATTAGAAACAGTGTTATATTTCTTTTCTACACTAAATTTAGTGTCTGCAAAACAAGCCCGTTTTCTTCGATATTACAAGTCAGAATATTAATTAACACTTAAGCTTGCAAATTACTTTCCTTGTCATAGTCATTTTTACTTTTTTCAACAAATATCTATACTGTTTTGCAAATTCAATAGTTTCACTTAACTATTTTAGCCAGAACTAAAAAAAAAAATAGTTTCTTAAATCAAATGTTAAAATATATAATATAGAAATATCCCTCACTTGGAATCTTCATCTTTCCATCTTATAAAAATAAAAAATAAATTTTACTTTCTGTGCACACATATTGACAAGAGATACAAAACCATAGGGTCTCAAACAGAATGAATGTCCTGTTCAATGATCTTTTCTGGGATGAATCGCCTGAAACACAGCCTCGATCTCTTCTTTGGCTCTCTGGAAGATGTTCGGGGCTTTGACTTCGTCGATCGGAGTAGTCTCATCGATTATCGCGTGCCCGTGGGTCTCCTTGTGATGTCGGTGCCCCGGAGAGTGGTGTATCATATTCTCAACTCTCTCCTTTGCCTTCTCAATCAACTTCGGTGTCTTACAATCACTCTCTGCATATGCACAAAATTCATCCAATATTGCTCCAAAATAAAATTATTATTAACTCAACGTTTGCTTCTTTGCTAGATATCTCCATTTGCTTCATCAACTCAATTTTAACTCTATATAGTTTACATTGGGTTTGAGGTCCATATTTGTATTGGGAGCACAGAAATTACTAATTTGTTCCATACATTTTTTTTTTATATCTTAAATCAAACACTACGTCAATTTTATTTAATTTGGAATTGATTTAACGAAACACGGTCTAACTTGCATTATGCAACAAGCAAAGGGCATTGTGAAATCTTAAAAAAAAAAGAAAAAAAGAAGAGCGTTTTATTGTACCTGAACCAGAACTCGGCTTGTGTTTTTGCCTCCCATTTCCGATTTCTTCCCGAATACTGTCACGGTACAACAATACAAACCAACAAATAAATAAAAAGTAAATCAAGGTCTTATAATATCAATTCCAAAATATTTTGTACAATATTTGGCAAACCAAAAACCTTGTTTCAGATTCCTTGTTTGGATGAATTGCTTGGACTATGGCCTCGATCTCCTCTTTCGCTCGCTCGAACACGTTCGGAGCTCTGACGTCATCCAACGGCGTCGTATCGTCGAGATCGTCGCGCAATCCGTGAGTTTCCTTGTGGTGATTGTGCTTTGTTCTCGCTTCTTTCGGACCAGTCAAATCGCAGTTCATTTTGATTGGTTCAATCCATTTGCGTAGAGAAAAACTAAACATTCATAGGTCGAAGGAAATATAAAATCCGTACCTGGTCTGGACTCCGACATTGCTGATGATCGATTGAAGATGTCTGTGCAATGGAATCGGTTTTTTTTTTGGTAATGAAATATTAGAGATTTGGAGATGCAATTAATTTGAGGAAGAAAAGACAGGTCAGGCTTTTTGAGGAATCGATTGGATTGGTAACCCATAGTTTAACTTCTTGGCGGCTGATATGACGTGGCTTTTGTCACATGTTATTATTCTTTAACTTCTACTTTTTTCTCTTTTTTTTTAATATGAATTATTGCCATTTGTTGTTGTAAGTCGTGTAACTTATTTTTTAATAAATAAAGTATCGTGGAAAAAATGGAAGTATTTAAATATTTTTGTTTATGCGAACCAATTTATTTAACCCAAATTTAACCAGTTTTGATCTTGAATTTTGGAAAACCAAAAATTGGGTTTAAATCCACGATCGTACCAAAAGAGAAATCAATCGGCCAATTTCCCGTAAAAAATGATCGGAATTATTGAAATAAATTCAACAAAAAAATATTTTTTTACTTTGCATACTTTTTTTGTCTTGTGAATAAATTATTGGAAATAGAGCACAAAAAATTAAACACTTCGATTATGCATAATTGTTCAAGCGAGTCAACTTGATTCCATGAAAAATATATGGGAGACAAATAGATAGATAAAATATATAATCCTACCATAATTTGCAGATTTTTTATATGCTCGATTTCTAAAACCTTTTCACAATCCCTTTTTTTTTTTTTTAACAATCCTTGTATAAAATTGTAAATAATAACAATAATTAAAGAGTGATGTAGATAAATAGTCAATTTAAAATTATGAATTTGCAAAATAATCAAGATTTGTCTTAATTTAATGAAATTACTAAAATGTGCAGTAGTCTTGTTTCCAACTTTTTTTTTTACCACTCCAAGATTAATTTTTTTGAAAGTGATATATTGTTTATAATACTCATAAAAAAATTTAATCTTGGTTGTCAAAAAAATTTTGAAAACGTAAATTTTGCTATTTTGCTAAAAAATTGAAACTTTGTTTATTTTACTAATAAATAAGTTTCAAATGACTGTATGTACAATTTTTTCATAATTATATTGTACGATAGAGACCAAAAAAATTGTTTTTATAGCGTCGAAATGTTCTTATTTGTTTTCGGACACCATTGAGAAAATTTAATTATTCGATTTGGCTTGACAGTGTAATCGAACTTAGTCAAGACTCAAGATGCATGAAATCCTAAAGCTCCGAGTTCCTTTAAGATGCATAATGATGTTCGAATGGATACCTGAAGTGAGATGTAGAGAAAATGAACTATTGAGAAGCGTGCGGAGGAGGCGCCCATTTTTAAAAACTTTTCTAGACACATGTTTTAAATGAATTATAGAAATTGGGCGTGTTTGGCACAGCTTTTTTAAGCCTATTTTTTATGTTAGCAAAACCAAAATGCAATATTACTGTTTGGTAAAACAGTTGTTAGAAAAAATTTCAAAAACGATTTTAAAAATTGTACATGAGTCACAAAAGTTAGAAATCTTAGCTTTTAAAAAAAGCGTTTTTATATATGATATAAAATTACTTTAATATCCTCACGTGATTATCCATAGCACTGTTAAATATTTATTTTATGTCTATTTTAGTCTTTTTACTATAATATATTTATTTTACCAAACGGAAAATCGGCTTTTGTTACCAGCAACAACTGTTTTATAAACAGCTTACCAAACACCTGTCAGTTTAAAAAAAAATAAAAGCGTTTTTTTTAAAACAAAGCTATGCCAAACGATGCCATTATGTTATATTTGTAGAATATCTTTCGAAAAGCACTTTGTCAATGTATTTAAAAAATATATATACAAAGCCTACTTTTTTTTTTTTTTATTTAATTCGTCATATAAATTGGTGATATTTCTCAACCACACAAAGTTATGATAAAATGTGAAAGAAGCTAAAACTAAAAATTACATGACTAGTGTTTTTAAAGTATGAATTTTTTATTTTTTTTAAATAACGCTTTTTGACATAAATAGTTATTGGGATTATTTTTATTATAAATGAGACTATAAACAATAAATTAAATTAAGTATACCACAAAACATGTAAACATATATATTTGTTTTAAACTATAAACATCAAGAAAAATATGATTATTTAAAAATTGAAATTATTATTTTCGTCATAAAAATTTTAGACACATTGTTACTCATATAAATTGCACAATCCGAGCATGACCTCGGAAGCTTCGAGAACATGAAGAATCCAGCATCGAGGACGAGTCAAATAGGCCTGAAAGATATGAAATAAGGAAATGTCCGTTCATAAGGCAAGAACGAACCCTACCATGCAAAACTTCGAAGAAAAGAAAAGCTGATAGGTCAAATGCTATCCAAACAAATAAAACATGTGTAAATAAATAAGTAAAGACTTGAAAAAAAATGCATACCTCGACGATTATTTCGAGCTCTTAATCACACATGAAAAACTTAAAAAAAAAAAAATTTGGGGTATTTAAACCAGATTCCTCAACCAAAACTTCAAAACAAATGAAAAATAATCCTAAATTTTTTTGCATTGGCGACAGCCATTCTTCACGCCGATGGCATCACAATAATCTATCCTCTTTTAACAAGTATTAAACCGAGTGTCTGATTCAAATACAAATAATTATAAAGGCGCAAAACTTACAAAGAAAATGTTTAGGAGGACCATTAAGAAACATTTTTTTCACATACAAGTCATAGGTGTAGTAACTAGTAATGTAGGTAGTTCTAGCTTTGGGCGGCTGTGAATGGTCGTTCCTTATTCCAAACAAACGAACAACGTTGTAAAGATGGAATGCATATCAATTGGTCAAATATAACTTGAAAATATTTATAGATACCGCCTTGACCATGATGAAAATGTGGAACTATCCAAATTAAGCAATAATTATTAACTCAAAAACGAAAATATTGACCTTATACATACGCCTTTGAACTTGGATATTTTTAAATTGTTGTCGCTTGCATTAATAATTTAAAACTTATGTTGTCTTTAATCGAATAGATTGATTTCTGCTCATTCTACTCTCTATTAGATTTTTGACTCTGTCATTACTATCATGTATAAGCGCTATGATCAATATTTATCATTCAAAGAAAGTTGCAAGGTCAAATCTAGTTTTTATAATAATTTTTTTTTATCAAAATATTGATGAGTTATATACTATAAATAAGAAAAGTTGAAGGATAATACATCTATCGGCTAAAGATTGAAAGTAGGCTGTTTACACTTTGTTTTTATTTTCCAAAATGTTATATCCGAGGCGGCTAATTATTGGGAACCTTTCAACCAAAAATTATAAAAGCTTATTGATTTCGTGAGGACATTAGCTATTTAACAATGTAATCAGAGATGGATGAACTATAAAGTTGTATCTATATATATATATATATATATATATATATATATATATATATATATATATATTTAATATCTATATATATAATATCTAGAAAAAAAAAACTAAAGGCTGCTAATTAAAAAGTAAATAAATAAAAAATGAATTCAATAAAATAAAAGATAAATATTTTTGTAAAATTTTTGGAGGACTAAATAATGAATTTCATGGATATTCTTTTATCTCACGAAAATTATATTAAACGGGTAAATGAAAATACCAATGAGTATATAAGTTTACCCTAATCTCTTCTAAAATAGATGAGTAGGTAGGGTATGATGTATAGATTTTTTTTTTTTTTTTTTGAAAACGTGATGTATAGATTTTTTGGAGGGTCTAATTTAATTTTATCGAAACCATGTTCTCAAAGGCTGTGTCTTATGTGTAACAATGAAATAGTGAGAAACGAAATTATACTACAAAGACCCAAATACAACATACCATCAAAGAACGAAACATCACTCCTCAGATTCAAAAGTCAACAATTTAAGGTAAACAACTGAAACTAACACCATTTTTTTTTAATCTATTATCGCTGTATTCAACATCTTGCTCTCTAGTATTTTTCAATAAAAAAATGTAAATACATATATGATAAAATGAAAGAGGAGAGAAATAGTGAATGCAAATAGGATAATTAGATCATTTGTCTAAGAACTCACCTTTTTTTTAAATAAAAAAATAGTTTGGTGGATTATTTTCTTAATAAAGTGAAATTTTAGAATTGATTAGTTGAAACAAATTCTTCATATAATAATTATAAATTTTTTAGAATTAATTAAATTGAGTAATATAGTAAAAATATAATATAAGGATAGATCTTAATTAAAGAATCGGGATTATAACTCAAACAAAGAGTAACATAACGACCTTTATAAAGATATAAACACATGAGATAATTACTGAATAAATTACATAAACATATCCATCCCTTAAAAAATGTCGTCATCAAAACTCATGATTACAACTTACTTACATATGTGGAACACAAAATTATTTCATAAAAAAAAAAAAAAAAAAAAAAAAAAAAAAAAAAAAAACCCTCCTTGCAGTGGGCTACTCGCGAGTCGGCCAAGCCTAAATCATGACAAGCCTCAACTTTTTTCAATGAATTATAATCAAACAGCTAGTTGTCCGGTCAATGAATAATAATTTGATTTTGGCCTCTACTTTTTATTCATAGATAATCTACGATAACATATATTTAATTGAAACCCTGAACTGTGTAATCAACCCCTAAAGTACGTTTTTTCTCTTTTATTTTATTTCTTATAATTGTTTTGATATATCTACACATAATTGCATGAAAGGCTTAACTAGGGCAGACGAGGCTTTAATATCAAATAGCAATAAACAATCTAATGATAGCCAAATTGTTAGAAATACGAGAATGCGTCCTTTCGTTAAATTTGACATGCAAATAAAAACAGCTCTTCTTGCATTCTATTTTGTTACATTTCACTAAGCATGCAATACACGAATTATATTTAATATCGTAATTATGTTTGTCCCAAATATGATAAAAACTTATACAACATTTCATATATAAAAGAATTATCGTCGTAACTAATGATAATTATTTCCAGCATAAACTCTCATCTAGTAAGTTCTCTTAAATAATTAGGTATATATATAAGCTATGCGTTCTTTTATGACATGATCAATAAATTATTTGGTCTCGAGACCTGAAAATGTCTCGTTGACATTAGCTAGTATATGTCAAGATCAATATCAAGATCAAGTATTACAAAAACTACTTTAATATTCTACTCACAGTTGAGAGTAAATTATACATTAAACTATTAAGGCTGCGCCTATTTTGTATGAAGGCGACATATATTATTAGAATATACTGGCATACATAACATTAATATAATTATTGGCACATTGTTGGATTGTGTTGTGAGCTTGAAAATCAAATATTGAACAAGTCATAAAATCAAAACATGTAATGGCTGCATGTAGTAATCTCAAAATATATAGGAATGTGTAGGTAGTATATAATAAGAAGGGACGTCAATTTACTTGGACGAGGGTAAGAATTTCAATATTTGAAAAAAGACCATTTCATTATCATGAATTGGTATTGTCATTCGTCGTTACGTGAACTACGCCGTTGTTATGTACATGACATGCATTCAAACAATTAAAAAAAAAAACTAAAAGTAGAGGAATAACGAGCAAACGTATCTTCCGAGGAACATGTCGACAAGGTATCTCGTGTCGTGTGTTGTCGTTTCCGAGCCTCAGGAACCACGAGAAAACAAAAAGAGAAGTATTTGTGTCGTTTTATATTTAGAGTGTAGATCTCAAAAATTCGTCATATAGGAACAATGATTAACTCACAAAAACAAAAGAAGATTAAACTAAACACAAAATCGAAAGTACGTTTTTAGAGACGGGATCTTAAATTAATTACGTAATGCCGAACTTAACACTTCCAACAATGGAAGACGAGCTCGAAGAGTACAAATGAGAAGAAAGAACGTAAATTATAATAGGAAAAAGAGTGCGCAAATTTCGTGTACATATATGTGTTGGTCTCTTCGTCCATCATCGCCTCTCGTCCTGCCACGTCACATCGTCCGGTTGAAGAACAAGATGGAAATTGTCATTGGTCTCAAGGCAAAATGGCGCGTCCCATGTTGACTTCGTTTGGGTCACATGCGCGTTCATGGATCACTGGGCCATCTGACCCATTAACAATTTATTCATTGAGGATCGAACTCTACATCCACATCATCTAACTCGAAGTCAACAATGGCGACATGGCCTGATTCGATTGAGTATATAACATCCTTGTTGAATCGTCAAATTATCCTATTCGGGCTGGATTTCAATCTCAACAGGGACGCGAACGAGTCAAACATCTTCTTCGGTTCTATGATCAAATATCCTTGTTGATGAGAGCTGCCACTTTAATCTCTATATCTTCATCATCAAGGAGAGAGGCCTAAACCAATGTATATTTTTATATGTAGTATATATTTACAAAGTTAGGATTAGGGTGGGATAGTATATATTTACTTAGCATGGTTATAAATCCAATATTGTTATATATAATTGGAAATTAAATGTGTATATGTAGGATGTACAACATCACTACTTACTGCAGTACCCTTTTTTTTATTTGTTTTTGCTAATCCATTAATAAACTTTTAGCCAGCGAGAAAACTCAAAGCGCGTAAAGAGAATAATATACTTGGCGGGAGGTTAGCTTTACACGTCAGCTTTCAGGCTCGGTCAACTGTCGTGAACACTCATATTATTTGAACAAAAAAATTTATTGATACTTTAAATGTTAGTTACAAAATTCTGCACGTTGATTCAGAAAATAAATTAATAATAAACCCTTAAAAACCTCTGAAATAAAATCATACACATTTAATATATATATATATATATATATATATATATATATATATCAAAATAATGAAATTTTCGATTGAATAGTTTCTCGACCTATATATCATAGGCTAATACGGCGTCCAATTTGGAGCAATGTATTTGTCACCAAAAAAATCCTGAAAACGTACGGCGACAACAAAATATTAGATGCAGTGAGAAGTTCTAGCCAAACATGAATTAAAAAAAAAAAGGTAAATAAGAATGCACTAATATTGTTCTAGCCAAACATGAATTGTTAAAATATTTTGATTATTTCTCTGATTTGTTTTAGATACCCAACTAATTGAAAGAAGATAACATATAATATAAGCAAATTAATGCGAAGCACGCCCAACAGCTTGAAGACCTTGACTTTATGGGACAAAGACCAATATTTTCTCTTCGGTCCATTCTGACCCCATGCTTAGTTAGCACTCATGAATTTCCCTTTGCATTTCCTTAATCGTCTTATCAAGCAATACTTATTTCAAGATAGTTAATAAGACAAAAAGAAAAAACTCCGTAAACCCTAGACTTGAAACACCATTTAATTTTAGTTTCTCACGTCAAAGTTTTCCAGTCTAATATTTCGATTTCAAAATAATAATAAAATAGCCGTACATTTCCGCACGTAGTCAAGCATTCCGACTAGGGAAAAAAAAAAAAAAAAAAAACAGAGGTTTGTATAGGTTAAAACTGCCTTAAAGTACAAAATCTTTAAGCGTGGTACGTGGAGGGGAAATATAATAATGTAGAATTTGTGGAATAATTAGTAAACAGAGGAGAAGGGAAAATGTGTCGCAATTAAATGCATAGTAGCGTAAATGCATGAGCAAAGCAATGACCAAAAAAGTTGTTGACTGTTGAGAGAGTTAATACTTACACGGTTACACCCATAAGCACGGACACATCACACATATTATATATATATATATATATATATATATATATATATATATATATATATATATATATTTAGATATACATGAAAGATGTTATTATTATTATTTCCTGACTCGAAGTATTTCACTAGTCAGAGTCTTAGAGATAGAGCTAAAACTAATTTGTGTTTTTCCAATTGAAAGTTTCATGGAAGCTTAACAAGGCTTACCATCTTTGACCGACTCACCTATTTCTCTCTCCATATATATGTGTATATATATATATATATATATATATATATATATATAGATATATATAGTATGTGTGTGTGTGTGTGTTTGTTTGTCTATTATTTTTGTTTTTATGTTTTTCAGTAAATTAGTTGTGGAAAAGAAAAATCAAGAACATGCGCATGTACATATATTGCCTTTTGCCAACATTTATATTCCATAAGCAATTCAAAGTCTAAATCTTTGAATCCATCAAGCCCAAAAATATATACGAAAAATAGAAAATAAAAAACAAAACCCCTGAAAACGTTGAATCATCCCTCTCTCTCATACACCTATACACACTTTAGATATTTGATAGTGTGAAGAAAAATTCAGACAATTCAAAGACTTGAAATTCCACATTTGTCACCCACTTACCCATTTTTTTCCAGTTTTACACGTATTTGAAGGTCCACAACAAATATTTAGTGTCTCTACTAGAATAGATAGATGTCATAACTTTATTATATATAATATAATAAATACCCCACTCTATGTATATAAATATAAGCGACATCATAACCAGTTAGTACTCATATATTCATTTCATATCCATATTCTCTCTTGGCCTCTCAATATTTATCTTGATCATCATCAAAAACTCAAAGCGAACTTTCACAACATATCTTATAATTAGGTATATAATATATTATTATATTAATCATAACCGATTGATATGCAAATAGTTTAGCTTTATATGTATGCATATATTTTCTAACGTGGTCCTCTGATATTTATTTCAGGCGATCATGACCGTCAGTTCTGATCATCATCATCACCGAAACGACAACAACAATCAGAGCCGTTTGCAAAACTACAAGCCGCCGAAGATGACGTCACTCGAAAACAGCCTCTCTTTCAAGAACCTCCTCGTGTCTCCGAATTACGATCATGCCCTTGGCGGGAATACCAAGAGCAAGAAGGCGATGATGATAAAGCACAAGCCGATCCCGGCGCTCTCTTTGCCGGAGCCGGCGGTGATGTTCTCGCCGAGGCCGGTGAGCGAGCTTGACGCCGCCGCCGTGAAGCTCCAGAAAGTCTACAAGAGTTATCGGACTCGCCGGAATCTTGCCGATTGCGCCGTCGTCGTCGAGGAGCTCTGGTAAGGATTAATTAGGAGAGAGGGTTATTTTGGTATTTTCGCGAAGTAAAAGGGCTTAATTTGCTTTAAAACATAATGGAAATTTTGTGACAAATGAACCTATTCTCTAAACAGGCTTCGCCATTATTGACACATTATAGATAAATATTTACAAATATGTACCCTACGCTTGTTACTTTCAAATTAATTTAATTTTAATTATATTGTTAACTTTAGAAGAAAAATAATTGAGTGTGATATAAAGTTATCCTGTATAAATCTTAACTTTTGTTTGAATTTTTAATTTATATTAATCATGTGATTGTGATAATTGATTTAGGTGGAAGGCATTAGACTTTGCATCGCTAAAGAGAAGCTCTGTTTCTTTCTTCAATGGAGGCAAACCAGAGACTGTGGCCCAAAGATGGGCAAGAGCTAGGACTAGAGCAGCTAAGGTAACACTTTTTCTTCAATTTTCAATACATATATGTAGTAAAAAAAATATTCAGAAGAAGGAAAATTGATTTAATTTTTTTTTTTTTTCAGGTGGGAAAGGGTTTGTCCAAGGATGAAAAGGCTAAAAAATTGGCACTACAACATTGGCTTGAAGCGGTAAATTTTCAAGATTAATCTTCTTGTATTTATTTGTTTACTCTAAGCGCTTGCAATAATATTAATCATAACGTTTTTGTTTGTCCCTTGGCTTGGACAGATTGATCCACGTCATCGCTACGGACACAATTTGCACATGTACTATGACATTTGGTTCGAGAGTGAAAGCACTCAACCTTTCTTCTATTGGTAACTTAATCTCCTCTTTACTCTTACTTTTTAACGATTTTTATTAATAATACATTTCTTGCGCTGCAATCCTTCCTCTATCTACTCAACCTAACTAACGGCTACTTGTGTTGTGTTACTAATTAAATGGCAGGCTTGATGTTGGAGATGGGAAAGAGGTAAACCTAGAAAAGATCCCAAGAACTGTACTTCAACGCCAATGCATTACATATCTTGGACCGGTAATATTTTAATTGATTCTTCACAGCATATATAGTTGAATTTATTGGCAGTTAATTTGAAATTAATCCAAAATATATGTATGGTTCAGAATGAGAGAGAGGCATATGAAGTGAAAGTGGAAGATGGGAAGCTAATTTACAGCCAAAGTGGGAGTGTTGTGAACACAACAGAGGGCTCAAAGTGGATATTTGTTCTCAGCACAACAAGGTGTCTCTACGTTGGCCAAAAGAAGAAAGGCACGTTTCAACACTCCAGCTTTCTCTCCGGCGGAGCCACCACCGCCGCCGGCCGATTGGTCGCTCGTCACGGTGTTCTCGAGGTTCGTGCCACACCTGATTATTCCTCCAAATTTACATTCTACATATTTATTACTTCTCCTTAATCTTTGAACAATTCCATTTTATTATTGTTATTTATTCAAACTTTGGTTTTGATAAGCCTCTCCAATAAATAATTACTCAATTTCAATTACCAATTTGGAACTATGCATAATTTGTTATTTTATTATTGTTATTTTAAGGCCTGCAATAATTTGGATGGACCAAACTGAAAATATTTAGAAATTATGTTAATTGTACTCTACACCTTATTGCAGGCGATTTGGCCATATAGTGGTCACTATCACCCAACAGAAGAGAACTTCAGAGAATTCATTGCCTTCCTTGAGGACAACAAAGTGGACCTCTCCAATGTCACGGTAAAACAATAATTAAATTTTCACAATATATGTTAAAAAAAAAAGAGTTTAGTGTTAAATTTTGCTAATCTCTCTCTCTCTCTCTCTCTCTCTCTCTCTCTCTCTCTCTCTCTTTATGTGAGCAGAGGTGTGCAATTGACGATGACTACCCTTCATCGGAGTCCATCAAACCTATCAAGCAATCCAACGGCATCGCTGCCGACCAACCCACAAAACAGAAAGCGATCACAGCCGTCGATCAAGACGAAGTCGAGAAGCAAGACTCGACGCCGATGTTTGACTTCAGTCAACGCCTTTCGTGCAAGTGGTCCACCGGGACCGGGCCACGTATTGGATGCGTGCGAGACTATCCTACGGAGCTGCAGACGAGAGCACTGGAACAGGTCCATCTATCGCCTAGAGTGGATAATGGGCCGGTTTTCTGTTTCGGCCCGATTCCTTCTCCGAGGCCCAGCCCAAAAGTGAGGCTCTCTCCTAGGCTCGCGTATATGGGACTCCCAAGCCCAAGAACTCCCATTCCTATATCTAACTAACCATAACGTTTAACCCGGATACCATCAGATGGGTATTCCAATTTTTCTCTTACTTAACTTTTTTGCTATAAATAAATATTTGTTTATTCAAGTTATTGTAATTTTTTTTTAGTGGCTTTCTCAAGCGACTATAGCTATAGGTTACCTGATATTTTGCTCATGCGTTTTTGGGCTGGGTATCTCACAATATCATGTATTTTTTTTTTTTATTCCTATGTAATAGTTTTTTTTTTTTTACAATATAATTCAAATTATTTCAAACGTAAAATAATATGTTTACCATATGGATCATTGAAATGTATTCCAAATTTTTTTAAATAGTTCATATTTAATTCATATAAACTTGTTAATTACTGTATTTATTGAGATAGTTGCAAATAAACACTAATTTATGGACAAACGTGTCAAGTCAATAATTAATCACTAATTTATTGACAAGGGATTAACAGCACATCACATGATCAAAGCAAAGACGATGATATAATTAAATCACCACGAATCCCAATCTTGCCACAGAGCTACAGAGAGAGTAGAAAAACATCCCCAACAGTGAGATAGTGATCACATCACTCAATCTTTCACACAACATACTCCATTTAAGGTCTAGACTCATAGATTACAGACATGAAGTCACTTTTTCTCATGCAAATCTGAAATGTTTTTCTAATTCAAAATTTCAAATCACATTTTCATTTACATGAGTAAGCATTATTTCCTGGGAAAAATAATTTTATACAGGTTATTTAACGGAATACACTGTTGTTTTTGCTGTTTTAATTTTATAAAAAAATATAAAAAATCATCGTGATTGGAAAATAAGAAATGACATAGCTTAAACTATTTTTGCTAATGACGAGTTTTTATCCTCTGCACATGAGCCTGATTCTCCTGAAATTGTGGGCTTAATATATTAATTCGAAATTTCGAATAACGTTTTTTCATTTACATAATTAGACTGTTATCATTTGTGAAGAAGCAGATGAGATGGGACATATAGCAAGAGACGCCACAGCACACAGTACCTAAACACTGAAGCCTTCCTCTACTCTACGAAACATGTCATTAATGTCGTATAGACGGGCAGAGAGAGGAAATAGAAATAAAAGAACTTGAGCAAATTATTAAACTATATTTATATGAATATAAATGTATATATGTTAGTCCAAAATTTATTTACCCAATGATTAAAATAAACTTACACCGAATTATTAACCTATATATTTATATGAATACTCACATATTTGTGATGAAATGTTAATTTTTGTATATATGAAAATTATTTGGAAGGGTGTTTTTTTCCCCAAATATGTGATAAAAGTTCAGTTTTAGATAGAATATACATAATAAGTCCAATCTTTATATTTTGTTATTTATTAAGTCTGCAAAGTGAAATTTTTCATACATAATAATATATATATATTTTTTGTTAACCGTTTATCTCTAACTTTAAAATTGTTATAAAGTCACACATTTAGTCTAAAATTTAACAGAATCGGTCACATGTCATCTTTGTAAGTTGGTGGCGTATAAGTTTACTGAAATAACCTTAATTTTTATTAATATACGATCAATTAATATATTGATAAATAAAAATATGAAAATAATAAAACAACAAAAACTAAATAGAATCTCTCTAATCTCAGGAAAACTACATGTTTATTAACACTTCATTTATGAAGAAGAAAAAAACCCATATTCATGACAAGAAAAAAAACATCTTAGTCATTTCTAAACTACCATAGTCTCGTCGATATAATCCCGCCACCACGTAATAATCTTTTTCACCCGTCTTAGAGCGTCGCAACGCTCTCATGGTATCAACGGCGTTCTAATCCCTATGCATGATATAGCCATTTAAAACCAGGTAAACAAAACAAAAACTCTTTAGCAGCCTTTAATGTGTTTATATCATATCTTAAAAAACTCTGATTAAATCTATAAGGTGGGATAGCTAGAGTAGCGAGCACCTCAACTAATACTTTTTGAAATGCTACGTTCAAATTAAACTATTATTATTTGAAGTTTAATATATAATATACAACCTTTTATTTTAATTTATTTTAATGGAATCGGAACATGCAAGAAATATGTTAGTCAAAGTAAATTCTATTGAAAAATTAAACCTTGTTCTACAGAATTGTGTTTCAGAGTTCAGAGAGGTCAGGCTTTTAAGTAAAAGCCTTTAAGTGATGAAGCTCATTCCCAGCAAAATATATAAAAATTCCAATTATTTAAGTAGTTTCCTAAAATGATGTTGATGAGAGAATGATGTGAGTTAGTCAACTACTCTTTACTTTGATTGAGATGTGTCGTTAATATTATTTTTAAAAGTCAAATATTACCATTGTGCTATCACCATCATCAATCACTAACCATTCATCTCTTTCTCTCTCAATAAATATGTAATGAGACCCATATCTTTAATTATTATCAGAATTGTATTTTGGTTACTTACTTCCTCAGTCTCTTGGAAAATTATTATTCAATATTTTACGGAAAATTTCGGATAGGAAGAAACTATGATAAACTAGAAGACTACTTTTTTTTTTGCATGGACGTACGACCTAGAAATATCAAATATCACTGAGTGTGTTTGTTTGTAGTTGTATTTTGTACTTTTGGGCCAAATTATTTTTGATTAAGTCGGGCCTGGTTCTAATATATTTTTGCCCAGTTTAAAAAATGATTTAAAATTGCTAGATATACTGATTATTATATTAATAAAACATTGTTAAAAAAATTTAACACAAAAATGACAGTAATACAACTACTGTAGGTGTACTTCGTCATGCGAATTAGACTGCTATAAAAGATTTCTTTAAATTAAAAAATTAAAAAAAAAAAAAGATTCCGTTAACTAGTGTAAATTTTTAGTTCACCCGTGACGTGAATGGGTAATCCTAAGCCAAAATCATTATTAGCATTTGTAATTACCGATACATACTGTTGTCTCATACGTAAATTACTAAGAGCCTCACATAATAAAAACTGTTTTGACTTTTTAAGTAAGAAAAAAACATGGAAGTGTAAACCATCCAATTTGTTAAATGATCACACGGTTCAGACCTAGCGTCTTATAATACAAATAATGGTGTAAATAAACCTGACAGCTGACTGCTAAATTTTCTTGTATTTATATTACTGTTACATTAGATACAGTTTTATTAGGATTCTGTCATTTTTAAAAGGTCATTAATTTTTTAATTTTTTTAATTTTTAAGAGTTCTCGTTTGTTGAGCAAGCTTGACTTGACTTACCATTACTGATATTGGATACATGGTACAAATTTAGACACTATAGAATAGATCTTCTGTTTTTTCTTCTTCCTTTCTGATCTCTACTGTTAACAAAGAGAAGATTTTGTATCTGTTTCAGTCAATGTATATCAGTCTGTCTCTCTCTTGACTTTATATCCGTCTAGATTACAAAGACACTTCGCATGTGATATGTGTGTGTGTGTGTGTGTGTGTGTTTTTTTTTTTAATTAAAGATGATGAATTGTCTTAAAAGTTTAAACTCTAGCTAGTTTGTATTGTTTTGTAGCATATAAATGCTAGGTGTTTTGTTAAAAGTCTTCAGTCTTTATTTGAGTTTATTGCGGTGTTGACTCTCTCTCTCTATCTCTCTCTCTCTATCTCTCTCTCATTGTTGTATTTCATCCTCACGACCTAACTCACACTTAACACCCGTAAAAGCTCATACAATCAGATAAATCAGAAAAGAAAATGATGAGAAGAAGAATCTCATTATTCTTCTTCTTTTCCTGCATCACTGTTGTTATCATCCTTCTAATGGCATCTCTAAGTTGTCTTCATGTGACAAGCAGACCTCTTTCACCTTTTCCTCATCAACAAGGTAATAAATAGAGTTATACTTTTTTTCATGTTCGTTTTTTGTATTTGGTATATTATTACTAATAATAAATTTCACTTTTGAATCTTGATGACCATATAACTTCAAAACAGCCACAAGTCCGGAACAACTACTCTCAAACTCAACTACTGTACGTACATATTTATATAATTCCTTTCAGCTAAATTCTTAATTTTGATTTGATAAAAAAAAAAAAAAAAAAAAAAAATCTGTAGTTTGAGATGTGCATGGTTTGAATGATAATTAGGGTATTGAGAGTGAAGAAGAGTATAGAGCGGAGACAGAGGGAAGAATAGGGTCAAGACCACCAAACTGTGGGCACAAATGTGGGTATTGCAAGCCATGCCAGGCTGTCCAAATCCCAACCACTCATTCTCAGTCTCATTCAATCTCTCTCTACTTCGCCAACTACGAGCCCGAGGGTTGGAAATGCAAATGTGGTCTCTCTCTCTACAATCCCTAGAATTTACATTCTTCTCTAATCTCTATATATGTGCTGATGTAGTAATTAATTAGTATGATACACTACTCTTGCAGATCAATACATTCTTCTCTAATCTCTATGTAATTCTTTATATAACTTCGATTATTATATATCTATGGTTCAAGATTTGGCAGAGAATTCGGATTTTTCACAAAACAAATTGTATCAATGTCTGTGAATTAACAAATTTGCGGGAATTCTTAATATATAGTGTATAATATTCTTACATGAAATATTAAAAATATATTTAGAGAGAAAAAAAAAGAGAGCTTTATTAATTCCGAAAAAAACGACAACAACCATATAAATAAACGACAAGAGCTTTATTAGTTGTGCATAATATTCTTACAAGAACGATGCTTTCACAGAAGCTGATCCCAAATCCATAATATTTTACAATTAGTCTTATTTTCACATAATATTTTGTCCAACGACTTTAATTTTCTAAATTTTGACATTATTGACAACAAATTAAAATTTCATGTATGATTTTTAGGTTTGGGTTACTTAAGTATTTTGATTAATTACTTTTGTTCTCTATAATTATTTGAAATGTTGGGAAATTCTATTGATAACGACTCATTGAAATAAAACCTTTTTCTTGAAAATAAATAAACCTTTTTTTAACGTTAAACATTATAACTTACTTAAGTATTTTTTTAATCAATATCTCTTTTAAAATAAATTAATATGTGAATGTGAGAGTAATATAAAAGCTGCCAAACAATAATACCAAAATAAGGGCAAGTGTTGCCATTTTTACTTGGTCTATAATTGTACAATCAAATATCAATCCAGCTCATCACTTGAACAATTGTCTTATTTATAAAAATTAAAATAAAAAAGTCACTCTAACAAGATCAATCCCTGATGCTTGATTCATTCCAAGAGCTAGCTACTCAACGCGCTTCCCTGAAAACCTGAATAGTTTTGAGCACGCGCTCACCATCTGGAAGCGCGTCGGAAACACTCTTCCTCTTTAGACAGCGTGAAGCCCACGCGCTTATCCCGGGGACTTGAGCCTGAACAGAGAATACACCGTACTTCTCATAAACCGGGAACCAGGGGTAAAACCCAATGAGAGCCACGTCGACAAACCCAAACTCGTCACCGCCGAAGAAAGCCTTGTCTCCGATCTCCTTCTCCAGAACCCTAAGCACCTCCAAAAGCGCCTCTCTCCGAACTCCGATCTCCGCCACGTCACTCACCTGCCAAACCCTCCACGCCGCCGGGTACAGCTTCTTGTCCACGTAGTCACCCCAGAACCGGGCCTGGGCCCGAAGTTACGGATCTTTCGGGAGAAGCTTATCGTCGTCGTGGTCGGCCCAAACCTCGTCGATGTAAGTGACGATGTTGAGCGACTCGCAGATCGGCCGGTTATTGTGGATCAGAACCGGGATTTTCTTGTGGACCGGGTTCATTTGGAGGAGGAGAGGGCTTTTGTTGTAGGGAAGATCTTCTTCGCGGTATTCGTAAGCCACATTTTTCTCGGCGAGAGCTATACGCGCTCTCATTCCGAACATGCTAGCCCAGCTATCCAACAAGATCACTTCTTTCTCAGTATTTTCGCTAGCCATCTTAATTTATTTTTAGTTCTAAACAAGCCTATTTGCTTCTCTATTTATATTCCGAGATTGTGAAGAAGACTGATAGGTACTTTGAAATATCTTTAAAGAAAACAAAAAGGTATCTTTTTGTTATGGACAATATGTATACATTTAAAAAATATATATATATAATAAAATTTTATGTTTATGTTTATGTTTATGTTGATTTAAAACAACAGCATGATGTTAATACTGACTGTTTGGACTTTATGTTATGGATCTGGAATGGGGATCCGGGATTAGGTTTGGAATTCTTTAAAGATTCGATTACTTTTGTTGTCTAGACTTATGAAAAATAAATATAAAAATGTAAATCCCTTGAAGTAAGTAATTAAGAAAGTCGTTTTAAGGGGAAAAAAAAGTAATTAATAAAGAAAGTGTTCTAGTATTAGGTGAAAAATAAACATTTTTCTTCCCTTATATTCTTTGATAAATATAAATAAAGTTGAATCTTATATATTATAATATGCTTTAGAAAACAGGTGTTGTGTCGATTATATATATAATGACGTTAGTGCTTACATATTTAGACTCTACTGATATGGATCCACAAGACTAGAGTATGGTTGGTTTACGTTAGTATCGTTATTCTCATACATGAAAACTACTGATGTCGTTTTCGAGTTTCAACAATCACGAAAAGAAAATTAAATAATAAAATTGTGTTTGATTCGTTTTGTTTATAAGCAGATCTTAGAAGAACATCGTATAAAAACGAATATTAATTATATGATAATTTATACGAGAATAATATGAAGAAATAATTGGCTTTATTTATAACTCGATCATGAATACACTGGTCAGACTCGTTCAAGTAAGAACACAAATGACGAGCTCGGAAGATACAAGTATGGAAAGAAGGTATGCGATCATAATAAAGTAACGTGATTGACGATTCTCTTTGAAGGAGGAAATTTATACTATAACGAAATACGAAATCTTCGAAGACACGTGTCAGCGATCTCGTCCTTCATTGTCTCATATGATGTCTCGTCGCCTTCTCGTTTGAATGAGCTTGGAAAAAATCGCCAACTCATTGAGTTTATAGGCGAGATCACATCTCTCATTTTGATTTTGACTTCGTCGTGACCTGTTGCGGAGGTAGTCTAAGTTCGTTAAATCATTCAGGACGAGCCCAAATGATGTTAATATTGACTGTTTGTACCCTATGCTATTGATCTGGAATGGGGATCCGGGATTAGGTTTCGAATTCTTTAAAATGTTTGATTACTTTTGTTGTCTGCAATTACTTTAAATTTTTTATTATTCTTTGGGAAGGACTTATAAAAAAATATATATAAAAATGTATATCCCTTTTACCAAGTAATTAGTAAAGTTGTTTTTTAAAAAAAAAAAAAAAGGAATTAATAGAGAAAGTGTTGTAACGTTAGGTGAAAAATAAACATTTTTCTTCCCTTAAATTCTTTAATAAATATAAATAAAGTTGAATCTTATATAACATGCTTTAGAAAACAGGTGTTGTGTCGATTATATATAATGACGTTAGAGCTTACGGATCCACAAGACTACAAGAGCATAGTATTATTTTTTCTCATACATGAAAACGACTTTCCAAACGACGTCCACCTCAAAGAAACGATTTAATCAAATGGTCCAAAACCCCAAGCCATGCCCATTGACTATAGGCCTCAAAATTTATAATCCATCGTTCTTTTCAACAATATCTTTGAGTGATTTTATGTTTAATAAGTAGCTTGGGTGATTTTATTGTGTTATTTCATTTTATATAGACTTGTATTTACTATAATTGTTGTGAATTGATTACACACTAGGATGAGGTTAATTATATTAATCTGATGATTTTATGATTGTTTTTTTTTAATAAAAAAATTGTTTTAATTTAATATTGCATGTTTTTTTTAATTGTTTATTCTGTAACTAATTATATCGTTCTCATTTTGTTTTCTTTATTCTCGCTATTACTCTCGTTGTAAAGCTTATTATTTTACAATCTTAAATTTCATTCATTTATTCATGTGTTAATATAATACATTTAATGTTAATGATGCGAATAAAACTTATAATGAGAATTCGGGCTGAATTATCACGCCCAGCGATGGATGATAGTCATACATTATAACAGACGTTTGCTTTATTCATTTCAAAAAACGACAACAATGAGAAACGACAACAATGAGAAACGACAATAATACCATCTAAGGGCATGGCCTAATAAAAAGACGTTTGCTTTATTCATTTTGAAAAACGACAACAAAAATAAACGACAACAATACCGGGAATCTTTTTATTTTTATTTTTTATTATCTAGTCAACACCGTTGCGCTTCCTCAGAAGCTGAACGAATCCAATCACGCGCTCGCCGTCAGGAAGCGCGTCGGCCACGCTCTTCCTCTCCAAGCAGCGTGTCGCCCACGCGCTTATCCCGGGAAGCTCAGCCTCAACAGAGAACCCACCGTACTTCTCGTAAGCCTTGAACCAGGGGAAATAGCCGAGCAGCGCCACGTCGACAAAGCCGATTTCATCTCCGGCGAAGAAAGCCTTGTCTCCGATCTCCTTCTCCAGAACCCTGAGCACCTCCAAAAGCCCCTCCCTCGCCTCCGCCACGTCAGCAACCTCTTTGGTAAGCCAAACCTTCCTCGCGGCGTCGTAGAGCTTGTTGTCCACGTAATCAGCCCAGAACCGGGCTTGGGACCGAAGGTACGGGTCTTTGGGAAGAAGGCCGTCGTTGTGGGCCCAAACCTCGTCGATGTAAGTGACGATGTTGAGCGACTCGTAGATCGGCCGGTTCTTGTGGATCAGGACCGGGATTTTCTTGTGGACCGGGTTCATCTGGAGGAGGAGAGGGCTTTTGCTGTTGAGAAGATCTTCTTCGCGGTACTCGTAATCCACGCCCTTCAAAGCCAGAGCTATACGGGCTCTGATTCCGAACATGCTCGCCCATAAATCAAGCAATATCACTTCCTTCTCACTATTTCCGGTAGCCATTTCTCTCTCTCTCTTTTTTTTTTTTTTTTTTTTATATATCTTCTGGAATACTTTGCCTATTTGCTTGCGTATTTATATTGAGATATCAAATAGATAACACCACGTGTCATCTTATCACTTTTGGGGAGACACGTGGCGTTGTCCGAGTGGATCATTTGATAATCGTGGCCCGTGCCAACAATCGGGAAATAGAGAATCTTTCGCACCTGGCCGATGTTTTTATTTATTTTAAAGTGAACAAATTTCTCTTATTTAACTTTTCTGTTTGTGATTTATATAAACTTTTTTTTTATTATATAATTTACTTGGACACGTCACACGTATACGGTTAGTCTTATTAATTATACGATGATCGGATGATGTAAGTGCTGAAAAGTATGGACTATGCTGTAGATCCGAAAGAAAATTAAAAAAAAAAATTATGATTTGTATTAATCAAAATCAATTAATTTAACCAAAATGTCAATGAAAAATATTCAGGGAAGTATATGTGTATGCTTAGTATACGACTATGGTCCACATATATCTTGACTCTAAGGACCTAAATAATTATCTTCTCCAACCTCCATTCTGGTCCATGACTTTTTTCATTATTAATTTATTGGACTTTTTGTTTTATTTTTTCTATTGGACATATCTAAAGTAATAAAATAATCAAATTATGGCGAAATATCCGTTGATGAACAAGTGAACCATGGGACATATAAAAGAAGATCAATCGAACATACATATTTACAAAACTAAACCAATTAGGTCCCATCTAAATATAAAAAAATAAAAAATAATTTCTCAATTTATTCCATCTAGATTATACTTATATTTCCGATTATTTTACCTTAATTCTGTTTATGGGGTATTTCGATCGTTTTTGTAGTTGATGTTTATCGGCGAAGGTTTTTATTTTCGAATTTTTATGTACTATTTTTAGATTTATGTTACGGTTTTGGAAGTTTTACATGGGCTTCAATTTGTTGGTTTTTCTTATTGGAGCCTTGCCCGTATGGCAAGTTTCGTCTTTGTAAAAAAATATAAATAAAAAAACACTTCTCGATTTGCTCGATAAAAGTATAACCAGGTTAGTTAGTATTAGCTTTAACCTCCATCTTTCAAATTTGCTTTGAATTCGTAACTTAAGTGTCAACGGGAATTGAACTTTAACGTTAAAGGACATCTACTACACCACATTTCATAGAACAGTAGAATACGACACGACAGATAGAGTTGAGTTGTCTCTAGCTTTAATTGTTTCAAAAACGACAACAATACAACAATCAACGACAACAGTAACAAACTAATCGACGCCGAAGTACTTCCTCAGATGCTCAACGAATCCGATCACGCGCTCTCCGTCGGGAAGCGCGTCGGACACGCTCTTCCTCTTCAGACACTGTTTCGCCCACGCGGTTATACCGGGAATCTCAGCCTCGGCGGACACGTTTGCTTTATTCATTTTGAAAAACGACAACAATAATCTTTTTATTTTTATTTTTTTATTATCTAGTCAACACCGTAGTGCTTCCTCAGAAGCTGAACGAATCCAATCACGCGCTCACCATCAGGAAGCGCGTCGGCCACGCTCTTCCTCTCCAAGCAACGTGTCGCCCACGCGCTTATCCCGGGAAGCTCAGCCTCAACAGAGAACCCACCGTACTTCTCGTAAGCCTTGAACCAGGGGAAATACCCGAGCAGCGCTACGTCGACAAAGCCGATCTCATCTCCGGCGAAGAAAGCCTTGTCTCCGATCTCCTTCTCCAGAACCCTGAGCACCTCCAAAAGCCCCTCTCTCGGCTCTGCCACGTCAGCAACCTCTTTGGTAAGCCAAACCTTCCTCGCCGCATCGTAGAGCTTCTTGTCCACGTAATCAGCCCAGAACCGGGCTTGGGACCGAAGGTACGGGTCTTTGGGAAGAAGCCCGTCGCTGTCGGCCCAAACCTCGTCGATGTAAGTGACGATGTTGAGCGACTCGCAGATGGGCCGGTTCTTGTGGATCAGGACCGGGATTTTCTTGTGGACCGGGTTCATCTGGAGGAGGAGAGGGGTTTTCTTGTTGGGAATGTCTTCTTCGCGGTACTCGTAATCCACGCCCTTCAAAGCCAGAGCAATCCGAGCTCTGATTCCGAACATGCTCGCCCATAAATCAAGCAATATCACTTCCTTCTCACTGCTTCCGGTTGCCATTTCTCTCTCTCTGCTTTTTTTTTTTTTATATCTTCTTCTGAGTGTTTACTGTTTGCCTATTTGCTTGTGTGATGGTTTATTTATATTATCAAATAGAGAATCTTTCGTACCTGCCCAAAGGTTTACCTCTTTCCCATCTTTTTTAACTTTTATGTTTGTGATTTATATAAACTTTTTTTTTATTATTATATAATTTACTTGGACACGTATATGTTTTGTTTTTCTCATTAATTATACGATGATGTACGTGCTGACAAGTATGGAGACGATGCTGTAGATCCGAAATTCAGGGAAGTATATGATTTGTATTAAACAAAATCAATTAATTTAACCAAAATGTCAATGAAAAAAATTCAGGGAAGTATATGTGTAAGTATGCTTAGTATACGAATACGACTATGGCCCACATATATCTTGACTGTAGGACCTTCTAAATATAAATATTATCTTCTCCTATCTCCATTGTGGTCCATGACTTTTTTCGTTATTAATTTATTGGACTTTTGTTTTTTTCTATTGCATATCTAAAGGAATAAAAGAATCAAATTACGGCGATACATGATATTATTCCTATTCTATGACTTGTATCATAATTTTAGAACAAAATCTACTAAATCTAAATAAATCATAAACTATGACTTAATGAAATGAGTAATTACATATTTATCCTTCATATTTAGTTTATTTTTATTAGTTAATTAATAAAATAAAACAAAAACAATTATTTAGTTTATATTATGAAAACAAACATCATTACAAAAATCCGGAGACCAGCCCTGGGAATCTCCGACGCTGAAGCTCTTGGGAACGACGGTCATGGCCGCCGGAGAGCAGTCCATGGCCATCCCGGCAATGGTGACCTCGAAGTGTCCACCGAAACAACCCGCCATGGATTCCGCGTAGAATTTCTGTGGTTTTAAAGTTAAAAAACAAAGAAAAAACGATTCTCGGGATTCTGGATAATTTTGAAAAGTTTCTGAAAATTTCTTGGTTTTCGTTGAAGATTTATTGACGTTGATGTCAATAAAAATGCATATTTATTGACATCAATGTCAATAAATCTTCAAAGAAATTTTCCATAATCGTTGAAGATTTATTGACATTGATGTCAATAAATATGCATTTTTATTGCCATTAATGTCAATAAATCTTCAACGATTCTGGGAAATTCCTTTGAAGATTTATTGACATCAATGTCAATGTCAATAAATCTTCAACGAAAACCCAAAAACGTTGAAGATTTATTGACATTAATGTAAAAAAAAAATGCATATTTATTGACATCAATGTCAATAAATCTTCAACGAAAACCCATAAATTTTCAAAAACTTTCAAAAAATTTCAGAATCGCTAGAATCGTTTTTTCTTTGTTTATTAACTTCAAAAACCACAGAAATTCAACGACTTAAAAAAAGATGAACGAGTGAAAGAGAGTTGAACCCAAACCTTATTTCCTTGAGTTGAAGCAAAGAGAGAGACGTGAGAGAAGACACAGAGACATGAAATGCGCAGGAAAAGAGAGGGAAGAGAGAGTGACGTGAATAACACATCCCATTAATACAAAGAAAAAGGTCAAATAATTAAATAAGAAAGAAAATCAAATGTTATTAAAAGTAAGAGTATTTTTGTATTTAGTGAAAATAGGTTGTCATAGTTTATGATTTATTTGAGTTTAGTAGATTTTGGTCCAAAATCTTGGTACAAGTCATAGAATATAAATAATCTCATACTTCCTTTGATGAACAACCATGGGAATAACTTACATATTTAATGTAGTCCGATTATTTCACCTTAATTCTGTTTATGGGTACTTCGATCGTTTTTGTATTTGATGTTTCTTTTCGAATTTTAATGTAGTATTTCTAGATTTATATGTTACGGTTTTGGCAATTTGACATCGCTTCAATTTGTTAGTTTTTCATATTGGAGCCTTGCCCGTATGGCAAGTTTCGTCTTTGTAAAAAAAAAAAACTTTTGAATTTGCTCGATAAAGTATAACCAGGTTAGTTAGTATTAGCTTTAACCTCCATCTTTCAAATTTGCTTTGAATTTGTAATTTTAGTGACAACGTGATTTGGACTTTAACGTTAAAGGATACATTTCATAGAACAGTAGAATACGACACGACAGATAGAGTTGAGTTGTCTCTAACTTTAATTGTTTCAAAAACGACAACAATACAACAATCAACGACAACAGTAACAACCTAATCGACGCCGAAGTACTTCCTCAGATCCTCAACGAATCCGATCACGCGCTCCCCGTCGGGAAGCGCGTCGGACACGCTCTTCCTCTTCAGACACCGTTTCGCCCACGCGCTTATACCTGGAATCTCAGCCTCGGCGGAGAAGCCACCGTACTTCTCGTAAGCCATGAACCAGGGATAAAACCCGATCAACGCCACGTCAGCGAAGCCAAACTCATCGCCGCCGAAGAAAGCCTTGTCTCCGAGCTCCTTCTCCAAGACCCTAAGCACATCCAAAAGCCCCTCTCTCGCCTCCGCCACGTCAGTAACGTCTTTGGTGAGCCAAACCCTCCTTCCCGCGCTGTACATCGTCTTGTCCACGTAGTCAGCCCAGAACCGGGCCTGGGCCCGCAAGTACGGATCCTTGGGGAGAAGCTTATCGTCGTCGTTGTGGGCCCAAACGTCGTCGATGTAAGTGACGATGTTGAGCGACTCGATTATGGGCCGGTTCTTGTGGATCAGGACCGGGATCTTCTTGTGGACCGGGTTCATTTGGAGGAGGAGAGGGCTTTTGTTGTACAGAAGATCTTCTTCGCGGTATTCGTAAGCCACTTTTTTCTCGGCGAGAGCTATACGAGCTCTCATTCCGAACATGCTCGACCAGCAATCCAGCAAGATTACCTCGCTAGCCATTTTTCTTTTCTTTTTTTTTCTTTTTGGTATTTTTGGGTTTATCGCCTTTACCTTATTGCTTCTCTCTTTATAGTACTACTACTACTAGGCACTAGCACAGATGTGCCAATAAGTGAAATATACACGTTTTTTTTTTCTTCTTCTTCTTTTTTCATCTTATCTGATCCTATTAAATGTAGTTGAGAATTGGAAGACGTCTATTTCGTGGATTATGTGATGATGTTATAGTGCTTATATTTTGGTCCCCTTTTGTTGTGGATATGAATTAATTTGGGTTTGGGTTTCTTTTGGCAATTGATTATTTTTTAAATACCATAATAAAATGACTTGTAATTAAGTACTCGCTAATGGAGACTCATTTTGGGAATGACTTTTATACTTAATAAAATGTTTTTATTTATAATCCTAATTGGAAATATAAAAAAAAAATTATTGAAAGGAATAATATTTTGATTTTTTTTTATATTTTTTTATAAAAAAAATAAAAAAAATGAAAGTTTTCAATTATACAACCACTACCGTCCATATATGTATGTTTGTGTGGTTCATATATTTATATTACCTGTCTCTTGTACCTTCTAAATGCTTCACCACTCGTTAGTGGTCCCACATTTATTCATTTATTTGAAAACATGAAATAGTTCAATACATACTCGATTGTAATCAAGATAATAAGAGAATAACAACCCAACAGCGGATCAGTGCAAACGAAAATGGATGCAGCGAAGGGAGATGGAAATAGAAAAACAACCAAGCGCGTTTATTCGCGCACGATTATCGATCAATGATTCTTCTTAAAATCTTTTGACTTGGGAGAATCAAGCACACCGATACATCAGTTGGTATCATAGTCGAAGATAATCATGAATCATGAAGATTTTCGCTAAATTCGTTGACGACGATCCGATGTCACACTTGTTCGAAATTGATGGCGAAGAAGACTAATATTTTTTTGATCCTTTAGGCGATCCAATTTCAATGAAAGTTACGATGAAGTGGAAATCATTTTCGAGTCATGGAATAGTCCAATATTCGATGAGAGCGACGACGGCGATGAAGAAAAAGAAATATAAAAAGAAGAAGACGTGAAGATAGCTCTCACTCCAATGATTAATCGACTTGATGGAGCCCATTAAAATTTCGTTGACGTGTACATTTTGTTTGAGGTGGCGTTTCGATCTCCAGAGTTCATCATGACCATCATTAAGAGTCCATCATGACCATCATCCTCCTTCCACACCACCTGAAGATGCACCGAATCCGAGGACGAATTCTGTCAAACCCAAGAAGAATGATGAATGTCAAAAGGGTCTGGAATTTATGGCAGCTTAGGATAGCATAGTAAAAAATTAGCACGGGCCTAGTAAATGGTGAGTGAAAACTGTCCAATAAAAAGACTTCTCTCAATAGTTTGACCGAATTCCATCACTAAAGGTTTCAAACCGCCACTTTACTATTTGTAGCAATTATTTTAATTATAAATATTTAGCTTTAATGTTGGTTAATTCTCATATTTTTATTATGGCTTTATTTCTCTTTATTTGTTTTAGTCTTTGAGGTTGTAATTAAATTTCATAGTACTATAAATATATGTAATCGCATATGTTTTAAGGGAGATTATGATTAAAGAGGAAAAGAAACCCAATAAAAGAGAGTTCTCTCCTCATTCCTTGTTTTTGGTATTATTTGTGAATCAACGAGTTAAAGACGCCCTTAATATGATATTCATAATTTATCGAATCAACATGTTTTAGGAAGAATCATTAATTGGTATTCGTGTACGAATCAAATGTCGTGGTTTTTTACGCTTTCCACTACCTTTCGGTACATAAAAATATGTAGGCAAAGTGTGCGGTTCCACTGCACAATTTACCTACGTTGATATGCTGTTGCAACGTTGAAAATAATTTCTCAAATAATAAATCAGCGTAGTATGTCAATGTTCACGTCGATCTTTTTTTTGGTCAAATAATAAGTCGCGGTACCTCCCGCCAAGCCAGGTTTAGGTTAAGGCTTCAAAACAACGTTCGGTGAAGAATCCTCCAAATCATCCCATAAATTTTATATGTAATAACTTTTATCATATTTTTAGTCCAAAAATCAAATATATAATTAGTGATATTTATTTCCAAATAATTTAATATTTTTTCTTTAGATATATATATAAATATATATATATATATATATTAATGTTGTGATGACGGCAGAGGCGATCATCTGTCCTGTCGTCACACTCATCACACGTTCACATCTACTCTTCTTCCCATATCAAAAAGAAAAAAACAAACGTGGCATTATTCATTCAAAGAACGGTCACGCTATCTCTATTCGATGCCGAAGCGCTTCCTCAAATGCGCAACGACCCCAAGCACGCGCTCTCCATCAGGAAGCGTGTCGGCCACGCTCTTATTCTCCAAACATCTCTTGGCCCACGCGCAGAAGCCAGGAACCTCAGCCTCGGCGGAGAAGCCGCCGTACTTCTCGTAAGCCGAGAAGTACGAGTAATACCCAATTATCGCCACGTCGACAAACCCGATCTCGTCTCCGCCGAAGAAAGCCTTGTCTCCGATCTCCTTCTCCAGAACCCTAAGCACCTCCAAAAGCCCCTCCCTCGCCTCCGCCACGTCATCGCCGCGTTTGAGGGTCCAGACCTTCTTTCCGGCGTCGTAAAGCTTCTTGTCGACGTAGTCCGTCCAGAATCGGGCTTGGGACCGCTCGTACGGGTCTGAGGGCAGAATCGATGGGCTTTTCTCGGCCCAGGCCTCGTCGATGTACGTCAGGATATTCAGAGACTCGCAGATCGGCCGGTTCTTGTGGATCAGAACCGGGATCTTCTTGTGGACCGGGTTCATTTGGAGGAGGAGAGGGCTTTTGTTGTTAATAACATCTTCTTCTTCATTTGGTACTCGAATTCCACGCCTTTCATCTTCAGAGCTATGCGAGCTCTCATGCCGAACATACTAGGCCAGAAATCCAGCAATATCACTTCTGCCATTTTTTTCTTTCTTTCTTTCTTTGGTTTGATGGTTTCTTATTTTAGCTTTACACTGATCGGGTTGTCTACTATTTATACACGAAGAGGGTTGAATATTAATGCTCTAACAGAGATATGTTGGCGAACTTTGTGTTTTGCTTCGTTGATGACGTAAGTGATTACGGTTTGGATTAGGTGTTTAAGGATAGTAATTCACTAGTAGAAAAAAGGGTTTTCATGACTACTGATAATAAGCGCAATTAAAACCATAAATTGCATTTTCGAATTTTTTTTTACAATTACAAACGAATAAGAGGGTGTCACGTCATTTATGCAAGAGTAGACATAAAATATTATTTATGGCGGTGAAAATATAAACGCCATTAAATAAAAATAACTCAATCATATAGCAGTTGTTTATTTAATGGCGTTTTAGATACTACCGCCATTGATTGAGTTTTAATTTTTGCTCCCAGCGTGATTTCGTATCCAATGAGAGGGTGACAAGTAAATGTTGGAGTTATAATGGCGTGCAATATATAAAAGCCATTAAAAAAAAAATTTGACCAGCTATGTAGTTGCCAAATGGCACTTTTTTATTTGGCAAAAACTTGAATAGCTTTTTTTTTTCTTTTTACACCATCACATGTATACGTACGTGTACACAGAATTAATGAATATTCAAATAAAAAAAAAAACTGTTTTACATATGGATTTTAATCGTGTAGTTAAATAAAAACATAAAATATAATTAAACCCTACGACTCTGTAACTCCCGTGCCCACAGCCCCTCCTTGCCGCCGTTCGTCGCCGTGGAGCGCCGTTCGTCGCCGTGGAGCATCGTCCGTCGAGACTCATTTGTAGTCGCCGCCTCTTGTCCGCTGTTCAAGTTCGCCGCCGCTCGCCGTTGCTCGCCGCCTCTCGTCAGCAGTTCAAGTTCGCCGCCGTTCGCCGTTGTTCGCCGCCGTTCATCGAATCACAGTTGTGCGCGAAAGGGCTTTCAGTCGTTCCTTTCCGCCGCTCCTTCTCGTTGCTCCGATACGCCACTTCACCGCCGCCATTCACTGTCGAAAGGTACTCCGCCTCTGCTCCTCGTTGACAGCCAAGGTCATGCTCATTGCCGGCTGGTTAGGATTAGTTTTCCGTGGTTTAATGTTGTAAAGTATTTTAACCTCTTTGCAATGCGTGATTCTTATACAAAGCCCAGTGCATTCTAAAAAATTTCAGCCCCGTTTTGCTATTCAGTGGTGAGTCTTTTTGTTCTTTGTTGTAATTTGTAATGTTTTTTGAAATTATTTGAGGCTTGGCATTCATCTACAATTTTAATTGTTGCTGCAGTGTTTTATTCATTATAAACTTTCATGGTTGATTTATTTTGTAAAGGAATAATTAACCTGTTTTGGAATGTTTATGTAGTGATTATTTTCAAAGTATCTCGGCCCTTTCTGAAACATTCCGACCCCATTTGGCCATGGGTAATCCATGTTGAGTTTTTTTTTTTTTTTTTTTTTTTTTTGCTAGGTTTTCCAAAATTGGTTGAGGCTTTAGCATCCTTCTACATTTGTAATTGTTTTAAGTATTTTCCGGCGCTCCATCACCATCCGACCCCTTCCACCTCTTCACTTACGGGTATGCTTTTTATTTTGTTTTGTTTCGGAGTTCTTCTGTATTTTAGTGATACTATATGTTTGAATGGAGAAGTTATTTTTGACTTTGTTGTTAGAATCCTATTTATACATATTAGGAGACGCAAGATGAATCACAGTTTAACTCAATCATGTTCTTGATTATATAATATAATCTGACTATATTTTTCAATAGTAGGAGACGCTGAGGGAGAAACCACCTCGAAAGCTAAAGTCATGAGTAAGCAAAACAAAGAAAGTTTTGCCAATTGCATTTGAGCCTCAGGATACCTCCGAGTTCGTGCCGGTTGAACCTTATACTGTTTATTCCACCTACAGTCTAATACGATTTGTCTTCTACCGTTTATTATCGACGCCGAGAAAACTAAGGTCCGGCAGAGTAACCTCGTGGTTTGACACTCGAGCATAGGTAAGTAAATGCTATTTTAATTCAATATTTTTATGAGATTTAGCTTTGTGCTGTGTGATATTTGTTTGCTTAACTGTTTGTTCGTTGGTATTAAAAAATTGAGAGGAATACAAGGAATTAGATACATAGGCTTCAATTTTGACCTTCGATTTGTGTTGGGTTAAATTATTGGGCCCGAAATAATTGGTTCTGGTATGGTTTTTAAGGTTATTTGGTTGAATATAATTCAAGCTCATAGAATTCCTTCAATGTGTTGAAAATTTCCAAATGGATGAGCAGATTTTCTAGGCCAAGTGCTTTTACAGTAGCTTAAAAAAAAGAGTGCATTCACAGTGGTCACAACCTGGTTCTATAAAATGCCTACAAAGGAGCAAAATTTTCCATCTTATTTTTTTTTCTTTCTCCAGCCACATTTGCAAGTAATGATGGAATATAACATTATGATGAACTGGTAGGACGCGGATAAAACGTTTTGCATAGAGTGAAGGCTTTAATTCCCAATCAATTGCTACTCATGCATTTTATTCACTTGTAAGTTTTAGTTTATAATACTTTGTAGATATTACTAACACATTACATTGTACATATGTTTTAGTGGCGCGATCAAGGCACGTACAATCAAGTGGACATCGACGAATTTCGTGGCAAATGGTATCAAGTCATTATAGATAGACATTTCTAAGGATAATGAAGGCTATGTGAGCCATGGTTGGAGCTTGTGAACTTTGTGAAGATGTTAGTCATAGTTATAATTTTTTGTTGGTTTTTGGTGAACTTGTGATTCATAGTTAGAAATCGTGTTTTTCTAACTTAGCCCACTTAGAAGAAGTATGGTATTATGAATGGTAAAGTATAATGGTTTTGTTTATTTTGGTGTTGAGACTATTTTACTGTCCTGTATTAGTGTAGATTGGTATTGTTTTTCTTCATATCCGGTGCAGGGAATCATCTAGAAATTTTTTGCTATAAATATTCCAAATTGAAAAAAAAAACAATCATTCAATGGCGTTCAATTAAAAGGTGCCATTAAAAGTTTCTAGTCTTCTGTTTGTTCTGACGTGGCAGAACTTTTAATGGCGCTCAAAAAACGAATGCCATTAATGATCTTCGTTGTCCTCTGCCAACGTGGCCTTCCACGTCGTCATATTTAATGGCGGTTTTTTCTAAAACGCCATTATAAACTTTTAATGTCGCCTGTTTTAATGGCGCTAAAAAAGTGTCATTAAATCTCTATAATGGCGGATTTTGAACGCCATTAAAAGCATTTTTTCTACTAGTGATTGGTCGTCTATCTAACTAATCTTCTTTGGAACAGGAATGGTGTAGATGAGAATCTTCTGGGCTCAACCGGAAGAGTTTCAATTAAAGAAAATCAATTAGCTTATTATAATTATTATTATTCCATTTTTAGACTAGCACTGTCGTGTGTATAATTATTAGGGGACAGACTGTATAAACAGCCCCCTGAATTTTTTCTTGCAAATTAGCCCTCCTAATCTAGATTTCTGGCTTCGGACGTGCCTACCAGTTATTTTAGTTTAAACCACTTTCTTAAATTTTAAATATTTATACGAGTTTTAACATAAATTATCTAAATAAGTCATGTCCAATTCTCTCTTTAACGCTATTGACTTCATCTGTTGGTCACTTTCACGCATTTCAAACAGAGCAACGATTTATATTTAATAATTTTTATCATATTTTTAGTCCTAAAATCAAATATATAATTAGTGATATTCATTTCCAAATAATTTAATATTTTTCATATAGATAATTTTTTTTTTTTAATGTTGTGATGACGGCGAAGGCGATCATCTCTCCTGCCGTCTTACTGTATTAGCGACGTACTGTCGTTTAAAGATTCAGTGGTCGCTTTGTAAATATAATATAATAACACGTGACAAGACGGGACCATAATAAAATTAAATTCTCATTTATTTTAAATATTTTCCATGCTTCGTACACGATACTCCACAGTCCACGCTCGTCGCACGTTCACACCAACTCTTCTTCCCAATATTAAACTGAAAAGGAAAGAAAAAAAGAAAAACAAAAAAACGTAGCATTATTCATTCAAAGCAAGAACGATATCACCCTATCTCTATTCGATGCCGAATCGCTTCCTCAACTGCGCAACGAACCCAAGCACGCGCTCTCCATCAGGGAGCGTGTCGGCCACGCTCTTATTCTTCAGGCACCTCTTGGCCCACGCGCAGAAGCCAGGAACCTCAGCCTCGGCGGAGAAACCGCCGTACTTCTCGTAAGCCGAGAACCACGAGTAATACCCGATTATCGCCACGTCGGCGAACCCGATCTCGTCTCCGCCGAAGAAAGCCTTGTCTCCGATCTCCTTCTCCAGAACCCGAAGCACCTCCAAAAGCCCCTCCCTCGCCTCCGCCACGTCATCGCCGTGTTTGAGGGTCCAGACCTTCCTTCCGGCGTCGTAAAGCTTCTTGTCGGCGTAGTCCGTCCAGAACCGGGCTTGGGACCGCTCGTACGGGTCTGAGGGCAGGATCGACGGGCTTTTCTCGGCCCAGGCCTCGTCGATGTACGTCAGGATGTTGAGCGACTCGCAGATCGGCCGGTTCTTGTGGATCAGAACCGGGATCTTCTTGTGGACCGGGTTCATTTGGAGGAGGAGAGGGCTTTTGTTCGTCAGATCTTCTTCGCGGTACTCGAACTCCACGCCTTTCATCTTCAGAGCTATGCGAGCTCTCATGCCGAACATACTCGGCCAGAAATCCAGCAGTATCACTTCTGCCATTTTTCTTTCTTTCTTTCTTTGGTTTGATGGTTTCTTATTTTAGCTTTACAGTTTACACTGATCTAGTTGTGTACTATTTATACACGAAGAGTGTTGATAATTTTGGACATTTTGATGACGTAAGTGATGACGGTTTGGATTGGGTGTTTAAGGATAGTAATTGGTCGCCTATCTAACTAAAATTCTTTGGAACGGTGTAGATGAGAATCTTCTGGGCTCAACCGGAAGGTTTTAATTAAAGAAAATCAATTAGCTTATTATAATTATTATTATTCTATATTTAGAGACTAGCACGGTGTATAATTATGACAGTGGTCCATGAGTTGATTGGGGTTTTAAAGTATTCAGCCCAACCAACATGGCTGGCCCAAAATGTTAGTGAATGGTTACTACGAGGATGTAACCCGAAGGCATGTTTGGTTTGATGTAACGGGCTTGGAATGGAATTGTCATTAATGAGAAAATTATCAAAAGTAGGACTAAATTAAGGTCAATTTTCAATTTCCTACTCTTTTAAAAAATTTATCAAACTAGGACTAATAAAAAAAAAGTCAAAAGAGAGATACACAAAATTCTACCTATTATACCCTATACTAATTACTAACCTATCATCTACCCCAATAAAATCTCTTATTTTTTCTCTTTCTTTCTATTTTCCCGCTCAGCCCATCGAATAAAAGAATTTTTTTTTTACTAGTCCTAGTTTGGTAAATTTTTGGAAAAAGTAAGAAATTGGAAATGGGCCTTAATTTAGTCCTAGTTAAGGAAATGTCCCCTTTAAAATGGGCTCATTCTAAAGTTTGGTTAAAAAATAATACCAGAATGCAATGGCTATTCAGTCATTTTAAATTAATGGAGATTCATTAGGGGTACGTAAAGAATTAGGATTTCATTCCATCGTATTTTTTAAATCTCCTTTGACTTGAGCTGACAAAGAAATAAACTTATCCCCAAAAATCGCATTCCACCAGCATCGTAGCTACGGTCAAACTCCACCACCGCAGTTACCGCCGGACTTTGCAACATTAGTTATTGCCAGACTTTTCCTCCGGAGTTGCCGCCGAGATCTGCCAATATTATTACTGCCGGATTCTGCCACCGTGATCGGTGAGGTAGGCGCCGGAGCTTCTTCAACGATCATTCTTATTTATTTGCTTTCCACCATTATTTCCGGCGAACATTCGTTATTATCTTTGGATTCTGTGTTGAAATGTTCTCTGTGAAAACTGTGGAGCAATTGAAAAAAATTACTTCTTCACTTTTACCCGTTCAGTTTTCCAGGTTAGTTGAGTGTTTAATTTATATGTGGTAAATCTCCCTTTTGGATTTATGTCTGTGTTTCTCCCTTTTTGTTTACAGATACAGTGGTAGGTGGTGTGTGTTTATCTTACAAACGTTTTTAAATTTCATATGTGATCTGTTTTGAAGTGTGTTTTTTTTTCAAATAAAATTGCGTAGGTGTTATTATATAATATAATATGTATTATATACACATGCATATGAGTTGTGTAACTATATATATATACATACACACGTATTCAAATATATTTATATGATAATGTATACTTTATATTTTACTTTTATCCAAATTTTAGTTTTATATATATTTAATTTCAAATACGTCTTTTTACTGTCAAGTAGATAAAATTATACATATTCAGTTATAGGGGTAATTTTGTAAAAAAAAAAAAATTCTATTCCATTCCACTAATAGCCAAACACGTTATTATATATTCAATCACTCATTTTAATATAACTTACCCAACAAAATAACAAAGTTTTCATTTCTATTCCATTCCTTCTTCATTCCATTATTATTTTCATTCTCATTCTTATTCCCAATACACCCCTACAACCAAACATGCCCTAAATACATCCTGGAATGTCAAGAATAAACTGTCTAAAGTACATACAAGTAAAGTAAAAAAATTCTATTAAAGAAAAAATTTTGATTTAAATTTTAATTGAATTTTCGGTTAAAATTAATCGTATGGTTAATTTTAACCGAATAAAAAACAATTAATCTAAGTTAATTAAAAAAAAAAATAGTTTATTGTAAAGTTATTTGTTTTCTTACGGAATATTTACAAATTGCCCACTTTTCGGTTAAAACAATTAATTGTAATTAATTGTCCACTTTTCTATTTCGGTTAACAATTAACCGTGAGAAAAAAATTCGGTTAATGATTATTTTCAACTCTACATACAAGTTTTTAGATTATTCTTACAAATCCTACTTCCTCTCATATTCTAGAGAATTTCATAGATTTATTTAGAAGTAGTTCTAGAAATTGGACTTAGACAACACAAATTTGAGTTTTAAACTTACCAAATACTAAAACCTAAAATAAATTTAATCCGAGAACGAAAGTAACAATTTTAAGGGTCTTGGAAAATAGGAGCATTGACGTCAAAATTATCAACATCATAGCCATCGGGTGGTTGAGTTTCGGAATCGGAATGGTAAGATATATTTTGTATTGTGTAAAAGAGGAAGAAAATAATTGATGATATTTGGCTTTGTGTACAATAGATATGTGTATCTGTTTATTTATAGATGTTTGTATGTGTGGTGTTGTAAAAAAAAAATTGGACCGTTTGATACTTTGAACGGTAATATTACTGTTTGATATGGTTTAACCGTGTAAGTGTATGTGTGGTTCACTGACAAAAAATAAAGAACAAAGACTTTTACAATAAAAAAAATTGAAAAATAAATTGTTTGTAGCAGACTGTGATCATTATCTGTACAAAGTCTGAGCATGTGGCAGACTAAAGTTGTAGATTGTGGTCAAATTCGGTAAATATTGTTAGTGTTTAAATATTTAAAAGTTTTTTTTTTTTTTATTTCGATTAACTTAAGTTAACTTATAATTTAACTGGTTAAAATTAATCGTACAGTTAACTTTAACCGAAAATTAGATTAATTTTAACCGAGTATTTTCGGTTAAAACATAAATCAAAATTATATATTTAATCGAAATTTCAGCTTTCTCTCTCTCTCAGTATTATTGATTCTGTTCGAAGATGGGAAAGGTTACTTAATTATATTTTAAATGGTTTGAGCAAAAAATATAAATGGCGTGATTATATTCTAAGTTTATCTTTAAATTGGTGTTTTAGCCTCTATCCGAATTGTCTCTCGCCGTCACTTCTCCACTGACTCTGCTCGGCCACGAAGACAAGTCCGGTATTCTCTCTCTCTGAATTCTGAAATTTTTAAGACAGGCACACATGTGAAAACTTAGATTCACGCATTTGAGTTGGAATTTACTTGTAATGTTACCGAAAATGCTCTTCACTAATGATACAGAGTACTAATTGCTTCCAATACCTTCCTACCCAGTTAGCGTTTGTTTATTCAGTTGAGGTATCGTAATATTCCAATCTCTCTTGGGCTTCTGATCGGAGTTTGTTCCTATCTTAATCATTAATCGGCTCTGGACTAGGTTTGCCGCTTAAAGATTATTGCAATAAATTATGAAATATATATCTTTGTTTCAGCACAGTTCGACTCCTCACTCAAATTGTTTTCCATTTCTACTGAACCCTAGTCGTGTTTATACTCCCAAGTACGAAAACATGCCATTTGATTCCTGTTTTTTTTTGTTTTCTAACAGTTTGACTCGATTGTGATTCCTGGTTCCTCATCAATGGCTCTGCGAACCACGCTAAACCTCCCAACATTTTCGCCATCACCCAAGGGAAATTCAAATTCAAATTCACACTTGAATTTAGCGTACAAGAAGAGTCCGTTAGGGTTTTTCCTCCGAACTCGCCAAGCTCGGCTTCTCCACTGCACCCGAGTGAATGGAAGGGTCATCGAGACCGAGGACTCAGACGGCGAAGAAGAAGAAGAAGAATATGAGAAGGGAAAGAAGAACGACCCGTTTCGGATGAACGCGAACGAGCGGAGAGAGTGGCAGCGAAAAGTCCACGAAATGATGAAGAACGGCGGGCCCGCCCCCGATGACGTGGACGAGGACGAGGAAGACATTGGAGGAGACGTAAAATACGACCCGTCTCTCGCCCCGGGCGACGAGGAGCGAAGAGAGTGGCGAAGAACGATCCGAGAAACGATGGAGAAAAAGGACGAGATCGAGATCGAAGAAGACGAGGAAGAGCGTTCGAGGAAGGCGAAACAACTTTTGTCGGAGTACCCTCTCGTCGTCGACGAAGAAGATCCCGATTGGCCCGACGACGCCGACGGTTGGGGATTCAAGTTCGACTCGTTCTTCGACAAGATCACTATCAAGAACAAACCCAAGAACGATGACGATGATAACGATGATGACGTGGACAAGGAAGAGATTGTGTGGCAAGACGATAACTATATTCGTCCCATCAAGGACATTGTAACCGCCGATTGGGAAGAGGCTGTTTTCAAGGACTTTAGTCCCCTCGTGGTTCTCATTCACCATCGTTACAAAAGGTACAAAAAATTCATTCATTTCGTTACTAATCTGAACTGTATGATTAGTTAATCAATATGGTATCTGAGCTAGATCTCGAAGATTGTCATATTGAGATCTTACATCATCGGAAATATGAATATTCATTTGGATAATGTTGCTATATGTCTTGTTTGCAGGCCAAAGGAGAGCGAAAAAGCGTGGGATTTAATCGAGAAGGCTGTGAATATCATCTGGAATTGTAGAATGCCTTCACCCAGAGTAGGAATCGAATAAATTTACTGCATTATTTTTTTTTTTCGTATTTATATCAGTGATTTCGTTCGTGTGCGATAATAAAAAAATGAAATATTTGTTGGTTGGATTTCAGTGCGTCGCTGTTGACGCTGTTGTTGAGACCGATCTGGTCTCCGCTCTTCGAGTCTCTGTCTTCCCCGAGATCATCTTCACCAAAGCCGGAAAGATCTTGTATCGCGAGAGAGGTGAATTTAGGGCTTAGTCTCGTTCTTTTCGATTAATAACTTAATGATCGGTCCAATTTTTTTTTTTAAAATCTCTGCAGCTATTCGAACGGCAGACGAGCTGTCGAAGATGATGGCCTACTTTTATTACGGAGCCCATAAACCAGCTTGTTTGAAAATTACCGGGGATAACCAAGAATTTATTCCTTCGGTTACCGTTAATACCTGACCACAAATTCATCTCCTCTTTTATATATGAGTGATGAGTCCTCTAAAGAGTGTAGTTTGTGTAGATTATTTACAATGTCTTTTTGTTACATCATGTACTACTAAAAAAATTAGGAAACAGAAAATTTATGAATACATCTCAACTGATCAACTCCTTTTTCTTGATGTCACAATGTTTTTTGGTCTGAAATTGTAATTACAACGGTTTGGAAGATGAAGAATACAGAAGAAGGAAAAAAAAATCCATCAACAGCAAAAGATCTAAGAATATAGCAGAAATGATTTAGCTAATTAATTTATTTTTTGAGATAAACCTGGAAACCCCAGGAGCTTCGTTCAGGCTTATCAGCGGGAAATAAAGACGATGGATCAAAGCGTGCACGTAGCGGTAAAATTATTTACCGTATTAGCCTAGCTAATTTCGCGAATTCAAAATAGTGAATATTTATTTCTTTTCCTACTCCTTTCACCAATCCCATGAGAATGTTTAACGAGAGATTTGAGAAAAGAATGATTTATATAGACTGAAAATGTATTTTTAATTTTATCTGAAAATAAGTCAAAAGTTTAATTTTGGATATTATTTAATTTATAGATTTAATCTTGATATTTTGAGATCTATAAAATAATGAAATTTCTCATTTAAAAAACCCACGTGTGTGTTGTATTTTATAGAAAATATAGAAAAAAAGAACCCGAGTGAGCAAGAATCTCCAGGGAAGATTGAGTCGGTTCCAAATTATAATCAGCAAGGATCTCCGCATTATATAGCGAAATTCCAAACCCTAGGAAATCAATTTTGTCTCAATTCTCAACACCTTTTTCTATCGTCTCAATCGCAACCCAACCCTGAGACTCCCTCTCCTCGGCGGAATGCAAGCCCCGGTGGTCCCCAAGCCCCGCCACGAGTTCCTGAACTCAAAACCGCCGGCGAATTACGTCGCCGGACTCGGCCGTGGCGCCACCGGATTCACCACCCGCTCCGACATCGGTCCCGCTCGCTCCGCCCCGACCCCGGGCCGGGCCCTCGGAAAGCCCGGCGAGGAAGAAGAAGAGGACGAGAAGGCTCACGACGAGAATCAGAAGTTCGACGAGTTCGAGGGAAACGACGTGGGACTGTTGGCCTCGGCGGAGTACGACGAGGACGACAAAGAAGCCGACGCTGTTTGGGAGAAGATCGACGAGAGGATGGACTGTCGCCGGAAGGAGCGGAGGGAGGCGAGGCTGAAGGAGGAGATCGAGAAGCACAGAGCGTCGAACCCGAAGATCACCGATCAGTTTGCCGACCTGAAGAGGAATCTCCAGACGATGTCCGCGGACGAGTGGGACAGCATCCCCGAGATCGGCGACTACTCGCTCCGCAACAAGAAGAAGCGCTTCGAGAGCTTCGTCCCCGTCCCAGACTCGCTGCTCCAGAAGAAGGAACACGCCTCGACTCCGGTGACGGACTTGACCTCCGTCGGCCAAGGTAGAACCACTCTTCTTTCCTTAAAACTCGGTGGGCTTGATCCTCCGTGCGGGTCGACCGTCGTGGACCCGAAAGGGTATCTCACGGACCTCAAGAGCATTAATATCAACAGCGACATTGACACGAAGAAGCTTCGGTTGTTGCTGAAGAGCAGAATCCAGGCGAACCCGAAGCAGCCTCTGGGGTGGCTCGCCAGGGTGAGGCTGGAGGTTCAGGCCGGGAAGATCCAGGTGGCGAGGAAGCTGATAAATAAAGCGTGCGAGGAGTGCCCGAAGAGCGAGGACTTGTGGCTCGAGCGGAGCCGAATCGTGAGCCCCGACGAGGCCAAGGCCGTGGTGGCTCAGGCCTTGAAGTTGATACCCAATTCGGTCAATCTCTGGCTTCGCGCCGCCGAGCTTGAGCACGACAGCGTTGAGAGACAGAGGGTCTTGATGAGGAGTTTAGAGAGCATCACCGGCTCGGTCAGGATATGGAAGGCTCTCGTCGACATGGTGAACGAGCCCGAAGCCCGTTTGCTGCTCCGCAGGGCCGTCGAGTCTTGCCCTCTCCACGTCGAGTTTTGGCTCGCGCTGGCGAGGCTCGAGGCTTACGACGAAGCGAGGAAGGTCCTGATTCGCGCCCGACTGAGGCTCCCGAAAGAGCCGACGGTCTGGATCGCCGCCGCGAAGCTCGAAGAGGCGAACGGGCGTGTCGAGATGGCCGGTAAGGTCATCGAGAGGGGATTAAGAGCCCTGCGACGAGAAGGTCTGGGGATCGATAGAGAGGCGTGGATGAAAGAGGCCGAGGCGGCGGAGCTCGCGTCCTCTGTCGCCACGTGTCGGGCTATCATTCGTCACACGATCTGGATCGGGGTCGAGGACGAAGATAGGAAGAGAACGTGGGTCGCCGACGCCGACGAGTGCGAGAAGAGAGGGTCTATCGAGACCGCCCGGGCTATCTACGCCCACGCTCTCGCCGTTTTCGTGACCAAAAAGAGCGTTTGGATCAAAGCGGCTCGGCTCGAGAGGAGCCACGGGACCGAAGAGTCTCTCGACGCCTTACTCCAGAGAGCCGTCAAGTACTGCCCACAGTCCGAAGTTCTGTGGCTGATGGGGGCCAAGGAAAAGTGGCTCGCCGGAGACGTTCCCTCTGCTCGTGCGATCCTCCAAGAAGCATATGCCGCGATACCCGATTCGGAGGAGGTTTGGCTCGCCGCGTTCAAGCTCGAGTTCGAGAACAAGGAGCCGGAGAGAGCTCGGTTGCTTCTCTCGAGAGCCCGGGAAAGGGGAGGAACAGAGAGAGTGTGGATGAAATCGGCCATTGTCGAGAGGGAACTAGGCAACGTCGAAGAGGAAAGGAAGTTGCTGGACCAAGGGTTGAAGAAATTCCCGTGGTTCTTCAAGCTCTGGCTGATGCTCGGGCAGCTCGAGGAGCGGGTCGGGCGGGTTCAAAAGGCGAGGAAGGCCTACGAGTCGGGGCTGAACCACTGCCCTCACTGCGCGCCCATCTGGATATCGCTGGCCGATCTCGAAGAGAGGACAAACGGGCCGAGCAAAGCCCGGGCGGTTCTCACTCTGTCGAGGAAGAAGAACCCGCAGAGCCCGGACGTGTGGCTCGCGGCGGTGCGAGCCGAGATCGAGCACGGGAACAAGAAAGAGGCCGGCGTTTTGATGGCCAAGGCGCTCCGGGAGTGTCCCAAAAGCGGTCTTCTGTGGGCAACGTCGATCGAGATGGTTCCGCGGCCGCAGCGCAAGATCAAGTGCAGGGACGCTTGGACGAACAACCATCGCGACCCTCACGTCAGCGCCGCCGTGGCAAAGCTCTTCTGGCACGACGGCAAGGTCGAAAAAGCCCGGGCTTACCTCGAGAGAGCCGTGACTTTCGGCCCGGATATCGGCGATCTCTGGGCGCTGTATTACAAGTTCGAGCTCCGGCACGGGACCGAAGAGACTCGGAGGAAAGTGGTGCAGAGGTGCGTTGCTGCGGAGCCCAAGCACGGCGAGAAATGGCCAGCCATAGCCAAGGCCATCGAAAACTCTCACCAACCTGTGGAAGCCATTTTGAAGAAAGTCGTGCTCGCTCTGGGCAAGGAAAGCAGTGCAGCTGAAACAGAGTAGAAATCAGTCTCACTTTTCTGGAACATAGAGGATTCTCTTATTGGTTTGGTTTATTCTAATATGGCATTTGCAATTTGGATTAGTTTTGTTACAATTGGTATATACTTTAAACATCTGTGGGAATGAATTTGCAATGTCACTGGAACTAGATGCTTTTAGTTGTCTTGGAATTTTTCCAATCCTCACTTTTTGGCTTTGTTTAAATGACCCTGCAAATGTTCTAGATTATGATTTTTTTTTTTCAAAGTTGCTTTCAGTTCATATCGTCACAGGCTAGTTCAAGGATGAGATGGAATAGCACGCTTTAGATGTGCCAAAATCATAGAGTTATTTATTTAATCACTTTAGATGGAATAAAGTCACGAAAAATCTTTTTATCCTCGCAATGTTATAACATCATTAACATTGGTTTTTTTTTTATTTTTTTTATTTTTTATTTTTATTTTTTATCAATAATATGTGTTATGTCGTTATTTTCATAAGGTAAAAATAACATCCCGAGAACAAAAAATGAGATATTAAGCCTATTTACAAGGCCCAAACCCACAAACAAAATGCTCAAGTCAAACTACGAATCAAACTCTCGAAATAAGGATCGTGAAACGACTCGAGATCAGGTCAACGAGATAATCCACGAGTTATGTTTCGAGACCACGTCGGTAAGTCCTCTTTCAAGTCCACGAGACGACTCGAGATCATATCTAAACAAAATATCTCTCAAGACCACGAATCGAATTCACAAGTCCTTACAACGACTCAAAATCAAGTTCACAAACTCACGCGCCAAGTTCTTAATCAACACTCATAAGATGTCTCTCAAATGAGCTCTCAAAGCATATTTTCAAGCTTGACACCTTGATAAATATTCAAGACAAAGCCATAAAAACGACTACCCGGACGGCCAAAAAAAACTACCACTCGACCAACAAAAAAAAAAAAGAGCACCCGACTGGCCAAAGAAAATGACCACTCAGCCAACCAAACAATGAAGATCACCTGACTGGCTAAAGAAAATTACCACCTAGTCAGCAAAAAAAAAATGAAGACCACTCGATCGACCAAAAAAGAAGATAGCCTGGTCGTCTTCACTCGGCCAAGACCACCCGGCCGTCTCCACCACCGACCAAATACCTCTCTCCAAACCCCTTGGCTCCTATAAATACCCAATCCACTCACCACAAAAAGTAAGTTTATCTCAATTTGTCAAAACTTTACAAAAATTACACCACGACTTTCTCTCTAGAAAATATTGAGAATAATACATATCGTTCACAAATAACATAATACAACACGACTAATGTTGAGCACCGGAGTGCGTGCTGAGAGAAAATCTTGCGTGTCCCTCTAGATTCACGTTTTCTTGTGCTTAAGTGAAGGTACGAGGATTCGAAGACCCGAAGAGGAACTCGAAGGACTTTAAGATCTAAGAACAACGAGGAACTCGAAGGACTTGAAGATCTAGGAACAACGAGGAACGTGGAGAACACAATGAGATCAAAGGGTTTAAAGCGAGTATTTAAGAAAGATTACGGGTTGAAAGCAAGGCTTGAGAGAGATTCAAAAGGTTGAAGCCGAGGATTCAAGAGAGATTACGGGTTGAAAGGAAAACTTTAAAGAGAGATTCAAAAGGTTAAAACACTCAAAGAAGCAAAGACTCAAGAACTCGACGAAGAACGCGGAAGATCCCAAGAGTCGGAGACCCGAAGATTCTAATAACACGAACACGACGAGAATGACAAACCCGATGAACGCGAGAAGCACGAAGGAGATTCATTGACGAGACGGAAACGAAGATAATAAAATAACTTCATCAAATTCAATCTACATGTAATTATAGGGTTCGGTCCTAAATTGAACCACGAACAATTCTTATTGCTAATAAAAAAAAGCCATTTAATATATAGTTTGAAATTGAATGGTGGTTGTTAAAATGTTCCACTCTTTAAAGTTTTCGTTTGAATGGTCTTATTCCATTTATTTCCGGAACGCTTAGTTAAATTTTTTCTTTGAATGACTAGGTCAAATGTTTATCTTGAACAAAACAAGTAGTTTAAATGTGGAACGAAAATGAACCTATAATTTTATCCTTATTAAAAGGAAAATGATTTAGTAGCATATATGTGTTGGCCAAATTGTTTTTAGCGAAAATAGCTAGTTTTTATTAAATTTTTGTAATTGGCAAACCATGGGATATAATAAATTTATGTTTTTTTTTATAATTTTATTTTGAAAAAAAAATGTAAAAACAAAATCATTTGCATGAGAGAAAAGAAACGGGTAATCAGCCAATAAAACGACCATTTATTGTTTATTTCATTGGTTTTATTTATTTAGTTTTAAGTTTGCTGTCGTTGAAGTGAATCCAATAAAGAACAACTCAGGGCGAGAGAGAGAGAGTTAACCTAACCCAAACCTTCTTTTTTACCAAATAAAACAAAATATGATCTTTGGGATATACGATTAGAAATCAAATATCTCGATTCGATTTGAATTTCCCTTTTAGTTTTTCACCTTTGTTCTTTTATAGGGGTGGTTCGATTAGGTTTGTTCGAGGTCTGTCGGCAAAGACTTTTGCTCTTCTGAATTTTAGTCAAAAAATTCTTTTTGTTTCTTTTAGCTGTGCATTAGGGTTTGGTATTTTAGCTAGGGCTTCGAATTCTTTGGTGGTTCGATAATGGAGCCTCGTGTCTGTGGCAATTTTCGGCTCGGTCGAAAAATTGGAAGCGGTTCCTTTGGACAAATATATCTCGGTTTGTATTCGCTTGTATTTTGCTTCCTTCAATTTTGTTTGAATTCGAAATTTCAGTGCTAATTATGTATATATATGTGTGTGTTTGCAGGGATAAACATGCAAACTAACGAAGAAGTTGGTGTTAAGCTTGTAAGTTCTCAGTTCTCCCAAATTTTTCCGTTTGAAATTTACAACTTCGATTGTATATTGTGAAGTGTGTATCGCTGAAACATGATATCCAAATTTGAAAGAGAAAAAAATGTATAATGTGAAAATTACTAGGAATGATATGAGACTTTGGCCTTTTAAAACAAACTACACAATTTAATCTGATCTTTGTCTTCTCGCTTTCTCATGATCGATTCTTTGGTCACGAAATTACTTGAGTGGCTGAAAATTAATTGTATGTTTGTTCTTGTTGGTTCTGAGCAGGAAAGTATCAGAACAAGGCATCCTCAGTTGTTGTACGAATCGAGGCTTTACCGAATTCTACAAGGAGGAAGTAAGAATTTACTCTTTTTTTAATTCTATTTTTTTTTTTTGTATATTATGAATTTGTCAAGTGTAGTTGACTTTGACTTTTGTTGCGTCAGCCGGTGTACCAAATGTTAGGTGGTTCGGGGTTGAAGGAGAGTTTAATGTTTTAGTGATGGATTTGCTCGGTCCGAGTCTCGAAGATCTCTTCAACTTCTGTGACCGGAGACTTTCATTGAAGTCTGTGCTTATGTTAGCCGATCAAATGGTATTAATTTTTTTTTCTCTCTGCATTTGGTTGTCTCTGCTTTTTTCTATTTGTTCTTTATTTAAGCTTTAATACGGGACTTGTGATTCAGATCAATCGCGTGGAGTTTTTTCATTCGAAGTCGTTCCTTCATAGGGACATCAAGCCCGATAATTTTCTCATGGGTCTAGGAAGGCGTGCCAATATGGTTCAGTGCTCATTTTTTTTGTTTATTTGTTTTTTTTTTTCCTTTTTTTTCATGTACTAATCCGTAGAGAGTTTCTCGATTTGATATATTGCCGTTTGTGTTGTTTTAATAGCAGGTCTACATAATTGATTTTGGTTTAGCTAAAAAATATAGAGACAGTTCGACCCATCGGCATATTCCTTATAGGTAATGATTCGAATTCATATTTTTTTTATGAGATTATACTGCGACGAGCCTCTGAACTATTATGCTGTTTTCATTTTGGTTTATAAACTAATCACTTTTCGCAGATTTTTTCTCTAATTATTATTTCGTTGCATTTTAGTCTTCTTCATCAGCTAAAAGAAGTTGTTTACTTTATAAACAAAGAATAATTAAATTAAAATCTAATCGTAAAAACACTAAAAACAAGTTGAAATATATGGGGCACTTAACATCAAGTTTGTGTTTTGAAGAAATCAAAGGGACCGAAATCCGACTCGAAACAGTGTGGGGCTACTTGCACTAAAAACCTTTGTATATGATGTTACTTTATTGCATTACATTTTTTAAATCGTAATACACGCAGAGAAAATAAGAATTTGACGGGGACAGCCAGATATGCAAGCATGAACACACATTTGGGCATTGGTGCGTACGTCTTAGCATTTTTTTTCCTTTCTTTCTTAGTATATTTTTTCCCAGTTTTAACTTATTTTTCCCTTCAACTCTGTAGAACAAAGCCGGAGGGACGATCTAGAATCTCTCGGATATGTCCTCATGTACTTTTTAAGAGGAAGGTAATTAATTAATTAATGAATTGTTCTTGTACCAACGTAGTAGAAATATTGATATGCTTTGTATATTGACGAGTCTTCTCTTTAAGTCTTCCTTGGCAGGGTCTCAAAGCAGGAACTAAGAAAGTAAAGTACGAGAAAATAAGTGAAAAGAAATGTTCCACTTCGACTGAGGTATTAAGGCCAATAAATAATTCATCTTCTTCTATATCGTCTCATAAGTTTAAGACAGCATAAAGGATTCTATTCAATTTTGTTTTTTCTGTTTTTGGTCAGTCTTTATGTCGTGGCTATCCATCTGAATTCGCATCGTATTTCCACTATTGTCGCACACTGCGATTCGAGGATAAACCCGACTATGCTTATCTGAAACGATTGTTCCGGGATCTCTTTATCCGTGAAGGTTGTAATTTTTTTCCCTTGTTTTTATGAAGTTTGACTTCACATAAAAAAAGTTGACGTTTCTCAATGTTTTTGACAATTTTTTTAGGTTTCCAGTTTGATTATGTCTTTGATTGGACGATCTTAAAGTATCAGCAATCGCAGCTTGCAACTCCCCCAACGCGTGCTATTGTAAGTAATTTTTATTCTTTTTTATTATATTTATGATATTATCTAATTATAAATTTTGCTTCTAATGTTTCATTCATTTAGGTCCCTGGTGTCGGAACTAGTTCTGGGTTGCCAATTGCTTCCCAAAATGCTGACCGGATGACAGGTATGAAATCTGAATACAAACTATCATTCTGTTATGAACCTCATACATTTGCATTAGTAGAATATTGGAGAATAAAATGTAAACAATAAGGGTAGCCTCGCCGGACTATGGAGAGGCTTGTGCTTTCCCAGAAGACTTTATGTCCATGCCTTGAAAACTTCCTTGCATCCCAATACCAATTATATATATGAAGACTCGTGTAGTATAAAGTACGTTTAACTGATCTAATATCAATGCCCTTAAAAAAAAAAAAAACGATCCAATATCATTCACTTAATTATCGACTGATCATTACAAGGGAAAATAACAAATCTATCTCGGGTTTGATCAAAATCAGATTTTTTTTTCCTTGCGATTTTCAGTATAATAAGCAGAAGTTTATCGGAGAGATTCAAATAAGATAAACTTTTTTTAGCCTTAAAAGTTACAATTATAATTTTATTTTTTATGAAACCCTAACTAAATCATAATTTTATTTTGCTTTTTATTTTTGTGAAAATAGTGGGCTTCGGAATATTTTACAAAATTCTGTTTAATTAATCACGAGTTTTTAGTCATAAATAACGGGGTTTAAGGGACATTCTTCCATTACTAGTAGCTTAACAAACTCAAGGGAAACATTTATTACGTCACATTTATATCAACCCCATTAAATGTTTTTAATTTCTTTCTAATTTTCGCGTTCACAGGCACGGAAGAAGTATGGCCGGGCGGGATATCACCTTCCATGGATTCCTCTAGACGAAGGGTGTCGGGTCAACCCATGAACTCGAGTAGCCCGATCCACCGTGACTCTACCCATCTCAGAGATCCCGCTTCCATGGTCAGTCTACAAAAGATTACAAATTTCTCTTTCTCAACATTTAGCAATTATGTATATATAAAAAAACCGTTCTTGACCTCGTTTGTCGTGTTAGCTTTTGAGGCCGAGCTCAATGGCTCGCTCTTCCCGGAGAGCCGAGGGGGCCGATCCTCGCGGGCCCCACCCTGAGGTCACGACAGCGATTAGGGTTTCAAACGGACATAGAAGCTCTCCGACGCAGCACTTGAATGAGGCTCTCAATGGCCTCCACTTGGACAATTGAGGAGACAAAAGGTACATTGGTGAAAAAGGCTTCATTTTTGTTGGGCCTTTGACTCAGCGCTCGCTCGTAGTCGTGACTGTGAGCAAAAAAATTATAATACTAAATATTAAAAAAAAAAAAGTGTCGGAAAGATTTAATTTTGCCCCGGGTGAAATGAAGAGGGAGTGATGCACTTCTAAGCTTCTAAACCGATCTCTTGTGTAGTTTGTGCGTTTAAGTACTTCAATTGCAACAAGTATATTATTCTTTTACAATTCAAGAAATCTACTTTATTTAGCAGAAGTTAAATATGTACATATTCCATTGAGAATATCATTGATTGACGACATGATATTTGATGTGCTCTCATGCATATAAATTTTCAAGCCGATCATAGCGCAATTAGCAAATTTCAGCTTAGAAACTATACAAATTGATGCTCTTATGTACACTGATGGTTTAATAGCTTGTATACAAATTGGATGTTAATTCTTGCGAAGTTTAGTTAATTCATCAAAAAGCACATCTTTTTTTTTTTTTTTTTTTTTTTTTTTCTTTTTTTTTTTCTCTCTCTCTCTCTGAAGCAAAGCATCAAACTTATGGTGTGCGTACTTTAGCTTGTTCTTCGCAACCCTCTCCACAGAACGGTACCCAATAATTCGAAGCTCAACCACGGAAGCTCATCGGGTTCTGGATCCTCCTGCATTAGAGATGGCAAACATTTTCCGCGGCGGTGATAGAATGGTGAGAGAGGACTGGCTTGTCGGAGTGAATCGTCTTTCCGGAACGATCCGGGAAGTCGAGAAATCTTTGGTAAAACGTCATTGGCATGAAAAACGACATAGGAAACACCAGAAAACGGCATTTACCTGAAAAATGACATCTATTAGATTAACGACATTAACAAGAAAAACAACACAATTAAGAGTGAAAAAAGACATATGAAACGCCAGAAAACGACATTCAACTAAAAACGACATTTACCTGAAAAACGACATTAACATGAAAAGTCGACACAATAAAAAAAAACGACATAGGAGACGCTAGGAAACGACATTCACTTAATAAAGGACATTAACATGAAATACTACCGTTTGTTGGTTGGCTTGACGGTCACGTAAAACAAATAAAATATATGTAATAAAATGAAACCACACTAAGAAATATGTGCATAGCCGTGCTTTATATGCATAATTCCAAAGCTCCGCATAATTAAAATTTCTAAGCTCTGCATCGAGAGAAGCCTATTGTCATCCCTTCAATTATCTTCCAATTCCGATGACTTCTTTACCTTTCAAAACACACACAATCGAAATTCTTTAGCCAGTGAAATTCATATGTTGATCATTTATGTAAAAGGCTCGCGATAACCGTCAGTACTCTGAACAGTTCATATGCCAAACATCCATAAATAAACAAGTAGTTCCATTTCAGTACATATGCCGACAACATGGAAAACATTTCCGAGTCGAGAAATGGAAAATGATGTTGCGATCTAAAACTACTTATTTCAAAATGAGAGATTTCAAGGTCACTGCGCGCTTTGCTCTTCCAAACAGAAGTTGACGGGTTTCTTCTAAGAGCTTTAGCTTTCCACACCTAAATGAAAAGTTTGAGCAATATCAGTAGAAAGAGACTATGATATATCTATCATCTCATATTTCTAATTAACAAGTTTTATTTGGGTGTTAATAACCGATGAATATTCTTCGTGTAATCAAATTGGGGGGACATGCGAAATATTGTGCCATTGCTTCCCAGCCTCTTTCTGGCACCGCTCCTTCTCATGAACTCTGGTAGTGTTTCAAGGCTTCTAAAATCTACAATGCTCAATTTGTGTAGACATGGCATGATATTTGTTGTCTTTGTTCGACATCCTTCCCACACTCTCCACTGCAAATTGTGGTACAAACGAAGCTCTTCTAATTTCGCAAATGAAATGACCTCTAGATCGGCTTCAGTGATTCCGAGGAATTCTTCACCCACTGTACACATGTTGGAGAATTTGCTTAGTGCAAGATATTCCAGTGAAGGCAAATTCCCAAGCGGAGGTGAAGTCTCGCAATTCACGAATCCATCTAAATTAAGAAAGGTGAGATTGGAAAGAGACATCATCCAAGCGTGTCATGTGGTGAGACCCGTGTAAGTCTATGTTCATAAAATGTTGAGCAAGCTGATTTATTACGTTAAGTTCAACAGAACTACGATCACATCAAGGAAAACCAAAGGCGACAACTTTGTATGTGAATTTACCAATTCTTTTTCAGATGTTGTGCCATCATATTTTTCAAGTATTAATGCTTGAGCAAGAACAATTTGTATCTGCGGTCCGATTCGCATATTACCACAATGACTAATAAAGGAACAAAAGAGAACAATTCAAAAAACCAAGATCGCGCAAAACCGAAAAACAAGTTTGTTGAACTCACTTGTGAAACTCCTTGGGAAAATACAACGCCCCGTAGTTCTTGTTTGTTTCATGGAAATGTGCTCCTCGGAGTGCTTTGAGCGAATCTGCAGAGCCCTGAGACGAGAACCAGTGGAGACACTCTGTCCCTGAGCGTAATTATCGAGTAGGACCTGATTGTCGATCTTTAAGCTTCTCGACCCTTGCGTGTATTTCTGACCCGCGTCCCCATTTTGAAATATTTGGACCAAAAAGTTATCGACTTTAGTCTCTTTCCCATCGGAGCTCTACACCAAAACCAACCGTATATCAACTAAAAATCTCAAGATTCAAACTTTAGTCATAAAAGAAGAAGATCAAGCCTCAGTCTTTACAGGAGAGAGAGAGAGAGAGAGAGAGAGAGAGAGAGAGAGAGAGAGAGAGAGAGAGACCTTTTCTGAGGGAAGAAGGTTTGGAATGGTCGTGAGTTTGTTGTGGCTAAGATCGAGCTCTGCTTTTTCACAGCAGCGAATCGCCGCTCCGACTTCTTCTCGGCCATTGGAAGTATCACCTCTCTACTTTGTACTAGTACCACTATCTTATGAAACAACAAATCAATAATTACTGATAATCAATCACGAGTATCACCGAAATAAACTCCAATCAGTGACTAGGAAAAATCTGATATAATTAATCACATCAAATCAAGAACAATGGAAAAGAAAAGTACATCAAACTGAATGCTAACAACAAATTCTCATACACATAGCGTGCATTCAAAAATTAACAAAGTAGTTCTCCAGATGAACAAGGGTTGATGATTTTTTATTATTTATTTTTATATATATATATATATATATATCAATGAAATTAGTGGATTATGAATTTATGACAGAGTAACCAAAACAAAACAAAGGTAACGTAAAAATAAAGAGTCAAAACAAAAAGATTAGAAAAATACCACACAGTCAAGGCAAGGCTCGGCTCGGCTCGGCTCATAAATGGCAACTGAACCGAAAATTGTAGTGAGGAAGAAGAAGTTCGGCTTTAACGTACGTACGAGACTGATTGAATTTTTGCATAACATGATTAAACATCAGACTATTTGCAATCCATCGTTGCATGTCCAGTAGTGTTCTCCTGCAAGTTTTTTCAATAATCAAGCATTGGATTTAGCTTATAGAACAAGGGAAACTGATTGCATTTTGATTTAAATGAGCACTCTTCTCATACCCATTTTCATTAATCTTGTTCCAATCGATGTTCTCGAACTTGAGAAGTTAAATTGAAAGCCCCATAAGCGATGGTCACCTGGAAATCAAATATTAGGAAATCCAGCTGTGGTCTATGATCATGATCATCAACTAAGCTTACATAAATAAAATCGAATACACTTGTTCAAAAGAAAACATCATTGCAAGAATCACCAGAGAAGAAAAATTATGTTTTTGCTCTTTTCAAATTGGATCTTGAAATCTTCCAGAGGAAAAAAGAAATTACCTGGGACATGTGTATAGATTGTTGTGATCCAGGCTCTCTTAATCAGTCTCAGACTGAGTCTCAGACTCAGTATCGTCTGTCTGAATCCAAACACCATCTTTCCGCACGTGTTTCCAATTGAAGAGGATGTTGGGGACATGCGAAATCTTGTGCCATTCCTTCCCGGCCTCTTTCTGGCACTGCCTTTGCAAGGTGGGCGATCCCCAGATGGACATATGTTGCAGTGGCGTCATTTTCAGATGTTGTGCCATCATATTTTTCAAGTGTTCATGCATGGGCAAGAACAATTCGAATCTGTGGTCCGATTCACATATTGCCACAATGATTTATAATGGAACAGAAGAGAACAATTCAAAAAACCAAGATAGAGCAAAACCGAAAAACAAGTTTGTCGAACTCACTTGTGAAACCCCTTGGGAAAATACAACGAATCCCAAGGGACTTGTGCTCCTCGGAGCGCTTGGAGCGAATCTGCAGAGCCCTGAGACGAGAACCAGTGGAGACACTCCGTCCCTGAGCGTAATTATCGAGTACGACCTGATTGTCGATCTTAAGCTTCTCGACCCTTGCCTGTATTTCTGCCCCGAGTCCCCATTTCGAAATATTTTGTCCAAAAAGTTATCGACTTTAGTCTCTTTCCCATCGGAGCTCTACACCAAAACCAACCATATATCAACCAAAATCTCAAGATTCAAACTTTACTCATAAAAGAAGAAGATCAAGCTTCAGTCTTTACAAGAGAGACAGAGAGAGCGAGAGAGAGAGAGAGAGAGGCTAACAACAAATTCTCAAACACATAGCGTGCATTCAAAAATTAAAGAAACTGAGATAAGCTTCATCGGTAGCTGGACCGAATTTACAACAGCAGAAATTAGTCTATACTTAGTGGACTTCTCTAGATGAACAAGGGTTGATGATTTTTTATTTTTATATAAATATAAATGAAATTAGTGGATTATGAATTTATGATAGAGTTACCAAAACAAAACAAAGGTAACGTAAAAAATAATAGTAAAAACAAAAAGATTAGAAAAATACCAGATAGTCAAGGCAAGTCTCGGCTCGGCTCATAAATGGCAGAGACTCGGAAGACAGCTCGGATTTTCTCAAGAATTGGGGAAGGAAGAAGAAGCTTGGCTTTAACGTTTGCAATCCATCGCTGCATGTCCAGTACTGTTCTCCTGCAAGGATTTTCAATAATCAAGCATTGGATTTAGAACAAGGGAAACTTATTGCACGTTGATTTCAATGAGCACTCTTCTCATACCCATTTTTCATTAATCTTGTTCCTATCGATGTTCTCGAATTTGAGAAGTTAAATTGAAAGCCCCAAAAGCGATGCTCACCTGGAAATCAAATATTAGAAAATCCAGCTATGGTCTATGATCATGATCATCAACTAAGGTTACATAAATCAAATCGAATACACTTGTTCAAAGGAAAACATCATTGCGAGAATCACAAGAGAAGAAAAATTCTGTTTTTAGAGGAAAAAAGCTAATGCAAGTGTTTGATCTGTATAATAATAGTAGACATGATTTTTTTTGGAGGAAGAAAAGACAAAATGAAATTACCAGAAAGTTGTCTCACTCCGTCTCGTCTGTTTGAATCCAAACATTATCTTTCCGCACGTGTCTGCCATTGAAGAGGATGTTGGGGACATGCGAAATCTTGTGCCATTCCTTCCCGACCTCTTTCTGGCACTGCCTTTGCAAGGTAAGGGATCTATCATCGATGTACAGCTCTTGCAGTGGCGTCATTTTCAGAAACTCTGGTACTGTTTCAAGGCTTTCACAATCTCCAATGGTCAATTTGCGTAGACATGGCATGATTTTTGTTGTCGTCTTTGTGCAACATCCTTCCCACACTCTCCACTGCGGATGGCCATAGAAAGAAAGGTGTTCCAATTTCGGAAATGAAATGACCTCTCGATCGGCTTCAGTGATTCCGAGGAATTCTTCACCCACCCTACACATCTTGGAGAAGCTCCACAGTACTAGTTCCTTAAGTGAAGGCAATTTCCCAAGCGGAGGTAAAGTCTCGCAATTCTTGAATCCATTTAATTTAAGAAAGGTGAGATTGGAAAGAGACATCATCCAAGCGGGCCACGCGGTGAGACCCAAGTAATAATAAATTTCCAGAGATTTCAAATTGGGATGTGGATGAATGGAACTCAGGATTTCGGTGTCGTTGTGATTGTTGCTATCTACAAACTCAGAAGGGTATCTGAACCACAACTCCAACTTAAGCACATGCGGTTTGCCCTTGAGGTTCAGCTTCGCGACATCATCCACTGTCAACCATGTGTTTCTTCCACACCCTTGGATCCTTAGAAACCCTCGAAACTGAAGGTGTTTCATTGTGATTAGATCTCCAATGTGTAGATAGGATCCCCTCTCCTTGGGCACCACTATCATGTCTAGACTTTGCAAACCACTTATTTTTCCTAACCCTTTCGGAAGCCCCTCTAACCCCCAACACCCCCATATGTAGAGATGTTTTAGGCTGACTAGTTTTGAGATGCACTCTGGTAGTGCTTTTAGGCTACGGCACCACACGAGTTTCAAGGTCTCCAGATTACAGAGGTCGAATAGTTTCTTCGGCAATTCTCTCAACCCATAATTGGACGATAAGTCTAGATATCTCAAGTGTTTCAATAGACCAATATCCTCTGATAATCGTTCCAACCCGCAACCCTCCAAACTCAAAGTCCGAAGACATGCAAGTTGAGAAAACACTAACATCTCTTTTTGGTCTTCGTCACGACTTCCTAGGAAGAAAAGCGTGCGCAATTTGTTCGCATTTCCTAATGAATTAGGAAGAAACCCTTTGAGAGTCAAGTGACGAGTGTTTTCTTCTACCACCACCGCCTTCTCCTTTCCGTCTTTGTCAATTTCCATATAAACGTATTCATCGCCCGTCAAAAAATGGGCAAAATCATGAACTATGTCATGCATTTTGCACCAAAGGTCTCCAGTAAATACGTTCTCGTTGATTTCTTGAAAAAATGACCGCATAGCCAAACTCTCGAAACAATCTCGACCTAGTTTCCACGATTCTATTCCTCGGCCTAAATAACCGTGAGACATCCACATGTCGATTAGATCATCTCTTCTTATACCGTGGTCTTGAGTAAACACCGAACAAAACAAAAAGCAGCGTTTTTCCAGCGGTGGAAGATCGTAGTAACTTAGCAGAAAAGGAGCATAAACCTCCTTAACTTTAGCATCTTTTGACTCCCACAGTTGACTATTCAAAATGTCTTCCCACTGACTCGCTGTCTCTTTAAACCGCACAAGACTTCCAAGAGTTTTAGCAACTAGAGGCAAGCCTTTCGACTTAGCAGCGATTTTCTGGCCGATAGGTTCTAGCTGTCGACGCTCCTCGTCTCCCTTCCCAATGAATGCCAATTGTCTGAAAATCGACCAGCAATGATCTTCACTCAGCATTTTAAGACTAATGATCTGCTCTGTGGGCACTCCCATCATCGTCGCAACTTGTTGCTTTCTCGTGGTCACTAATATCCGGCTTCCTCTACCCCCATTCCTAAGAGCTTTTTCTAAAATTTCCCATCTACTACAATCTACAAACCAGACATCGTCTAAGACAATGAGAACTCTTTTCCCCTCTATGGACTCATGAATGCATGTGACAAGGACATTCAGTGAAGAGCTTCGAGCAGAGCTTCCAAGACCAACAATAATCTCTTCACAGACCTTGATCTCATTGTAAGGATCGGAGACGCACACCCAAGCTCGCTTCTCAAAGTGGTTCTTAACCGCCTCATGGTTAAAAGCAAGTTGGGCGAGAGTAGTTTTTCCGAGACCCCCCGGTCCCACAATGGGGATGATATGAAGGGATGATCTCCCATCATCCTCATCAGTACTACTCTCGCACAATAACTTGCTCACTAAAACACTCTTTTCCTCGTCTCGACCATGAACTTTGGTCACGTCGACAAGGGAAATTGTCCCAAGTGGCCGAGGCCTCTCAACAACAGTGTTTATGTTGAGATTGTACCTATTTTTTTCTTCGGAAATCCTAGCCAACTCTCCATTAAGTTGCTTAATTTTGAGAGCAATATCACGGCGCATAACGAGGCGACCGACTTTGGTGCAAGACAAGCAAGAGAAAGAAACCGGGAAACACACCTTCTTGTCTTCTTCTTTCTTGATCTCGTGCTGGAGAACGGCCGTGCTCCACTCGTCCAGAACGTTCTCGACGTCCTCGGAAGCGTTCTTGAGCTTCTTAAGCCATCTTTTCACAGCAACGTCATTCAGTTGCTTCTGCTCAGCATCCTCAAGAACAGCTTGAATGTCCTCAAGATTGCTCTTCAGCTTTTTGACATCTTCTTCGACTCCGCTCACCAGCTTGATCTCCCCTCCGATTCCATCGACTGCCATGGGAACCAGAGTCTCGATCAGCCCCGAAACCACAGCTTCAGCCATCTTCCCACTTTGGAATTTTCTTCACAGCTCAACTCACTCACTCACTCACTCTTATGGTATTGGATGAAGAAGATAATAACAGGGCTGGACAGAAGAAACTCTTATATCCTTATTATATTTTCAGGCTGATTTTATAAAAAAATAACCTATATCAGACTATTCAATACAACCAATGAATGGAAAGGAGAATAAAGGATATGCTCATTCTCCTCCACATGCTTCAATCATTCTCCTCCACAAAAAAATAAAGATGTCTTTATATTAATAATTATAATAAATAAATCATTAAGGGCACAGTGGTCGCTATTCTATTACAATAATTGAAGATGGTTTTTTTGACCATTGACTACTACATATTGGTTGTGATTTATTAGTGCATCACGTGATACATTATTTATTTATATATACATTATGATCTCAATGATGATATTGTGACTGATTGTTTTATAGTCAACTTTTACATGCTGTTCTACAATTTAAATTGTTATTAGTTTGAAAATGCCATTATTCTGTACAATCTTAATTTGGTTACTGGCTTGCTTTGGCATTGCATTGTAATAGATGTTTTATTGTTGTATTTTTTTTTTTTTTTTTGCACGCTGCATGTATGTATTTGACTTGCTACGTCACCGTCTTTTATTATGTTTGATTTGTAATCTCAGGGTCTACAACTCTACATATACATGTTTGTATTATTGTGATACTTCTATTGTTGCATATAATGTCTTAACTATACAATAGTTCGTGTGAGTGTAACGGGTTTGTATCCCGATCCAAAAAAAAGTGTAACGGGTTTGTATTTTTTTTTGGGTTATATAGCTAAATAGCCTCTCAGTTTAGACGGTTTTGGATTTGACCATCATTTGGTTAATTTCGGGTTAATAACCAGACTCATTTATTTACACAACATCAAAATACCAAAATAACCTCAACTGTTTCCGCTCATTAACATGCTGAAAATAAAAACATTTAAAACAAAATATTCGGATAATAACTGCTCGTGGTTATCGATGAGCATCATCAAGATCATTAATTAATTTTTTTTCTTTTTTCTTTGTCATACTTTGACCGGGCTTTTTGTTAAATACTAAAGGCTTCTTCTTCATCTTCCACTCACTCTCTTTCTCTCTCTCTCCAAAATTTCATTTCATTTTTTTTCCTCAAAACTTCAATTGACCATATCTCTATCGTTTGAGCTCCGATTTGGGTGATTCCAAGTGCTATGAACTCGTGTCGAAGAGAGGTTCAAGAAAACACCCATCATGCTTGCTAAAAATTTCGGTTAATTGTCGTGGGAGATCGCCGGAAAAGACCTCCGCCCCAATGTTGAGTTTTCCGATCACCGGAGGGAGGTGGTCTTCACCGTCGGTATAAAAATGAAGTTCATGACATGGGTAGTAAAAGCACTCATGAAATTCCTCCGATCGGTGGTCGGAGATGCTCCGTTTTGCTCGAGGTACGTTATGGAAATAAAAGGGCTAGATCTATGTTGATGTGTTGTAATTTTGATGAAATTGAGTTCGTCATGGTATTTAGAAGGTGAAATGTGTAGGGTGGGACTAATGAATGATTGTATCGTTCTTGCTTGGTTAAGCTTTGTCGTTGATTTTTTTTTCTCTCGTTCTCCCTGTTTGGTCTGACGGGTTTGGATGAATTGAACCTGTTGAATTGATTTTTGTTGGTTAAAATTGAAGGCTTAATTTCAATCGCAGGCTCTGATTTTTTTTCTCTCGTACTCCCTGTTTGAATTTTCCGAGAAGAGAAGAATCTGCGTCCAAAGGTCCCGATCGATATCATGGACTCCACGAAGGACAGTTTTTTTTTTTTTTTATACAGTATGTTCGTGTAAATAGAAACCATATTTACAGTATATTCGTGTAAATACGAAGCTTATTTACAGTATATTCATTGTAAATACAAAGCATATTTACAGTATATTCACTGTAAATACAAAGCCTATTTATAGTATATTCGTGTAAATAAACTGAAAAAATTCTAGAAGCTGTTGAATTGATTTTTGTTGGTTAAAATTGAAGGATTAATTTCAATCGCAGGCTCTGATTTTTTCTTTCTCTCGTGCTCCCTGTTTGAATTTTCCGAGAAGAGAAGAATCTGCGTCCAATGGTCCCGATCGATATCATGGACTCCGCGAAGAACAGTTTTTTTTTTTACAGTATGTTCGTGTAAATAGAAATCATATTTATAGTATATTCGTGTAAATACGAAGCTTATTTACAGTATATTCATTGTAAATACAAAGCATATTTACAGTATATTAACTGTAAATACAAAACATATTTACAGTATATTCGTGTAAATAAACTGAAAAAATTCTGGAAAGATTTTGGGCACGAAAATTCTGGAAATTATGAATATATGAAAGACAAAATTATGAATGAAGAATATATATACAGATTTTATCCATAATGAATTTCAACGAAAATAGAAACTAATTACCTAAAGTCAACGCTGAAAATTTCAAAATACATAACAATTAATAGACTGAGAACTTTCAAAATCTGCTCAAAATTCATATTTCAAATTTGAAAACTTCCCTATTCGGTTTCAATATTTAATTCGAAATTAAAAAAAAAACTGCCTAATTAAAATAGCGTAAGGGCAAAAATGTAAAACTAATTCAATTAATAAGCTGCCACGTAAGCAAGATGGCTATTTACGGGAAATTAACAAAAGGTTGGCTAAAACCAAATTGCTAGTGTTTTAGATGGCTACGCAGCTAATTATTTGTAATGTTTTAACAAGAAGAGGAAAGGGTCTCAAATAGTAATCACGATTAAAAATGGCATATCTGTCAAAATATGATCTCAAAAAACATAAGGAGGTGAGCAATAACATTACATGAACTGGATTTGCAATCCATCGCTGTATATACAGCTTTGTTCCCCTGCAAGTAATTTCAATAAACAAAAATTGGATATCGCTTTTTTACATCAAGGGAAACGGATTGCAAGTTGAGTTAATTAATGAGTCAACTGTTAGAACCATACCCAATTTTCATTAGTCTCGTTTCACTCGCAACCATCAATGTTAACTACATGTGAAACACGGTTGTTCAAAAAATACTAATAAAGCATATAACTTCTAACTAATGACATATTGATAAAATATAGTTTAAAATTAAACATTTGCATATAATCCATAATGATGCAAATAAATCAATAATATGCACTAATATTATTTATCATTCATCTAATTGCTATATTGAATGAATAGGTTCAATATGAATAGCAGCACATAAACAATATATGTCCCAGCAATGTCTCAACCTTAAATAAAAGAATACGATAAAACATTGATTCAATTCATAGCAAAACAGTGTAACAATATAACACGAGATCCCTATCAAAAAGGCATAATACGGTCAATTACGCCAGAACATGCCAAACGACATGATGATCGAATTACATGTCGTTTTTGGTCGTTTTCAACCTTCAGATGGATCGTAATAACCCGGTTGAAACACATATAGTGACCCGACTCGTTCTCTTTCATTATGGCACCGAATTAAGCGTTTCAAAAGCCAAAAGAATCACAAAACAATTTTTCAAAAGATTTCCATAATTATTTTTCATGTTTTAACGTCAAAAACATAAAACTCGTAAACGCCAAAGATCATGGAATTTTTCTAAAACAAGGCAGAGGTTATGTGAGGCTCTGATACCAAATGTAAGATTTAATAGTCTCTAATCCGAACATATATGATTAGAAACATGAACCCAAAAGCGGAGAAATGATCGAGTTACCTCCGGCCATTGTTGTGTTTTCCGATGAGTTTCGGACTCCGACTCCGGCGAGCTATTTCGAGGTTCTTCTAAGCTCTCGCTCTCACCCCTAGATGGTGTTGGTTTTTCTGAATATGTGAGTAAGCTTAGGGACCCCAAACGCTTGTATCTATAGCCTCATAGCCATCAATGAAAAAAATCACAATCCTACTATTGTAGGTAATTACTTGATTTTGGCCATTAATTTGAGCACGATTTTGGCTATTAATTAGTTGGTCATATATGGACCATTATATTGGAGATAATATTTCTTCATTAATACCATATTAAAAGAAAATATTCTTACATTTTGGGCTTATTTGATCCCTGATATTCCCTGCGCTGCTCCAAATGCTGTCTCGAGGCCGAAGGTGGTGGTTGCCGCGAGTTCAAAGAATGTTGCGACTTTGACTTTGAAGAAGAATTCATTTACGAAGCAAGAAAAGGAAAATGATGTTGTGATCTAAAACTGAAGAGATATAGTCAGCAAAGCGGATTGCTCCTCCAAACATAAGCGGATGGATTTCTTCCAAGAAATTGTAATTGCTCCTCATTCAAGTCAAAAGAAGCCATAATGCCAAGGCTAAATAAATATTTATTCTAAAGTATTTTGGAGAATTCAAATTATTTTTTTTATAAAAGATAAACGAAAAATGTGGTATTTGTAATATAACATATTTTAGGGAATATTATTGATATTTTACCATTTCACAACTTCCTTTTATTAAAGGTCTCACTTAAAAAGAATTGGGTGCTTTTCAGGAATTTGCAAATATTAGTTAAAACCCGATTTGACAACTTTTTGTTTTCTTTTTTTATTAATAGTCGTACATGTTTTTCTTTATTATTTAGCACATTTGAATTAATTAGAAAATGCCTAAAGAGCCCTGATCCGCTCTAGCATCAAAAGTCCAAAAAAGTCAAAACCTTTTTTTAGGGTTAATCGGCTATATAATCAAATAAAATTTAAATTTTTGCAAAATAGTTATAGTTTGTCAACTATAAGTAATCTAACCAAAGTAAGATTAATCTAGAGTAGATTAAATTTAATCCCAACGAACTATAAAGACAGAATGTAAGCTTTATGAAAACTGGATTAAAATTAATCGAGGCATGATTAAAAGTCATAGTACTCTCAATTGACTATTTTGCTATACCTAATGAAACTATGGCTATTTTGCAAAAGTTATAGTTTGAATTGGCTATTTCATAACATTTTTCCTTTTTTTTTTTGTTTATCATATTTAGAGCCATTTCCCAAACAAAAATGGTTTTCTTTCTTCTACTGACAAAGCACAGTTCGATAAACATGAAATACTTTCTTCTCCCCAGTATTTATAAAAATTGAACGAAAAAAAAAAAAGCAAAACTTGAACTTGTTCGTTACTATATTTCGCGGTTCAGAATCACAAGAACTCCTTGTTCTTCTTGTTATCCACACCCAGCGAAGATCGAACCAGTCCGATCCGCCTTTGATTCGCGTCGCGCTGACAGGGTCAGCCGGTCACGGAGTTTTCTCGACTTCGCCGGAGAGACGATTCACTCCGAAAAGCCAGTCCTCTGTCACCCTTCTCTCTCCGCCGCGGAAAATGTCTGCCATCTCTGCCTCCGGAGGATCCAGAACCCGATGGGCTTCTATGGTCCAACTTCGAATCCTAGGTATCGTTCTACGGCGAGGGTTGGGAAGAACGAACTAAGGTATGCACACCATGTGTTTGATATTTTGCTTCTAAGCAAGAAAAAAAGAACAAAAAGGAAAACGATGCGTTTTTTTTGTTGGTTATCGACAGGGTTTTCATGGCGTGGAGGTTAAACCCGATTGGCTAGCTCGTGATAATTATTGCCGGTATTAAATGAGACGTTTTATTCTGATTTCCTTGGCGTTCTTGCTTAACAATTGTGTCTCTTCAATGAAGGTCTCGTGGTCTTAAATACCCACTTCTCGTGAAGCATTTCGCGTGTGTGGTCATATGCTAACCTTCTATCTTGTCTTCTGAGATGGTTTCAGAGGCGAGTTTTTTCTTCTTCTTTTCTTTTGAAGGTCAAATCTTTACTCATTTTCGATGCTTGCTCGCTATAATTGATCTTTCGGCACTTTTGAAATGTTCAGGTGGAAGAAGGTTTCATCTGCTGAACAGTGCCTTCAGAGAGTCAAATGTTCCGGATCAAAAGATGATGGCTTGTCTCCTTCTTTACTTTCTGTCATTAGTTTCCTCTTTTGGGTTTGGATTTTTCTTTTACTTTTATTTCTGTCATGACCAAGAAATGGTACATCGGAGTTTTGGCACAGATCCGAATCAACGAGTTTCGGATCGAGTTGATCAGAGGACTTTTTGATGATCTTCTATCGGCCGCTGCGGATTCGGTCGAAGCCTATATGCTTACTTCGTTTTACAATCATGATTGCGGTAACTCTTTTTTCTTTTCTTTTTTTGCCTTCACTCTGTTAACAATCTGGCCGCTATTCCTTCTTGTTAATGGAGTTTCAACGAAAAGAAATATAAATAGAAAAATTTATAACTTCCATTACATATCTGCTTAAAAGTTGAATTGTTCACTGGTAGCCAGTAATTATTTTTTTTGCGTACAATCTGAGCACTTTATCTAGTAAGTATTAGTTTATGGAGTTTCAGCAAAAATGAAATTTTTATGTATATATATATATAAAATAAAATAAAAATTAACTAGCTTTAGATAGCTGGTTAAAAATTTAAATGGTCATTGATATATATTAAATAAAAGTTTCGCGCGGTGTACAAAAAAAATAATAATAATAAAAAATTAACTAGTTTTACATAGCTGGTGAACTGATAGTAAAACCAAATGTACACTTGTTTTAAATAATATATATAAAACGTTTATTTTTTTCACTACAGATCCAAATGTCCATATAACATGGATAGATAATGCAGATGCGAAATTGACAGCCCTGCGTGAAGTCGAAGAAGGTTTGACTCGGGTCTTGTTTGTTTTTAACGCTCTTTGTATTTAGATTTTGAGGTTTTTTTTTTCCTTCCTTTCTTCTTTCGGGGTGAGTGAATAATCTAGATCAGATTTTATCTGCTTTTTGTTGCAGATGAAGAGCTTAGTATCTGCTACATTGATGCGAGCATGAGTCGTGATTCACGGCAAACAATTCTGTCCCAAGGGTTTAGTTTTCAGTGCTATTGTCTAAGGTGTTTATCTGGGGATTAAAGAAGAGAGCGTTTTTTTTTTCCTTTTCATATTTCAGTTCTTGTTTTTCTATTGAGTAATTCGTGGAAAAACAAAATGAAATAAATGGATTGATAGCACTATCTTTATGGACATTCGGAGTTGATGATTGACCACATCATTAATACCTGTTATTCATTGTTGAAGATAGTTTCAGTCCTGAATCATTGTTTGTTGATCTACTCGATAGTTGACTGAGAAAATGTACTAGTTTTTGTGATATTGTTCTCTCTTTTGTATATGAATGAATTTGATCTAATTATGTATCTTTCTCTAAAAGATATATCTAGGAGTTTTTTTTCTTTTTTCATTTCTTAGGACTCTCTGTAAATATACTACAAATTTCATTAGTTATTCCAGTAAAATTATTTATATTAGTTTACTATTAGAGATGTAAATTATGAAAGGAATGAATTGTTGACCCTTCAATAAAATACAACATAAATTTATATTATAATCTATATACTTTACTTGATAGTTGATACTTGATACTAAAAAAAGGACTAATGTAGATATTTTTTCTTCTGAAACTAAAATATTGATTTTTTTATCCCCAAATTTGAAAGGAATTCCCTGGAGAAAAACAAAGTCACATACAAACTAAATAAAATAAGTTACCTTTATTTTAGATTCATTATATATTATTTCCACACTACTAGATCATAATAAGTCCACAGCAATAATCACAAGGCAAATTAAAAAAACAAAAAAAACTACCAGCCATGAACGACCTTGTCACATCGATCCTTGAACCACTTGAGACTCTTTCTGATTGAGCCTTTGAGTTTGCCTTCGACTGTGTACACTTTGTAGCTCGCGACTCTTCTCTTCCTCTGCGACTCGGCGTCGCTGAAACCCCACGACGAAGACGACTTCGCTTTCTTCAGCTTCGCGTCGTTTGTCGCTTTTTCCGTCGTTGTCGTTTCGTTCGCGTACGACAAGCTGTAGCAACGCAGTTCTTTCATGTTGTTGTTGTTTTCTTCGTCTTCTTTGTATCGGCTGACTGATTTCGATCTGAATTCTTCCATTTTTATATCAAAGCTTTTGTTTTGGTGCTGCTCTCTCTCTCTCTCTCTCTCTCTCTCTCTCTCTCTCTCTTACTTTTAATATCTTTATTTGTTTCTTCTTTTTATGGGGGGTTTTGAGTTTTGACATAAAAGCGGTGTTTGTTGAATGTGAATGTTCTTGAAAGGCTTTGACATTTGCAAATGCTTGATACGTTTGTTTTGACATTATTTATTGTATTATTTTTGCTTTACTTTTAATAATTGGTTTATGATCAGCGTGATGTTGGCGTCGGTGGTATTATTATTATTATATATCGTAGTAGTTTTTTTTCAGCATAATTAAGTTATAACGCACTGTATCTTAATGCATCAGTCTTTAACGCCCAAAAGGGGAAAAAAATGGCAACTATAAGTGTATTCAATATTTATTGCCTTGTGGATTTCATTATTTAAGTGCTAAATTTAGAAATTACACATGAATATAATTTTTGCATCACCGTTTCTTTCTTAAATAAATGTCTTTCTTTCCTTTTGAACACAAAACTGATTTATTTACAGACATTGACACAGACACTGTTTGATAACTATTTTTTAATAATATTTATCATTTATATCCAAAATAAATAACACTACAATAGAGATAGTTACATTAGAGCCGAAATAAAGGCGAATTTAAGACGAGTCAATATTAGAGTTGAAGAGAGCAACTTATTGTTAAAATTATTTTTCACTGCTTATTGTGTTATGCTCCTGAAATCTTCTCGTAAATGTAAATTAATTTTCTTGTCTTTCACTTGCATATGTGATATCTCCTCCAAGAACTATTACAATTTTTTTTTAAATAAAGAATTATTACATTAATATTCCCAAATTGACATTCACAAACAACTCAAGACTCTTACTCGGTATTTGTATTTATCATATCAACCGAATACCCAATTCCATCTAAGGCTAGTCTTCAGTTGTAGACACCCCAAAGTCCAAAAATTGTTGCCATGGATTCAAAGGAAGCGACAATAAATTATCGCATTTGTTTGATTGCGAAGCGGTGTTGGAACTTGAACCACAAGAATAAAAGATGCATCATGAAAAAAAAGTAAAATTAGGAGATGCACAATTTAAATTTTAAAGAAAATATACATCCAATTGTTTGCATGATCAGGTCAGAACTGAAGCCCACTCGAAGGGTCACAATTCATTCCCACCAGACCAATCCTCGAGAGTTATTCAAAAAAAAAAAAGACCAATCCTCGAGAGGACATTTTGATAATTGAAATTTAAGTACTATAGCATGTGCAAATGATTTTATCTTTGTCGGCCATACACAGAAAGCAAAGCCATATTTCAAAGATGAGCTCAAAATAAGAGAGAGCTTTCGCAATTTTCTAGGGCTGGGAAAGGGTTTATTCTTTCTATTGCGTGTCAAACGTTTCCAAGTTTCCATTGCAAAAATAAAAGAGAAAAAGAGACCAAACTCTGATCATTATTAGCGTTCTCTGAATGGGAAACCAAAATTTACAAGTTTTTTTTTTTATTTTTTTCTTCTCTACAACACAAATACCCAATAAACCAACCGAGGATACAGTGTTTTCTTCGTTCTGTTCTTGAACCTTGACGGAGATCCAATCAGAAAAATCACAACACCCTTGAAGAGACTATGTGATGATCCAAACAAATCTTGAAGTTGCGTTGTTGAGCGATGTGAGATCTATTCCTTAAAAGCGTAATATCGAGCACAAAGAGAGAGAGAGATGTCGTAACGCATTGTTTACTTCGATTCAAGACCGCGCTTTTTTTTCTCACTCCAATTATTGCACTTTTTTTTTTTTTATCTATTCTTCGATGTTACCTTTCTGGTTCATCACGTCATGATAGTACAAAAGCAAGCACGTAGGTTGGCCCAGAATGCAGAAGAAGAACCAGAAAAGCATATTCCCTGCCTGAAATTGAAAATAATGCAACAAGATTATGGAATCTTTGCATATTAATATACAATGGTTTGAAACAATTTTGTAGAAATAGACATACCATTGAGTTTTCGAACTTTGCTTGCAGGAGTTTTGTGAGCATAATCAGAGGAACCTAACGACAAAAAAATTGGACACGTCTAATGTCAACGATATTCGACATTGCAGTTGCGGCGATGTATAACAAGCTTAGAGTTGGATAAGTATTATTGTTATTGTTATTTTTTTGTTTACCTGGAACATAATACCAAGAAAAGCCCAAAACTGGAATAGGTGACAAGGAACAGCAATGCACAGCTGAAAAGAAATAGAGTTGATATATAAAATCACGCGTCAGAATTTGGAAACCAAACTTGCAACAAGAAATTGAATAATTCTCACAAATTTTGGAATATTCATACATTTACATAGAAAAATAGCTTTTGCAGAAATCTAATAGTACGCTTGGAATGAAGACCAATATAGAACACAATGAAAACGAAGCTTGTTAGCATCGAACAGTTTGTAAAAAAAAATTGTTTACCTCATGAAAAACAGCAGAAACAAAGAACACGACGATAATGGCAACATCCTGAATTAAGCGAGAATAATTTAGTTCTAATAACACAAAAATTGGTGACTAAAGAAGAACGAAAACAATCTTTTTAATATAAATGTGTAGTTAGCTTTTTATTGCATCACCAGATCAAGATTGAAAAAGAAAGATATAATGAAATGGAGTCTATATTACCTTTCGCAATCCATTCCGTACACAGGGGATATAGTAGTTAGCTTTTTATTGCATCACCAGATCAAGATTGAAAAAGAAAGATATAATGAAATGGAGTCTATATTACCTTTTGCAATCCATTCCTTACACAGGGGATATAGATGTGACGAACCAACCAATTATGCACAGGCTACACCAAAACATACTTATCAGGTCATATCGTAATGAGCAGAGAAATTGAAGTTTACAAAGACAACAAAATGCTAAAAAAAAAAAATGAACTCTCATATGATGCAAACGAACCACACTTCTGTTACGACCATGCATAACGTAGGAGAGGATGCTATGAAGATATTACTATTTTATAGCTGAGGCAGTTTAAAACACTTCCTAATCATAGCTCATATTAAAAAAAAAATTGATCAAGAAACATACCATGTTCCACAGCCTCCAATACTGATGAGAATTAGACGGCCAAGGGAGACATAAAAGATAGAAAAACCAGTTAGCAGTGTGTTTAGTGCGAGTTGTTGAGATATTACGACACCCATAGTAGCCAAAGAACTGACCTACCTCATCTACTGTTTTTGCGTTCCACCAAGCTTTATAGAACTCTCGATCACCAAAACGGAGAAGCTCGGCTAGTATGTTTAACCTACATGCATAGAACTGTGTTCAGAGTTCACCGCTTCTAATAATGCAAAGCAAAGCAGAAAAACAGTCAGCGAGGATGACATACCAGAGGTGAAAGAAACAGTAGAACATGCAGAGCCACACATACAAATTTGGAACCGAAAGCTTTAAGATCCTCTCAATACAATACAACAAGTCTCCTTTCAGGGGATGTTGCGAGTTCTGGACAATCGGATTCATATACTGGAGAAATAAATCGAATGTCAGAATAAGCACCCCAATAGTTTGAGAACTATATACATAGTATGTTCATCAGATTCACAAATGGTGATACACCAGACCTGCTCAATGATAAATCCCATAACTCCTGTGAAAATGATCAACTTGACAACTTGACGGAGAACCCAACCCTTTCGGATATGATCTGTACGAGGATATTCGGGCTGTAAAGAGGATGCATCATATAAACAGACTAATTTGTCAATATAAGAACATCGATTCATCACTTTTGGGAGCCTTTTTTGGGTGAGAATGAATACCTGGTAACACAGAGTTGGAGCAACAATGAAATAAGCTAAGCTTTTGAAGCTAACATTATAAGCGCGGTCCGCATTCAAAGTACTTGTTTTAGGTTCTCCCTGGAGCAGAAAACATTTCTATCTTCAGTGCATATTATAGTAAAGGTGAGACGTATGCACTGAATAAATAAGTATCTACCTTGAGAACCGATTTCGACTGTAGCCTCAGATCATAGCTTGAGTGCGCATACGAGACAAGTTTCAACCAGTTAGTACAAGCAAAAAGCATCAGTGTAACGCCAGATAGAACAGCAGAATCGTAGCTGTTTCATAAAATAAAAGTTAGAAACTCGAACCTTCTTATCCAAATAATTCAACCGGAAGAAAATTCCAAAACAGAAAGTCAAATCACATACAAGTTGGTACAAACTGACCTGAGAATCATGAAAACTGGATATAGAACCGTTCCAGTAGTCAAAATTACATGAAGAAAAGCAGAGACCTGTAGATAGAAAGCACAATCGAATTCCTCTACTATCGAAAATACAAGTCGGTGCATAAAAATAAAGGTAACAACCGACATCAAACTATAGCCAAATTAGTTAAAATCAAATTACATACAGGTTCAGATATATACTTCCTCTGTATGAGCTTCTCAACTGAAAAAGCAGCAAGGGGAAATATCGGTAGCGTAAGACTGCAGTGAAGTGAGTGAACAGAAATACAATTAGTATTCTCCGCGGCAGCGACTTCGAGAGATCATAATATATTTTAAAAGTTCGAAGAAAAGCTAAAATAAGCCGTGTATACATTACCAACACATGAGAAGGGGCCAATCTCGAATCGTTGTTGAACTAAACCAGAAACCAGATTTGATCAACCAACCATACTGCCAAAAAAAGAAAAACAATTATAAATAATAAACTAAATTGATGATAGGTCTAAATCTAACTCAAAATCCAAGTTAAAATCATGAGACTTGAAGCACACTTGCAAATTTCCAGTTACAATCAGAATTACACAAGCTAAAATAACCAGCGAACCTTCATCAAATTCTCAATGATGAGTCTGCTGTTCACGGCAACGAGTAACACAATACATAGGTTGAACAAACCTGCATGGCTCTACAAGAAAACGCAAGTTCAAATTATCAGTGCAATATCTAATTAAAAAAAAAAAAAATCCTAAAACCAGAGATACATTTGAACTCTATTTCTTTTCAACTTACCTAATCAAACTAACTGCATGAATAATGTTTCACCTCATAATTCATATTAATCCGCATATTCATGAACTAGTCAAACCTACATTAAGCTATTATTTAATTCAGAAGACTTGACATTTCATGATTAAGCAAGAGAGCAGATAAATGTTTCAAGTAACGCATTAAAGCCAACTACATAACTAAAAAATAATTCCAGATTGAATCATTAAGCGAAGAAATACTCAAACGTTCAGCGCTACTAAATATTCGAAAATGGAAATTTAGCAGAATAATAGTGAAATTGCAATCGAAATACCTGTTCGAAGATCGTGGAGGAGCTCAGAGGACTCTCTCTCACTTCACTATGTGCAGGAGCCAAATGACGATGCGAGTGTCTTCCTGTCGAGCGATCGACGCCGTTAATGGCCTTTTTCCGGTCAATATCACCACCGTGATCGACCTCCGAAACGAAAGAATCATCGCTTCCGGAGTCTTCGACCTCCTCCGAATCCGCCTCAGATTCTCCGGCACCGGCGATAAGCCTCTTCCGAACGGAGCTTTTCTTGAGATCCAAACCGCCGTTTCGGAAATTCGGTTCCGAATCTTTCTTCCGTACTTCGACGCCGTTCGTATTCGCTCTCGTCATCTCTCGATCAATCTTTTGAGAACAGGAAAAATCGAGCTCTGGATAGAGAATGAAGTGAAGCTCACGGAATCGGAGAGAAGAAAGCAAAATGAAATTTCGAACGAATCTTAGTGAGGAGATTGATCGAAAGGCGGTGATTCGAATGTGTTGGAAATGAAGAACCGAGAGAGAAAAGAAGAAGTAAAAGGAGGGAAGGATTTGGATGCGAATATTATATTATTTGCGCATACTTGTCTGAAATAAATTAGTAAAATATCTATCTATTAAATCTAAATTAAAAAAAAAAAAAGTGGACTTTTCTGGGTGGAGAATTTTTGCCGGGGATGTTAAGAAATATTGACACGTCGCGTACATCTACATGTCAAATGAGATTATGAGACGGTAATTTTATGACAAGAAAACGTCACCTGAGTGAAGAATTTAATTTATACCCTCGTATTTTTGTCGTTTTTATCCCGTTTCTCCAGAATTTATTGACGTAGAGAGAAAATCATGGATGTAAACGAGAAATCAGAATGTTGCAAGTTATTGGTGTTTTGGGATACGCGTGTGACATGTGTAACCACCGTGTACTTTCTTCCTGACAATCAATACGTGATTTTTGCCTCCATTTGACTGTTAAACGAAATTTATTTAATTTTTAATTATTTTTTAAAGGACTTCGTCTCAATGTTTTTAGAGTTTAGGGAATGAACAAACATGGAATATAAAATTAGTTAAAATGAAAGGGAAAAACCGAACAAAATAGTCATCCGAAATTTATTGATCAGTAAAATAGTCAAAGTTTCAATTTTTCAGTAAAATAACCAAATTTACGTTTTCAAAAAAAAATTTGACAACCAAGATTAATTTTTTTTACGGTTATTATAAACAATTTATCACTTTCATAAAAATTAATCTTGAGAAAAAGAATTGAAATTATATTGTTGCACATTTTTACTATTTCACTAAATTAAGGCTATTTTACAAATTCATAACTTTAAATTGATTATTTAGTTACATCACCCAAATAAAAAAAGGCACATTAGGAAATTATGAATAAAAAATCAATTTCTTTAATTAATTTTAAGAATTTTGTAACTAATTAGGCCACCTTAAACTCAAGGTTTGAGATTTAGCCCACGTTCGGAGAGTTTTAGAAAAATAATCAATTATATTAGGTGGCACTACAGGTAATGAGTTAAAATTCCATATTTGTCCTTAAATAAATATAACTTTTTTTTTTCAAATTCATAATGTTTTCTCTCTTGTTTTTATTCGTCACTTTCTCTCTCTCTTACTTTTTTTCAAAAAAAAAAAAATTGCATCAAAACTTCAAAAATCCATATCTCATACGAACTCAAAATTGTGTGATTATAAATCCTACAGATTCGTGGCGCTGATATCTTAAAAAATAGACCCATTATGTTTGATGAAAAATCATGTTTAATGCATCATCTTTACGTTTCCATTTACTTCCAGATGATTTCCGAAAATTTTCAGTTATTTCTATGTATAAGGTAGTAACGTGATTTTTCTACATTTATGTCATTAAACATGATTTTTCATCAAACACAATGGATCTATTTTTGAAGATCTCGGCGTCACAAATCCGTAGGATTTGGAATCACTTAATTTCGAGTTCATATGAGATAGATATATTTTTTGAAGTTTTTATGAAAAAAAAAGTAGAAGAGAGAAAGTGATGAATTTGTTGATAGATAAGAGCAAATCATACTTTTTTTTTGCTTATCATTATGTTTGGCTATATTCTTAAAGTTTGGCAAATATGTGCTAAAACCAAAAAAAGAGGTTTGCTTTTTGTCATATTTCTAGAACGTCCTAATTTTAATCATCCCTTACGAACTAAAAAAAATCCATTAAAATTTACATTTGCGAAATCAAAGATGAATTCGAAATTCTCGAATTTATCAATTTCAACACAATGTTGTTATTGCTAACAAGGTCATCGGTATTTTTCGTATTACTTCTCGTAATCACAAAATTGTAATAATTCTTATTTACTATAAACGTATGTTAATTTAGAACATTTACTATCAGTGGAAATTGAACTCGTTATTTTTACTTTAGACATGATATGAAATTACGCTAAGTTACGAGAGTTAAATAGGACTAAATCTATACCAAACATGGATTTTACTTGCATCTGAGTTCTCTTTATATTTTTTTTTCAGTTTAGTGATACATGTTTCATATGTAATACTCCTTTATTAAAAATTTAATTATTTTACGTATATTTTGTTGTTATTTCAAGATCTTTATTATTTAGAAATAATGCATCACATGTAGTTGTGGTAGTGCATATAAAATAAAAAAAGTTGGGGTGGTGCATATAAAACAAGGCTTCTTTCATTTCGTGTTGTTCTAAAAGTTGTTAATATGGTCCAGTGGTTATTACTCAATACTTTAACGGAAAAGTCCTGAGTTCGAACCCATTGAACTGTAAAAGTACATGCCTACTTATAATTTATCATAAATTATGTAATCATAATCAATAATGTAATTTACGTTTTGCACTGCTAATATATCTTATAATATTGACTAATACTGTCATGTTACAAAAGGAAAATAAATTATGTATCTTCATAAAATAGTCAAATTTTGATTTTTTTTTTTTTTGTTTTTACATTTTAACATCGTCAATAAAAATATTAACACTCAATACTTGCAAATTTGTTAACCTTTTTTTTATATATATATTTCATGATTTTTGGGAAGATCTTGACTAATTAAAAAAATTATTAGTTGCAATTAGTTTTTTTTTCAAAATTTTATAAGCATGTTAAGCATATATATTCAATTGTTATTGAACCAAGCAGTTAAACATTTAAATTATGCAAAAAGATATTATTTTCTTTAAAGATAAAAGTATTTTGGTATGAAAACGAATCAAGTTTTTTTAGGTAACCTCTAGGTACCAAATTTTGTTTAAGGAATTTAGTGTATTGGTGATTTTAGTTACTCAATTTTCTCTAATTAGACGAGTCTGTTGTAGTAACATGTTAAACATAGAATGATACTTAAAGACTATAAATAATTAGTTAATTAATAGTATATTCCAAGTTTTGTCTATTTAAACACTTTGAGCACAACTTATGGGACATACTTTATGGTTTGACAGTTGATCATCCGAGCTATGGGCGCCTACCAAAAACGTTGACTTTGTAATATTTTTTTCCTAAAGTTAACATTACTTTTTTCCCCTGAATTTACGTAACTTATTTTGTTTACATAACTTAAGGGCTTAAAGACATAATTGTGTAATATTACGTTGATTATGACTACGTATAAAAATAGAAAGAAAAAGAAAACGATAACGTATATAGAAATAGACATTCTAACTATTATAATTTATTAAAAAAAATTCTCTTTCCAAGCTTAAGCTTGCGACCAATTCATCTTCGATCTATAAATTTTTGCAGTGGATATTATTGATGGACTCCTATTAATTTTGCAATATGGATTGAGACTTATGGTGGACTCCCACTAAATTCTAGACGGCTAACATGGCGTCATTTACTAGCGCCAATGATCTTGTGTTTTTTCGGCCACGAGGAGAAAGGGAATATGACTTTATTTGTCAAGAAATGAAACAGGGAAGTTAATCATGTTAATCGTAATAAAATGGGAAAAGATTCATCTAGTAAACCAAAGCTTTGGGCTTATAGGATTGCAATAAGAGTTTCTTTGAATATCAGTTTTGAAGTCACTTCTTTCAAGAAACTAGGAAATAATTTCCGTTTTGAAGTCATTTCCTAAGGGAAATTTGATAAACCAATAAGACACCACATTTGTAAATCAAGGTCCTTGTTCACACAAGATTTTGAACATTAAAATATTCCAAAATACCCTCATGTTAAAATATGAACATACAAACAACTCCCCAACATCACTTTCTTTTTTCCCATTCTCTCATTTCATTGTTAAACACATCTCATTTGTTGAAGTGTAGAGTTGAAATTTGGTCGATAGTGTCAAGATCATTATGGTGAAGTTGCATAAAGCTCGCCTTAAATGTGGAGAAAGAAAGAGAAACCACGACATAAACTACAATGAAAACAAAGCCGGATCAAAGTCGTAAGATGAGAGAAGTCAGTCATAGTTCGGACGCTGGCATTTTGAATGCTGGAACTATAGTAAGATACGTCACATCAAGAAGGAAGGAAGAGAAAAATGATTACAACACTACGGGCATCCTTTTAACGTCCTTTTAACCACGGGTCACCGAAACATCATAACAATGTCGTTCAAAATCAAGCAGGTAAATTTGAAAGTTGTGAATTACATTTTAAATGATATTATAAATTTTTGTTCACGTCCAAAAGTTTTACAAAATTGGCATCAACATTGTAAAATTTCGACTTCAAATAAAACCGAGTTCAAATCTGTCGTATTTTATAACTCAATGTAATTAAATTAACGAATTTAAAACCTCAAAATTTACTTCAAAAGCTCGTAGTTTTCGGACATTTCAACATTATTCGAAAATATCAACTTTACATTAAACCTTGCTTTCATTAAACACGGACTGGGATATCAGCATCCCCAACAATACAGTCTTGGAGCCACTCTGGGCAAATATAAATATGACAATCAGAAATTACAAGGTTTGCACGACATTTAGCAATCCGGTCAGCCACAACGTTGCAATCCCTAGGGACCCAGGAGCAGTGTGTAAGACCAGCAGATCGCAGGAGCTCAGAGCCGATGTCTGCAACTATAACGCCTTGGAAGCCCATATGGTTTGTGTCCCATTAATCATCTGGATCGCCCGGGAGCAGTCTGATTTCACCGTCGCAACCTGTCAACCATGCTGACGAGCGAAGCGGATGCCTTCCCGGATCGCACGGCACTCCGCCGTCAGCACTGAATCCACATCATCCACACCCATGGCGAGGATTCCCACCACGTCACCTATATGATCTCGGACCACAACCCCAAGCGCCGCCTGACGTGAGTCCGCTTCCCAAGCCGCGTCCACGTTCATCTTCAGGAATCCCTCACTCGGCTTCTCCCAGATCCGAACTGCCGAGGGCGCAGCTGTCGGACTCATCTCGAGCTTACCCGAGTGGTGCTTGAAGCGTTAGAGCCAGCTCGCCATTTCTGAAACCCAGGTCTCCGAGCTCTTCTCCACTTGCTCAAAGAGACGTAGATTACGACCCGACCACGCCGCCTAGAGGAGCCCGCAGAAAAATTACAAATCCGGAGTCGAGAGACACCTGGCAACACGGAAGCAAATGTCCTTAAGTGACATCGAGCCTGTCTTCTCCACCCACTTCCCTAGGATCGCCCCGTCCCAAATGGCTTCGGCTCGCTCGCACTCCCAAACAGCATGTAGCGCATCCTTCGGGAGAGAGCCACAAACTCCACAGAAAGGGAGGCATTGGATCCCCATTCGTCTGAGGTTTCCCATCGTGGGCAACACGTCAAACCAACAACTCCACACCAAATGCTTCACCTTAGGTGGGATCGCCAAACCCCACAATTTTTTCCACCAAAAGGACTCCTCGCTATCAAAACATGAGGGTCCTCGGGCCTCCCTCGATCTAGCCAACCGATAACCTGAGCATACCGTACAAGTCCCATTCTCCTCATAATGCCACACCAAACGATCAGACCTTGTACCGTCACCCACTGGCAGACCCAGAATAGCCTCAGCATGGTATGGGTTCAAGAACGCTTCCACCACGGGTTGTTACAAGTTAACATGGTTATGTAGTTCCTTCAGATTCGTACAGCTATTCTTACTCAGCCGTGACTCGTGACGAAGCTTGAGGAAATGGTTCTCTTGCGCATAGGCCAAGGTTTTAGTCCATTAGTGGTATCCTTACCAGTTACCACTATTTCCTTATAAAAACACGCTTAATGTCAACGAACACACAGAAGCATCACCAAATATTGCTCTTTTAATGGCAAATTGTTTGAACTTTGAAGTACCACACTCCACAAGTAATGATTATTGGTTGTCGTATTTCCAAAGAAAACTAGTAAAGAGAAATTGATTACGGTATACAAAACCACAAAAATTTATCAATTTATCACAAATCCCAATTCGATGCAGATATAAAAGAATTCTAGATTCCCACTATCAAGCATTATCTAAAAGCTGAATTTAAAAAACCCGTAGGTAAACAATCTCAATCAAAGAAGTTGATCCATGGAGGAAGATAATATCTACTTTCGAGCTAAAGCTAATATCTTTGGGCCAGAAGTTGTTAGAACTATAATCTATAAGAAAACAAATTCTAAAAGCCTCAGAACCACAGCCAGTATATGACATCAGTAAACAGATTTCAGTCGGTAATTCCAACAATACTCGATCATCCTAGGCTTCAAAAACACTAATTAAAAATATTCCTATGGTTCGAATTCATATTTTTTTTAATGAGACTATACTGCAACGAGCCTCTGAACTATTATGCCGTTTTCATTTTGGTTTATAAACTAATCACTTTTAGCAGATTTTTTTTCTAATTATTATTTCATTGCATTTTAGTCTTCTTCAATCTTACTGTTGTTGTGTGAAATCTGATACATAAGCTCATAACTTGATAGCTAAAAAAAGTTGTTTACTTTATAAACAAAGAATAATTAAATTAAAATCTACTGGTAAAAACACTAAAAACAAGGTTAACAATATGGGACACCTAACATCATGTTTGTGTTTTGAAGAAATCAAAGGGACCTAAATCCGACTAGGAACAATGCGGGGCTACTTGCACTAAAAATCTTTGTATATGATGTTACTTTATGGCATTACATTTTTAAATCGTAATATTCAAACACCGCAGAGAAAATAAGAATTCATATTTTTTTATGAGATTACACTGCAATATCAGTTAAAGAATATCCATGGAGTAAGATAATAAATTCTTTCAACCTAAAGCTAATATCTTTGGGACGAAATTTGTTAGAATTAAAATCAATAAAAAAAAAATTCTAAAAGCCTCAGAACCACAGCCAGTATATGACATCAGTAAATAGATTTCAGTCGGTAATTCCAACAATACTCAATCATCATAGGCTTCGAAAACCCTAATTAAAAAGAAATTAAGAAAAATGTAATCACACAAAACGGCTCTGGGGACCAATGAAAAATGAAGTCCACAGGTTCCTATCAAGGGTGCGAAACACGAGATCAATATTGGAACAATGTAGCATCGTCGGTCAATGCCCTTTTCGGAGCTACCGTCGACGTGGCATCGGTCCGAAACCAAATTAAACAATAATAAACCCTCAGAGACCCGTTCAAAATCAACCACACACCGAAACGCCGGAGAAACGCGTTTCAATTTCCCGACATACGAATCCACGCCGTTTCCACAGAGAAAACGAGCGAAATCGCGATCGAGAGAAGGAATCGGAATCTCCGTGAGCGCGCTTCGCTGTTGTTAGAGTGTCATACGGCACTTCCTATCAACTTTTATGGGAATGCTTCTTCATTGGGAACGATCACTGTAACGAAAACCGATAACTATAGAACGAATATTGTAATCTAAACTCTAAAGATGAAGAAGAAGAAGCTGATGAAAGTGGTTGGAACTTAGAGAGGTTTATATAGAGACGAAGAAACCCTAATCCCTCTTTCTTTCGGCCTTGGATATTCTTATAATCGTCGGGTAAAAGGCTTGGGCCAGTTCTTTAGTTTGATGGTAGGCCTCAGTAGCGCAGCTGATTTGGCCCGACCCGACCCGTTTCTTTCCATAAAAACAAGTGTGGGGGTGTAATCTTTCAATATATAATAAAATGAAATTAAGAAAAATAAAACTATACAAAATATTCACAAATTAATTACTTAATAAAAACAAGTGTGGATTGTGAACCCGCATTATACAATCTTTTAATAATGAATGAACTCGGTCCGGTCACGTTATGTGTGAGGATGGGGTATTGAACTATGATAATCTCACATTAGTTGTGTTTATGTGTGTGAATGAACATGTGTTTATGTATCAGTGAGAGATCTACACTTGACACCAATTGGTTTTAGGATGAAATTTAACATATATTAGCGAATTATTTAACATATAACCGGACTTACACTGAAATGAGTTATCAGTTCTCTATGTTCTTTTTATTATTTTTAGAGATTTGTAACTGACTAAGCCTATTCAAATTTAAGAATTTCATTTTGTCATACGTTTCAGATTTTTTATTTATTTCTAGCCATTCTGCTTACGTGACGTATTGTTTATACAATTTTTACCCTTATTAATTAGTTAATATAATTTATTTTCGAAATTAATAAAATCTAATTTATTATTCAAAATCCCTAATTATTAGGATCTCAGATATCTCACACACACACACACTCTCTCTCTCTCTCTCTCTCTCTCTATTTTCACGTTCACTCTTTCTCTCTCTCTCTCTCTCGTCACATTTTTTAGCCATGGACAAAGGTCAAATACATAAAAAAAAACGCAATTAATTGTCGTTAATAACTGTTAATAGTTTTCCGTTTCAACTAATAGTCGGTAATAACTGTTAATAGGTTTTTGGTATAAACATATTAACAGTTATTACCGGCTATTAATTGTGATGCTGTTTTTTTTTTCAACTTTCGTTATGGTTAAAAATGTAACGAAGAGAGAGAGAGAGAGAGAGAGAGAGAAAGAGAGAGAGAGAGAGTATTTAGATATAGATAAATTATTTTCATTTAATTTATTTTTGGCAAAGAATTAGGGGAAAAAATAAAGGTAATTATGTCTTATTACATCAAAGATTGACTAATTATCAAATATTACTAAAACGTTAGCTATTTTACAATTTTAAGTTTTAAAAAGACTAATAAGCTAGAGCGCCTTATTTTTATACATGATTGTTTATTTGTTTATATTATTCGTGGTATAAAAAGCTAGTTGTTTTATCTTTTAGTTAAATAACCATTTCATTATACTCCAGTAATTTCATAATAATTTCTTTAAATATTGTCATGCAATAATATATGGTAGATTAGATTTCGCAGCGTTTAAATTCTGAATTTTATTTTCATTAACATTTTTTACAAAAGTTAGTATATATTGTGCAAAACCTTACGTAAGAAAATTTGCAATGTTTTTAAAAATGCTTAGACAAAGTTGTGTATTATAGGATCTACACGGTTTTTTTTAACATTTGAACGCCATTTTTTAGGAGCACAAAGTGTGTCATGCAATCAACTACTCGTGTATATTGAAGTGTTTCTTTATTTTTATGAGTATTTTGGCACCAAATACGCATATACAAATGTGTATTATTAACAATATATAAACTTTATAATATAATATAAGTTAACTGTAAGGACTTTACAAGTAAAATACTTACAACTGAATGTTCCCTCTATGTTCACTTAATTCGATCAAAATCTTCGGGAAAAAAATTCCAGAACAATAAAAAATAAAAACCAACTTACACATTGGATTTCGGGTATCAAAGAAAGCATTTAACTCTTCTCAGACTATCATATATTTGTCGAAGTCAAAAGGAAACTTGACTTACAAGCAAGAGATGCTAGTCTGTTTCTCAGTCTCCATCATGAAGTCTTCAAGAGTGGAAAGAGATTTCAACTGTTGCCCAAGAGACGCTATCGTCTTTTGGCACTCTGCGAATTTCTGGGCAGCCAAACACAGCTCTTTTTCCTATACCATTATGAACATAACATTTATATAATATGAACAGCACACAAATATTACAATAAATAACTGTTATCGAGTGATTTCAAGTGTTCTTTTCTAGATGAAAAATATTCTGACTGAGTGATTTTTTTAATATTTGATCAACCATAAAGATTATACACTTGGTTGGCACTATAAGAATATCTTTGCTCATAAGTTATCTCGTAAATCTTATTCAAACTGAGTGATTTTTTGAATATTTGCTTTGGGTAAAAAATAGAAGTAAAATTATTTGAATTGTACACTATCACTAAGCCCTCTACACATAATAAACAGATGCAATTATAACACGAATAAATTTTTTTCCCTACATAGCCATTTCTGGGATTTTCTTAAGAAGTCAAAAGAAGAAAAAAAAGGTTTTAGAACTAACCTGCTTGAACTTCTCATTAAGCTTAGTACTTTCGATGCGTCGCAGCTCGGCCTCTTTCTGCTTCTCCGCTTCCATTCTCACGGTAGACAGCTCGTCCTCTAATTTTCGGCATTTGACCGAATTCTCCTTTGAAGCAGCGCGCTCCTTCCGAATCTGTCCCTGCAACGACCCGACTTCGCGGCGCAACAAACCGACCTCGTCCTCGAACGCTCTCAGCTTCAACTCCACCGAATATCTCTCGCCTCGGATCGCTTCAACTCGCTCCTCCGCTTCAAACAGCCGGCCCTGAGCCTCCTCTAGTCGTTTTCGGCACGAGCTCAGAGCCGACCCGAGCTCCGATCGCTCTCTCTCCGACTCATCCAACTTCTTCTCGAGCTCCGCGATCCGACGGGTCGCGGCTTCGAGGGCTGCGTTGGAATCGCCTTCTCTGACAGTCGTCGCGGCGAGCTTTTCCATTTCGAGAAAATCGTCCATGATGTCGATTTCCCCCGAAGAAGAAGGAGGAGGGACGAACATCATCGGGAGCGGTTCTTTCTTCTTCCGGCTGTGCTCATCGGTTTGTTGAGACGATGCCTTGCGAGCCAAGGCGTTTAGTCTCCGACACTCGGCGTCGAGCTTGGCGACTTTTCTCATTCCCTCCAAGTGTTGCTTGCTCGCCAACTCGGCCGCTCTCACGCTCAAGTCTCTCTCGAGAGTGTGGGACCGAAGCTCCGTTTTGAGTCTCGCGATCTCCGTTTCGGAGTCCGTTGCTGCGAAAGCTGTTTCTGCTTCGGCGGTTCGGAGCCGTTCTCGAAGATCGTTGAGCTGATTCTCGAGGGTGGAGTTTGAGGACTCAAATTCGCGGGCCTTGTTCGATACGGCTTCTTGGATCTTCTGTTCTTGGTCTTCTCTCGCTTGTCGGAGTTGCCTAACGCATTCCTTGAGCGCCTGGTCGAGATGCCCAACGTGTTCTTCCAAAGCAGAGTTCTTTTGATTCGAAGCCTCGAGTTTTGTTTTCAAGGCCGACAACTCATTCTCAGCTTTTTCCCACCCTGATCATTTGAATTTGCAAACAAAAACAATAACCCTACTCTTCAAATACTTATAAAACAAAGGCGATGTGCCACAAACTTCTAAGAAATACGTGGGAAGAAAAAATCAATCAAAACTAACACTTTATTGTTTACATGTTAGTGTTTACATTGAAGAGAGTCCAAAAAGCAAGCTGCTTGAGTGTTTGATTTAATGGATATTGTAAATCTTCATTCAGGTTCTGTTTATGTCTAAAGGTTTTCTTTCTATTCCTATGCACACAATCACTCTTATTTTTCATCCACATCTAGTTTCTTTGCTAAAAATTACAAAAAAATAGAGATGCAAAATGGTTCCATTACAAAAAAAAAAAAAAAAAAAAAAAAAAAAAAGTTATCCGAGGTTTGGAAGCATTGATAAGAAATAAACCTGAAACTCTTCTATTTTGGTAATTCGAAGTTTCATTTTCTTATAGTTGGTAAAGAAAAACAGAGGGAATGAGTACCATTGACAGCCTCTTCAGCAACTTTAGAATGCTGTTTCACAAGGTCCTCCTTGGCAGCGATCTCAAGAAGAGCAGAGCATAAACTATCTTTGAGACTCTTCACACTTTCACTAACATTGTCGTTTAAGGCAGCTTTTGAAGTCACTTCCGGAGATTGAACACTATGAACCGCGTACACCTTCAAAAACCCAACAAAGTAGAACATTAAAGAGACTCATCATCAAAATCACAACGGTGCAAAAAATGACACAGAATTCAACAACAGTGTTGCTGAAAAAATGACACCAATTTTAACAGCGTTGTTACTGAGAAAATTGATGCATAATGGACAATATGCCCTTCTAAGTCAAAACCATATTACGGAGAGGACATTGAACTCAGCAACATTATCACTGAAAAATGATACATTTATGGACAAGACTCCATCAACATTATAACTGAAAAAATGATTCATAATTACTAAGATTCCCTTTAAACCACGGTACGAAAACAACACCGAAATCAACAGCATTGTCACTGAAACAAAAAATGATTTGAAATCGACAAGATGACCTTTTAACCACCGCACAAAAATTCAACAAAATTGTCACTGAAAAAATTGAGACAAAACATGATTGCTTCTTAATACCAAATCACTTGCTCATTCCTGGCAAGGAAATGAGTTCCAAAACCCAGTATCCTTAATATTGCCACACCATGATCTCTTCTTATCATGATGAATGGCCTCAACAAAATTATTCATATCTACACATCGAGACCACAAAGTCGAAAGAAAATTCAAACATCTGTTTCGAAACTGAAGTTTACCTGATCGTCGAAGAATCTCTCCGAGTGCGAAGAAACAGAACCAGTGCTCTCGGTCTCACCTCCGGGGCTCTTCTCAGAGGACTTTCTCCGCCATAACCAACTCTTTCTGTCCATTTTGCTCAACTAAACCCTTTCAAAGATTCTCCGCTTTGTAATAATAGCAAAGAGCAGTCTTTGACTCCATAATTGCTGATATCATATATATATAAACATCCGATCACACAAAAGGTTGTTAATAGATAATATAAACCAAAAAGTTTGGTCACGCCAAATCTCGCGAAAATGAGATTTCAAATCCAAGACAAAAAAAAAAGTACATTCAATCTCAGATTACAGCTTTGAATTAAAGCACTTTAGTAAGTTTAAGCGTAGAACTCACTTTTTTTCCCCTTTCGATCTATCCAATGTTTTCAATTAAAACAAAAAAAAAAAATTCAAAACGTCAAAATCAGAAGATACTTTTGATTTTGAATACTGAAGATATATATATAAAAAAATGAAGAAGAGTTAACCAAAATGCGTCGAAAGGATTACTTTGAAGCTCATCTTCTTTGACAACAACCAGCTGAAATGCGATACTCGAACTACCAGATTGGCAAACACCTACCAATTTGCCCTAATTTGACGCCATTATTTGAAAAAAAAAATACAAAATACAAAAAAAATACACAGAGAGAGAAAGGACCACAGTGAATGTGTACTACACGAATATATATATATATATAGGTATATATACGGAAATAGTGAAATCAAAACAAGCGAGAATCAAGATAACATTCGATAGAGAATCGAAGAAGTACCTCCTCGGAGGAACAGCTTGAATTTTGATTGGATAGACAAAGTGAGAGAAGAAGAAGAAGAAGAAGAAGAAAACGAATTTCTTTCCATTTATTTTTCTCATTTTATTCCCAATCAATGATTGATTCTACAAATATCTAAACGATCGTCCTTTCTTTTTCACTCAACGTCGTTTTCGACTTTTGCAAAACATTTCGACTGGCCCTTTAATTTCCGTTTTATTTTTTTTATCTTTTTCGTAATTAATGGAAAGAAGAAAAAGGAAAATAAATATCGAATTGTTGTCACATTTAAAAAATTGTGATTTGCGTTATTCCCGCCTCTGGTTCAGCTACTTCGCTGCCATTATTATGTCAAGTGTCAACAAACAACAATAAAAATATGGATCAATGTTTTTTGTTTCGAAGTTCGGACAAAATAAAAATCCAAACTTGTGTGTGTGTTTATTTTGGGACGTCAGACAAGTCATTTCACAAAAATAGCTGTGACACGACTCAGATTTGACCAATTATTACTGTTTGACTATGATGACGGATGTGAAACATTTATTAGGCTTTTCTCTTTTTTTTTTTTTTATTGGCTTGAAGTTTATTACATATTACTGTGTAGGTAAGCCATGATAAAGGTTTTTATTTTCTCAAGGAACATGGCATAAATTTGTAGTCGTGAAACATGGAAGTTTTTAAGTCTTCTGACCGTTTATTTCGTGGTGCTTTTTTTTTCATCTAAAGTGGTTAGCTGGGTAATAAAAATTAGAATTTTGTAATTTATTAAGCTATTTTAAACATAAAGCATTTAAAAACTTATTAAAAAATAACTAAACACATAAAGTAACAGTTGAGATAACAGGTTAAAATTCTCATTGTGATCATAATAAATAGAGTTAGATTTTTTTTTTTTGGCATGTGTTAAAATAATTACAGATTTGTTATTAGGCCACATATTTGTAGTAGTTAGTTAGCATTTTTTTAAGCGCGTGTTTTTTAGCTTTTTTAATTTCGGTCGTTATAATTTCAAACACTTTTTTTTTAAGTAAACGGTTATGGTTGATTTGAATAAATTATTTTATTTTGAATGACCCCGATTTGTGAAGCAATTTTTATTGTTATTGTTGTTAATGACGTCAAATTAGTTAATATTTTCCTAAAAAATATTAGGCAAAATTACATATCATTTTTATATAGGGTATTTGCTTGTAATTTTAACGCAAATATAATATATATTATTGTCAATAATTGATTAATTTCTACTTATTAACCAGTTCAAACGAACTCAAATTACTTTTATTGTTATTGTTGTTAATGACGTCAAATTAGTTAATATTTTCCTAAAAAATATTAGGCAAAATTACATATAATTTTTATATAGGGTATTTGCTTGTAATTGTAACGCAAATATAATATATATTATTGTCAATAATTGATTAATTTCTACTTATTAACCAGTTCAAACGAACTCAAATTATCTTCTAATGGTAATGCAAACAGAATATATACATTATTGCCAATAATTTCCACTTATTTATCAGTTGAACGAACTCGTATATTTCCGGTACATTCACAAATCACGAATTCCTTTGTCTTCTTCGTTCATATTCTTTAGATTTTTTTATTTTTTTTTATTTTTCTTGGTAGTCTGAGAAAAGTAAAGGAATGAACAATTTTTTGTGTTTTTGTTCTCAAAATAACGATTTTGGGGTTTTTTTTAGTCAATCAATCACGAAAGAGATATTATCGTGAAGGAAAGATATATAAATTTGTTCTCGTGTTTGTTGTTGTTATTTCTTAAAAACCGGGATACATTTACACTTGTCATTAATTACAAATTAAAAAAAATCGTTTTTATTTTGTTCATTTAAGTGGGTTTTGTTAAGGTAATTTAAGGTAATTTGATGTATTAGTTTACACTGTTTGGCTATTTTCGTAAACGTTTGAAAATGTTGACTATATCCAAATTTTATAATTTGATTTTGGCTAGAGATCTAAAGCGCCCTAAAAATTAAATGAGCTCTAATAGCTTTTTCTAAATCGCAATCACTCATATCATATATCTCATTTAATTTTTTATTCTATAAATTTTTAGAGTACTTATTTGATTGTATTGATTTTTTATTATATAATATTCCGTTTTATTTTACTTTTTCATTTAGACCAAGGAAAAAATCGTAAAATAAAAATAACGAGGTAGTTGTATAATCCTGCCAGTTTCCTTTTCCATTTGTTTTTTGTTGCTAATTAATTTGAAATTTAAATTACTAAAAAAAATCACAATTACCTGAATTTTTTAATTGATTAGCAACAAGAAACATATGAACAAAGTTTATTCTCCCAGTTTTCACAGTAACATTGAATTGAAATAAGAAAAAAATAATAGTATTTTTATTTTTACTTTCATTATATGAAGTAATATTTTCAGATAAAAGTTGAAAATTCGGTTAACTTCAATTAACCATTAGCCGAATTTTTTTCTCACGGTTAATTGTTAACCGAAATAAAAAAATGGACAATTAATTGCAATTAATTTTTTTAATCGAAAAGTGGGCAATTTGTAAATGTTCCGTGAGAAAACAAACAACTTTACAATAAACTATTATTATTTTTTTCAATTAACCTAGGTTAATTGTTTTTTTATTCGGTTAAAATTAACCGTACGATTAATTTGAACAGAAAATTCAATTAAAATTAACTGTACAGTTAATTTTAACCGAATAATTTCGATTAAAATTTAAATCAAAATTTATTCTTTAACCGAATTTTTAATCGAAATTATTACTAAACTGTACAGTTTAGTATTAAGGAGACTAAACCCTAGAATTTCCATTAATACTAAACTGTACTAAGGAGTAAGGAGACTAAATAAAGACTCATAACTGCATATTATAAGATTTTATTTGAGCAATAATTAACTACCAACTCATCTGCTTGGTTTTAAGACGTTTAAATGATAATTAAGATCCATGTATATATATATATATATATATATATATATCTTAAATCAGATTCACAATTACTTATATTATAGGGATCCCTATATTATATACACCTGGTTACGTTCATGTATCTATCTATACCATATGTAATAAATTATAGGATATGATCATATAACAAAATTCAACCCCGCAATTACGAGAGCCATTGATGAATATCCGCAAAATTTTATTTGATATAGTTGCTTGTCGAAAATATTATTGTTAGTAGTACAACAAAGTCAAATTTTACAAAAACACAATTTCGAAATTTCAACAAGGGGACACGAGAACCCGGACAATATGAGTTGACTATAAGAACATTATTTTCTATCGTGAAGAAGAAAGAACACAATAGGTATAAAATAAATCATGATTAATAAGCTCGCTGGCATGCATTATTTATTCACGGCCATTATATCGTATAATGACATTTTTGGTTTTTTGGTTTTTCTTGGCTCAACAAAAACAAATCGATGGATGCCAGAAAGCCTAATAATATTAATAAAGATTTTTCCCTAAAAAAAAAAAATATTAATAAAGATTCCAATTTCCAACTATTATCAGAGACAGACTTCTCGAAAAAAAAAAAAAAAAAACTATTATCAAAGATTTGAATCACAATTTAAGTGGTTCATGAGCTGTCTTTATTTAGCTGTTCGCAGATTATTCTTCTAAAAATGAAACTACCAAAATGCCCTACGATTATAACAGGTCTTCAGCAATGTTTTTTTTATATAAAAAAAAAAAGATATTTAAGGCAGTACGGAAGGAACTACTGTTTCTCCAACGACCAAAACTAACTCGGCCTTCTTGGCCAAAGTTGAGCCAAATGTACACGTGCCACGCGTCTACTTGTCACCAAAGCATGACAAGCACACATAACCTAACCAGTTAAAAAAAGAAAAAAAAAACCCAGAGCTTTTTATTTTTTCAACAATCCCATTAATGAAATTGCAGTTACTGTATTGTATAGAACGGCCATCAATATGAAAATGTATACATCGGGAGGGAATTTCGCTCCCATAAAGCCTGGAATTTTTTTCATCCCGGCACAAGTTTATATAACCTTATCCCCAAAATAAAAGACTATTGTTTTCAGCTCTACCTTACTCCGTCAAAAATATTAAAAAAGTAACAATGCTATTTAATCGGGGTGATCAAAACTTTGGTATAGGAGTGAGTGTGTTTTCGGGCCGAGCCTCTGATTCTTTCTAAGAAGAATATCTTACTACGGAGTTTCAATCAATCACTATTTGGAGGAGCGTTTCACGTAAAAAAGCACTCCGATTCCGGCCACGACCACCGCACCGGCTAAAATACCTGTGTGAACACTCGTCCAACCGGGGCTCTGTGTTCTTGTGTTTGTTCCTTGGCTATGTGGTCTCTGCTTCTGCCACGTGTCACCATCATAATCCAAGTGCAACCTCAAAACCTGTAGAGAAAAAAAAAACCAAGAGTTTCTCTGGCCGAATTTATTTCGGAAAATTTACGATGAGCCGGGGATTACTTTGTAACTTTATTTACCTTCGAACCAATCGATCGAGCGTGGGAGACGGCGCTGACGAGATCACTGTCGGCAGCGAGCAATACTTTATCGCCTTCGTCATCTTCATACTATATAAAAAAAAAATTGAAACCCGAGTATCAAAAATGATATCATCGCTGTAATTAACCAATAGAGGGGGAAAAAAATGGTACCAAAATCTGAGGGCGATCGGAATCACTTTCCGCGCCTATCCTTTGCATGACTGTGGATAGCAACTCCTCCAAGTTTTCAGCACCTGGGGTTGATGAAAAAAAATTATATAAAAAAGGAAATCACACACACAAGCAAAACATCAAAGAAAAACATTGATTCATTATCATGCTATTTATCTCTACTGCTACTAGACAAGTTCTTTTTTCTCAAGATAAAAGTATGGAGAATATATGACATTAAAAAAAGGTACTAAATGAACACTGTGTACAACCGAAACTGTGACCATTCCCTCCCACATATATTATCATGCGCTGGTTCTTATATAAAATAAAAGAATCACATGGTAAATATTTTCAAATGAGCTTGTAGGAAAATAAATCCTGAACCTTCCTCTTTGCAACCTATCACAAAGTAAGATTTGAGGAAGATAGACCATGGCAACATATATAGTTTAACTTAAATTATGTGAGATACAAAATCCACTCCACAGTATCAATAGCATCACCTAAAATCTTAGCAAGTAACAGTAAATACTACAGAGATTTAATGAAGCTGGTGTTTTTAAAACTTTCATAATGCACTCACCACAATTTAATCGATGTACGCGACCTTTGAAATCCTCAAATTTGAAAGCAAATGAGTTCCCAAGGCCTAGTGAAGGGTAGTTAAACTTTCCCATCTCTGCTGTTTCAGAAGCCATAAATGCAGACATTTCACTGTAAACAAAAGAACCAAAAATTAGTTGGAACAATTACAAGGTCAAGTTACACATATCACGAACGCAACAATATACCAGTAATTCAGTTTTTATTTTCCTTTTCCCTTTCATGCATCTTCCCCGCTTTTCAGATCTCTATTAATTAGTTTTCTATAAGTTCTCAGTGGTAAGCACATACAAAATTGTTGGTTCATGTCATGAAAAAAAGTATGAAGAATTTTATTTGCTATCTTGGTAAAAAAGAAATCCGGGAGAGTTATCAATAGCTTGAATACCTCTGGGTATCACAGTCATCGGCCGGGTCTAAAGCAAGTGCTGAATCCCAAAACTTCTGCATCATAGTGCTCGTCACATCATTGACAGCACCCGAGTTTTCCACCTAGAAAAGTTGGGCAAGAGTTAGATTTTTTTGGGAAAAACAGAACTTTAGATTTTTCATGACCACTATTAATATAACAGAATCTATACACTTCAAAAGATAGAGGAAAAAAAACCTATATAGATTGTGTACTAAAATATTTCTCTCCTGTAATTCATTTGATAAATCGTAGAGGATTTCCCTTATTTTTATCTTGATATTGCTTGAATTAGAAAACACCCACAAAGCTACACAAAGATTTAATCTCTCCCAACACATATAAACACTAGGCATTTCATTTAAAACAAATACATCAACAACGGATGCTTTCTTCTACCTAAAACAGATAACTTTGATATTATTATTTTTTTACACAGAAATGGTTTTAAATGCAATGCTAATGATACAACGCACTAAAGCAAGACAAAATTAAATCGGCGATTAGAGTTGTTTTACCATTGATATTGCTGCATTAGTTATTTGTAGAACATCCACACAAGCTGCAACATATCCATCTGCACGACAAAGTTGTTATAAATTCCCCAAAACGATAACAAAAAGTTGGAATTTTCGAGAATAAACTCACCTTTGTCCAAAACAGGAAGATGAAGAAACTTCCCATCGTGCATTATATGAAGTGCATCTAGGATTGTAGTCTCTAGCGTGGCACATTCTGGGCTTTGAGTCATAACCTCAATAAAGTCGAAAAAATATGGAAATAAGTCGGTATAAATTGGATCATGTACAAAAATAAAATCTACATGTCATGTTACAAGAGCACGTTTATAATCGACCAATAAAAGAAACAAAAAATTGGACTTGTTTTATGCATACCTTTTCCACTAGAGTCAACTCGGGTGAGAGATTTTGTGCCACAACTCGCATTAGGATATCCTTAGAACTACAATCGTTGCAACATATAACAAGTCAATAGAAATAGATAAACCAACATGTAGCTTTTCAAATTAAAAATAACTTCAATTCACCGTAATCTTACGTTAATATCCCCTGAATTTTATTTCCAAATACTACAACCACTGAATTGCCACGATGTTCTCGCATCTTTTTAGCTGCAACATAGACTGGGTCTGATGGTGATACAAGCGCAACCCTGAAATAAATAAAAGCTACAAATTGTGGTGACCGGAACGAGTATTTAAAAGTCCTCCGGTAGTGGACTGTATTACTTGACCAGACTTGTGCAACTAAACTATGGGCCATACTTTGTACCCTCCGTAATTATGGTGGACAGTGAAGGCTTGAACATCCGATCCCTCAAAGTTTCTAGAAAAGCATATGGAGCTGCAACAAATATGATGAATAGAGGGAAGAGTTAATATACAAAAATGGACGATATTTTACTCCCAGAACTATGCAGCTTAGCATGGGTGTTTACAGTATAACACACACATGGAGGATTATCTTTTTATAATTTACGAAAGTGATACGTTAATTAAAAGCGGTAACAGGAGATGCAACAGCATCACCCAAATATTAGAATTTCACGATCATGGTACTTCACAATTCACATTTTATCTAATGATCCCCACACAAAAAATATTAATGGCAGGTTTGGTGATACATGTTTCCACTAACCAGAGAACTAGTTTATCCAAAAAAAAAAAAAAAAAAAACTCTAACCGGAGAAGTCGTTCCCCCACTGGCGTTCAACCCCTTCGACCGCAGCCGCAATTGCACTTCCTTGGTCAGCTGCTTTCTCCATTCTTGAAATGGCATCATAAAGGCATTTCGTAATGTCCAGCAAAGCCACAACCTCGCCATTTTCAACAACAGGAAGATGCCTAAATTTACCTGCAAACGGGCAAAATATTCCACTAAGATGCCTCAGAGAAAGAATATTTTCACGGGACGAGAGTTCAAACAGCATGTAAAACGGTAAGGATATCAGAGCTTAAAAGAAAGTTGATTTTTCATAAGAAGCCAAACCCCTCATAATCAAACACCGGAAACTTTCTTAAACTTAAATTTTGAAATAGTGAACCCAAAATCCCAAACTCTGCTGAGTTACAACACTTTGACAAGTAGATGGTGTGAAGCGGTACTAAGACACAAAGACTGCAAGAACTGCATGTAAATGAAAGTGCTAAACTGAAATTAAGTCGTACGTCACCTTGGACCATCTTCTGGAGAGCTTCAATTGCCAAAGAATCTGAAGTAACAAAAATAGGATTCCTTGTCATGATCTTTGACACTATTGTCTGTTCTGGTCTTAAACCCTCTGCTATAACCCTTATCGCAATGTCCTGGTAGAATCACAAAATCAAAACAATATCACATTCTCTACTCAGAATAACAAAAAAAAAAACAAGTACATTTCCCACTATAGTATAATAACATTGAATCTCACTAGACTTCGAGTCATACATGTCCATATATAGCGCAACACAATCAGCCCTAATACTATCTCCGAGGTTAGATTTTACATGAATTAAACTGTGGGATTTACACTTCATGTCTTCACCAGTTCTAAACCCAGACTATTCTCTTGCTTTCCACCACGTTTCACCTGTTTCCTAACAATTCGTTTATGATATATTCTCACCCAAGAAAAACCCTAGTTCCAAGCATAGTCTTGAAAATAAAGCAGAGCGAATTGTGTTCTTTTTCCTTACCTTGTCAGTGACAATCCCAGAGAGCAACGCGTTCGCATCGGTCAAGAGAACAGCGTCGACTCGGCGAGCCGCCATTCTCCGACAGGCGTCAGAGACCGTGGTCCCCTCGGGAATCGTCAGAGCTTTCGAAAGCCTCAGTTTCTTCACAGTCCTTTCTCCTCCGCCAGACCTTTGAAGAACAAACAAACCAATCACCGAATCAAAAACCACGTAATGAAAACATCAGACCAAGAAACGATGTTCGTAGTGACTCGAGGACTTACGAGTTCGCCGGAGGAGAAGATGGTTTGGCGGCAGCGGTGCCGTTATCGGCGGCGGAGGATTTCTTGACGGCGGCGGAGGGGCCGCGTCTGGCTGTGAGGCTGGTTCTCTTGGGCGGAGCGACCTGAGTGCTCATCTTCTCTTCTGGTTGAGAAACCCTAGAAATGGCGGTTTTAGATGATTGAAAAAAATCGCGCGACGGAGAGAGAGAAAGAGATAAGACTCCGTTACTTGGCCTTCCTTCGAAGTTTGAAACCTCTCTCTCTCTCTCTCTCTCTCTCTCTCTGTCTGTCTTCTCTCTCTCCTCGTGGAGTATTAAATGAGACAAAATGATTTTGATTTTGAATTTTTTCGGTTTTTCCTTTTTAATTTTGCAAAGAAAATGCTATCATTATTACACATGTATCATGTATGTATAATATGCTTCTCATGTATTTTTCTAAAAACAATATGTTTCAAAAAGAAATATGCACTTAATTTGATTCGGAACGATGAAGATATTATAGTCTAATGTTTGTCCGACAACACGAATTAAGAGCTAATGATTTGTTTTTAATTTTAAAAATACAGTCAACGTTATTCTTTTCATATTACTCTCTCATGATTGATATTTAAAATTGATTTAAATGATCACCACAATGAATCAATAAAGACACAATAAAATGCGTTGGACAACAAATTACATAAATCTTCGTTAAAAAAAAATGTATTAATTTGAGTTTATGTGAAGAGGAATAAGTGTTCCCACGCTTAGCAAAAGGGTTGACATTTACCATTTCAATTTTCAGCTCAAAGCTTTACTATTTCCATGCCTTCAGAATTTTTAAAGTTCAGAACTAAAATGATTTAAAACATGCACAACAAGAAAATCTTATTAATACTATTATTTCAATCAACTTTTATCTAATAAATATACAACAAACAATACTAAAAAAAAAAAAGCGTTCACCTATTTTACACAAAATCTCCTATTCTTTTACTCAGAAAATCATATTTGCTTGACCACAGCAAAGTCAAACCCCCAAAAAAATATATAAATTTACAAATAACAACCCGATCCCTCTGGAATTTCCCGCCCAACCCCCCCTATAATCATATATTTTTTTTCTTTTACTTTCTGTTTATATTATCCAATTCATCTCGGCGTTTCTTCGACTCTGTCGATGACGTCCAAAACCCTCTTTTTGTCGACGCCGAAACCAGGCATCCTCGGCCCAGACGAAATCCTACGGAAATGCCGGGGAAGAACTTCCCGGCTCCCCCGCGGCGGAGAGTAACTCCGGCTCCGACCCGAAGACCGCCTCTCGTTCTTCCTCTTCTCTCCGTCGTCGAAGTCTTGGCTTTTGCTCGTCCCAGAGATCGCTCTCTTCTTCTTCTTCTTCTTCGCCACGTCGTTTAGCAGAGCCCGGTCCTCGGGGCTCAGAAGAAGAGCCGTTGACTTTGCCGCGGGGTTTGACTTAGCTATCGAGGGAAAAGGATCGATGGAAAGAGGCTTGCTTTGGGCGGCGAGGTGGTTGAGCCAAAGCAACATGTCGCGAACGTGGCACTCGGTTCTCTCCTTGTCTGCGTGGTGGAGAGTTTCGATTCGCATTATCTCCGCTTGGACTGTCGTTTTTCGGCTCCCATCAGCACTGTTTGCAATAAAAGTTTATGAGGTTGATACAAACAACTACATGTTACATTTTAGTCCTCGAACTATTTTTTGGAGCAAAGTGGTCTCAAAACTAATGGTTTTGTAGCATTTGCCATTTCTAAAGTAACTTGATACATATTTTATAACATCAAAGTTAAACTATTTTCAATTTTTGGACTCGGATTTTAGTTTTACAGATACTTTTCAAACGTATAAACATAATATTTAAATTTATAAATATGTTAAGAATTGTTCAAATGTTGACTAAATGACTAAAATGCTTCAAATTTAATGGTTTGAGAATCATTGCTTTAGAATATAGTTTGAAAATCCAAAATGTTTTTTTTTTTTTGCTTACCCGGTATTTGCCCACTCTCCAACCCAACCGAAGCCGTGATGAGCTCTGAAGTCACACAAGGAAACGATGAGAAAACCATCAAGTAACATACAAGTATTTTATTACTGTTAAACAAGTACTTGCATTTTGCAAGTGATTAGATGCTTCTTAAACTGTCTTAATCAATAGATAATTAAATAAATAAATAAAATTGCAGGTTATCCAGTCAGCATCATTTCATAGAACAGTTTACTTCCTTCTTATTTGTACAAGAAACATCTTCAATCAAAAATCTCACTACACATTCCAAAAACAGAATCATCAGAAAAGGGAATATATAATATATCTTACTTGGCTGTGTTTGTGGCGACCGGGACAAGCCACCCCAGAGTTTTCTCCATCTCGTCTTTTATTTCTTTAATACTCATCTAAACGAGATTAAATAAATAAAAATCAGTACGCACTTCAACAAGCTCCATTAGAATCAGAACCATAAATAAATAAAATAAAATCTGAACCGGGAATAATTGTGTGTATGTGTCTTTTACCTCTTCTTTGACACGAAAAGACTTTAATTTTGCGCGCAAAGACGACTTTAAAAGAGGAGGCAAGCTCTGGTATAACGTCTCCCTTGTATTTTGTGGCATATTGCTCGATCGAGCAACCTGTATAATTAAAAATTACAATATTTTAACGAAATTATATCCATAACAAGTGTACATGTACGAGTTGCGATCCTCTGAGGTCAAACTCAGAGTAAAAAAATGACAAGAAAGACCTACAAGAGTATCGATTTGAATGATCATATTCGCGTAATGCAATGACAAGCCAGCGGGTCCCAATCTGGTATGACTAATAGCAGACTCCTCCGCTGGACTATGATGATCATCATCTGCACGACCATTTATGAATAATTCTTTAAATGTTCGGCCTTTTTTTATGTATATTATGCTTAGATGATACTAATTCTAATATGATCGTCGATCCTCCTGTATTTGTACCTGAGACACCAAACTCCTTTTGTATAACTAGATGAAGAAAATGGACAATATCTACAAGCTTTTCCATTACCTGCAGTAATACAAATATGCAAAAATTAAATAATACTTATTTACACGTGACTTGCAGATCAAGAAACATCTCTGGAAGAGACAACGATGATCTTGTATGGTCAGTAGATTTAAGGATTTTGTACTAATACATATATTTTTAAGAGTTCAAAGTTAAGTACAAGAGTGATGTTTCAGCGATAAAAAAAAAAAAAAAAGAAAAAAAAAAAGAAAAAAAAAAAGAGAAAACTATAATGCTAAAAAAAAAAAAAAATGAAAGTGAAGGGGCTAATGTTAAATTCAAACTCCAAATCTATCAAGTGAGAAAGTTACCTCTTCCAGAGATTTGGACCATAAGGACTTCTTCTTCATGTGTTTTACTAGTTTCTTTTGGATTTTTAGTTCCGACCTCAACATCGACATGCTATCGCCTGTGGATTAAACAAAATCAATAACACATCAAATCTTTGAAAAAAGTAGATAGAAGATGGAAGTCAAAAGCACTATGAACATAAGTAATTACTCATTTCTTTGAAATAAAATTATGAGTAACTCAAAAACTTAGATTGATAAAAAGTTTGAATCTTGTAAGAACATCCTTTTTCTAAAAACATAGTTTACTCTTTCAGTCACCGAGTTCTCAGGTGCCAAGCTAGTTCACAAAGTGACCAATTATCACATCTACGAATATCTAATAGCTAGTTCGGTACCTTTTTCCTTCTGAGAGACTGTTGAGGTCTCCGCTTCAACACGTCTACGATTATAGTCTTGTTCAAATCGATCCAGAGCGTGTAGCTCATGATATAATTCCTGCAATCGGAATAGCAATCAAAATATATATTTCTTAGCTTGATGAGTGAAAAGCAAACCTTCTAACGAAGTGGGAAATTACTACACATGCAATTTATGGCCATCTTTTTTGTGACAATATATAATAGATTTTCCCTTATTTCGCTGCGTAAGATTACAACGTTCTCTCTTTACATTACATTTTTCCCTGATTCACCTGGACTTCTTAATGAGTTTTCATCATACTCTACACTTATCACAGAAAGGAAGGAAGACATTCTTATCAGCAAAATTTCCTTTTTTAGTGAAGATAAAAAAAAAACTTACAGCCGTGTATTGAACCAAAGTCATTAGTTGTTGAATCACCAAATCTGCCTCTTCCTCCAAGTCCTTTTGAGGACCAACACCCCTGCTAATTCTATAATTTAAAAATAAATAAAAAAAATAAAAATCATGGGCATCAATATTCGAAACTCCGGCGAAACCTGAATCATCAAAAGTGTACCATATAAAAGTGAGGAAACACTTACTTCTCGAAATAACGGTCCAAGTTGTGCCACTGAGGATCTTTACAACGGTTCCCAAAACGAATTACCTCCCCTGAAAATATCTTCAAATCCTCTCTGCAATATCAAAGACAACCCAACACACATTCCTTCATAAGCAAATAAACGAATAAAAGTTGGCTTGATCGGTCCACCAATCGTATAGGTCTCTCGATCCTCGGTGACGCAGAAAATCATAAAGGATGATATTTTTTTTATCGGGCCAATGATCGGAATACATTGATAAGAATTTGGTAATAAAAACTTTGATCTGGGTATTTCGGGAGGTCTGGGTAATTCGAGAAACAAACTTGGCTCTCCCCCCCGATCTAAATGTTCAATGTTTTTCCTCTTATATTCTCCCATATTTATAAATATAATACAACTTCTAGCTAATCTAAATTGACCCTTATAACTATCTTAACTATCTATGCTTTTTCTGACAAAGCTAATTTGGTTCTTCTCGAAATTACCCCCACCTTTTATCAGCCGCGACGATCCTCATCAACTCCTGTGTGTCCTCCGAAATCAAGTGCCTCACGCCCTCCGATGGAAGGACGTCCTCTTTCAGTTGTCGGATACTCCCCTTCGAGAGGGACTGCATGAGATTGGAGCCCTTGACGATGGTGTTTGCGATCTCGAACGACAAGATCCCGATCTCGTTGCCTTTGGCGTTTCCGGCGGTGGAGAACCCGTTGCCGGAGTTGAAGTTCGTCATGCTGCTCCCAAGTGTGTCCAACACTTCCACCGCCTTTCCGAGCCCGCCCTTCCCGGCCTTCCCTAGCCGCGAGCTCACTTCCGTAACCTACACCGACACAACATAACATAACATAACATGATAAAATCTACGATGTTTTTTTTTTTGTTTTTTGTTTTTTGTTTACATATTCGAAGACTTCTAAACAGTAGTGGAAAACCCTATAGGGGAAGAAGTGCGGCGAGAGGAGAGAAATCCACTATCACTAAAAATAGGTTATAATCGTAGAGAGTTCGAACAAAGACGAAAAAACTTGAATGCTATTATAATGGTTTGTACCACAACTATGTCCCGTGAATATCAATTTCGCGCCAGGACGGTCACATTCAGGTCATCAAAACTCCTTGCATTTTCCAAGAAGAATAAGTTCTCTTACTTTCTTTCTTTTTTGTGGTTATATGCAAAGAGGCAGCATTGAGAATGATGAATTAAAGTTTTTCTTAAAGCATAATCGCCATTCAAGCATCACTAAAACTTCGATGATTGTGTTGGAGCAATATAATTAAATGTACTGTGTATATCTACCTGTCTATCCATTACGTTACTCCAATAGCTAAGTACGTGTTCAATGAAATGATGCAAATTTATAGATTATTAAAGTATTTGAACAAAAAGGAAGTTGATTACTCCACCAAATCTTCTCTGGCTAGACCAGCATTTTTTTTCCTAATCAAACCATTCATTCATTTATCATATCATGACACAAGATCAAATCAAATCCTCATAAATATAACTCCTCTTCCACAGAGACATCTCGTAGACATTGGTAACGAAACACACATTGTGAAGGATGAATATAAATTTGTCCTTGAGAAACATTTTTTTTGCTTTTTTTTGAAATGTCACTTAAGAACGAACAACTAAGATTCTTACATCCGATAAAAAAAAAAATTAAAAAAAAAAAAATAGATTCTTTCAGGTTTTTTACCTATTAAGCAACAAAACAGCAACTTCACGTGAAAACTACAAGTCACACCCAATTTATGACGTGTTTTTCCTTTCATTCTTCATATAGCTACTATATTTAGGCAATCTATATTCCAAACACCAAAAAACCACCAAGCTTGGCACAATACAGCAAAATATGCATCTACAGTGAAATTTCATACTTATAAGCAATCCTCTATAGTAAAATTTCATCAACACAAGCTCATCATTACAAACCTAAAAATAAAATTAATAAAAAAAATCAATCGCCGGAGAAACACCAACCTTAGCCACGGCGGCCTGAGTAGACCTCACAGACCGAGATTTCAGCGAGAAAGTCTTCGGATACTGCGGAATCCCGTCGTAGAAATCTTCCGGCGCTGCCCTAACTCCCCGGCGATTCTCCGGAGCATCATCAACTCTCTCCGCCGTTGATTTCCTGGCCTCCTCGATTCCGATCACCGGCGGCGGAGCCATCGCCGTCTTATTGTGCCCGTTCACGCCGGAATTTTCGTGGTGGCGATCGGAATCTCCCTTCGAGTAAGGAATCTCGACATTGGAGCTCCGAGAACAAATCCCGCCCATTTGCGAGTTCTAGAAACGATCAAGACCTAACTTCGGAATCTGAAGAGAGAGGAAATTGAGATACAATTTGGTTTTCTCTAATAGAGTCAACGGAGTGAGATGAGAGAGAGGGGTTTTGGTCAAGGATTCTGACTTCACGAGACACGGTTTTTTCTGTACAAATCAAATCTCCAGAAACCCGTTGATGGTTGTATGAAATATTATTAATTAAATATTGACGAAAGGTGTGATATGATAATAATTATAAGAAAAAAATCATATTTTGTAGATTCGCAAACGCCCAAAAAGCTTGAAAGAGTTTGGAAAGCACGAAATTAATAGCTACCGGACTACCGAATTGGACTTAGAATTGGTCAAACCTTCAAACTTGTGCTTCGTTGACTATTCATCTCTCTCTCTCTCTCTCTCTCTCTCTCTCTCTCTCGCATTTGTTGTTTGGTGAGAAAGGTTCTGTGACTTTTTGGTTAAAATAGTAACCTTGTAGTGACGTAATAAAAAGACGAGGGAAATATTTTTTGTTTGATTTTTCATTTGAGATATTTGTGAAAATAACCAATCTCTTTGGTTTATTTTTAATACTGTCAAATATTGAAATTTTATTTCTCATACTTTACCAAAATTTTATTTATTTTCATTTCCTGGAAATTAGTTTTTGCATATATTATATTTAAAATCATAAAAAACTATACATTATTTTTCTTGGTATATAGATACTTCATTTTAGTTTATGTATCTCTTCTATAGCAAAAAACTGAAATGACGGCTGAAATCATGTGCATCCACCGAATTCTTTTTGACGTATCGAAGACACAACTTGTTTAGAGAAGACATCTCTTGCTAATCACCTTTTATCATCTAAAAAAATATTCTTAAGAGTAACTTGCGATAGTTTGCAATATGACTTATCATATAATTTGCATCACATTTGTTGACAATCATCACAAATATTAATCTCAACTAATTAGTCACGGATGAACTTTTTCAATATGTTTCCGTCGTGAAGAAAAATATGTCAAATTGGTTAGATGATTTTTGTTCTTACTCGTGAATTTCACTTGTTTATTGTTTCTTAGAAGCTATATTTTCTTATGCGTTGTATATAGAATTCCTAGTCGTCCATGATTTTGGTATTTTTGTCTGCTATTTATTGTTTGGTTAGTTTTCTTCAACTCATCATTCTTTTTTTAATAATTTAATTATGATTTTAATGCTTTGGATAAATCCTCAACCAAATCAGTCCCCTGTAACGAGTTTAATACAAGGCGGGCGGGATGGCAATTTGACCCGTTACCCGCGTTCCGGCCCGTTACCCGATTTATTCGGGTCGGGTAATACCCGTTCTTTTTGGGTAAACGGGTAATACCCGTTAAGGTTTTAACGGGTCCGGGTACGGGTAACGGAATAGCCATCTCGTACCCGGTTACCCGGGACCCGACCCGTTAACTTTTAAATATTTAAAAATATAATAAATCATATGTTTACATAATTAGATGATATATTGTAAACATTGTTTTTAAAAAATATAATAAATCATATGTTTACCTAAAAATGATATATTATTTTTAAACTTTATATTGTTGATAGATTTTTATTTTATAAACGGGTAAGCGGGTCTACCCGACCCGCTACCCTTTTTTTAAACCAGGTAAACGGATAACGGGTCCAACATTTTTAACCCGTTTACCCGGCGGGTATCCCCGTTACCCAGCCCGTCTCAAAATCCGGGTAAACGGGTCCGGGTAACGGGTAAAAAATTATAACGGGTACGGGTAACGGAATAGGTGTACCTGGCCTTACCCGTACCCGTTGCCATCCCTAGGCCGGGCACTCTAACAAACATTATTATGGAAAATAAAGGACTCGATTCATAAAAAACAAAAAAAAATGAACCTATTTTTATGAGAAGGGCAATTTTGTTTTGTGAAATAGGTAATAGTTATTTTTTAAAATCGAAGAGATAGTGTATCCACCAAAAGAATATAACTTTTTTATGGGTTCTAAGTGCAACTAGCTAAATAACCCAAAGTCTCGCTCACTCACTCACACCTATTCCTTCCCCTAAACTTTGCGCGCGCGCTCTCTCTCTCTCTCTGAGTCTCACTCTATTTCTGTTTCTGTGTTTTGCGTTAGGGTTTCCTGTTCTCGTCTCGCGATTATTGGATTTACTGGTCGAACTCGGCAGTATCAAGATTCGCGCTCCTCTAGGTTCGTCGCCGATCTTAATTTCTCTCGATTTGGTTCGGTTTTTGACCTTTAATTTAGCATTTTATTCTCATCCTTGTAATGTGTTTTGTTCTTTGTCTGTCATGACCTTTTTTTTCGTGTAAAGCGATTTTAAGAAATTTATGTGGTTTTTTTTTTTTTTTCGTTTTGAGGCTTCTCGATTTGTATTGAGTGACTTCGGGAAGTGTTTTAAGTGAATTGGAAGATGATATTTGTTGGGAAATCTGAGGAATTTGTGTTATTACTCATATTAGGGGTTTTAAGTTGTTTGCATCTTATATGCGTATCTCATTGCCGCGTGAAGAAAAAATGTTAGATGTTCTTCTTCCTCATTTATAATAAAAAATAAAATAAAATAAAAATTCATCAACCTTTGTTCATCCGGAGAAGTCCACTTGGTACAGACTAATTTTTTCTGCTGTATTTTTCAAAAAAAAAAAAATAATAATAACGTTGTAAATGCGGTCTAGCTTCTTCGTATATGACCAATGACACCTCTCTCAGTTTCTTTCTTTAATGAATGCCTGCTATGTGTTTGAGAATTTGATGTTAGCGTTCAGTTTGTTTTACTGTTCTGTTCCATTGTTGTTCTTGATTTGATGTGAATAATTATATCAGATTTCACCTCCAGACACCGATTGGACTTCATCTCGGTGATACCCTCGATTAATTATTAGTCATTTTTGATCCGTTGTTTCATAATATAGTGATACTAGTAGAGAGTAGAGAGGTTATTCTCACGATGGCTGAGAAGACGGCCCACGAAGATCAAAAGCAGCGAAGTTTGGCTGCTTTGGAGCGGCGATTTGCTGCTGCGAAAGCAGAGCTCGATCTTAGCCACAACAAACTCACACACACCCATTCCAAACCTTCTTTCCTCAGAAAAGGTCTCTCTTTCACTCTCTCTCTCTCTCTCTCTCTCTCTCTCTCTCTCTCTCTCTCTTAAAGACTGAAGCTTGATCTTCTTCTTTAATGAGTGAAGTCTGAGGCTTTATTAATTTTAGGTTATTTCCACGCTTCTTCCTTATTGTAGTTCCAATTTTTTTTGTTTACATATATACGAGGGTGTAATTTTATATATATATTTGACAGGGAATTACACTTTTGTGGGTCATGCTGCTTCAGAAGGTAATGGTTTTAATTCAAATAATATGATTTCATAATAAGGATTGTGTTTTATGAAGTTTTATGTGAATGTGAGTGATGATTATGCAGATTTTCAGAAAAGCGGCTCAACTTACTTGAAGCTCCCCCAATTTATAGATGAGAATTTAATTACATACAATGTACACCAATGTCTTTTTATTTTAAAAAAGAAGAGTTTGAATCTTGAGATTTTTGGTTGATATGGTTGGATTTAGTGTAGAGCTCCGATGGGAAAGAGAGTAAAGTCGATAACTTTCTGGACCAAATATTTCGAAACGGGGACGCGGGTCAGAAATACACGCAAGGGTCGAGAAGCTTAAAGATCGACAATTGGGTCCTTCTCGATAATTACGTTCAGGGACGGAGTATCTCCACCGGTTCTCGTCTCAGGGCTCTGCGGATTCACTCCAAGCGCTCCAAAAAGCACATGTCCATGAAACAACATAAGAACAATGGGGCGTTGGATTTGCCCAAGGAGCTCCACAAGTGAGTTCGACAGCTTGTTTTTTCGGTTTTGCTCAATCATGATTTTTTAATTGTTCTTTTATTCCCTTATTAATCATTGTGGCAATATGTGGATCGGATTGCAGATACGAATTGTTCTTCCCGGTGCATGAACACTGGAAAAATATGATGGCACAACATCTGAAAAAAAATGGGTAAATTCACATACAAAGTTGTTTCCTTTGGTTTCGTTGATGTGATCTTAGTTTTATCGAACTTGACCTTATAGGGTAAATCAGCTCGCTCAACACTCTATGGACATAGACTTACACGGTGCTCTTCTTTCAGGTAAACCCGTTACGTGTATTTGTCAAATTAGCTTCTTAATGTTAATATCATTTCTTAAACTAAAGCGCAGTGTGTGTGTTTTT